>NC_138131.1:95476375-95678392 GCF_964188305.1 Podarcis bocagei | reverse complement strand
ACCCTTTGCTGAGCTTTTTCTTCTTCTTCCGCCTCATCCGATAGCTCTCCCTTTCTTCCTTCCTCATTTCTTACTTCACTTTTCCCACCTCCTAATTCTCCTCGATACTTCCTCCAAAACATATCTGCTTCCTCAAATGTCTCAAATCGTCTTCTTTTTCCTTTGAAGTTGAAGGAAATCCCCACTGGGTATTCCCATCTGAAAGATATTGCTTTGGCCTTTAATGCTTTTGTTAGAAATTGGAATTGCTGTCTCTTTTTTATCAGCCTAGGTGGGACTTCTCGTAAAATTATTATTTCCTTTCCATCTATGGTTAATTTGTTCTTACTCTTTAGTTGGAGGATCTTATCTCTCATCCAATTCGATGTGAATACAATGATGCAGTCTGCCGGCCATTTGTTCATTTTTGCTTTTCTTGAGTTCACTCTGAAGATTTTCTCTGTCTGTTCTATTATGTCTTTTTCCTGTAAATGTAGCCACTTTGCTAAAGTTTCAATCATCTTCTTCCAAATATCCTCCTTCTCCTCTTCTGGAACATTTCTGAATCTCAAAGTCTTCTCTTTAATCTGCATCTGTATCATTGCTAGCGCGTCCCTTCCTTTCTTCAATAGAAAATTCTATTGTCTCCTTTAATGTAAACACCTCTGTAGACAAAATACTATTTCAGTTTTGCAGCTTTCCCAGAAGATAACAAGTCCTGTACGAATCCAAGAGTATTTTTCCACTTACGACCGTTTTTGTAATGTCCCGAAACCCCTCTAGGGGAATTGTAATAACTTTGTATCCTCTAATCCAAAAGTCAAATTGTTGTTCCTTATTTTCCGACAGTTTATATCCATATTGTATCAAATTGTAACAAAATTAACCAGCAAAGTCCTCCTAACAAAGTCCTCTTTATATTCTCCAACTTTGACAGCTACTTTGACAGCTGTCAAAGTCTCCGTCTCTCTTCGCCAGGCTCTGCGAATCGCCCCGGTTCCCAGGGGGGGTTACATTTTCCTTCTCACCCTCCACTCTTCTCCTCCAGCACAGTTCTTGTAATTTCCCATCGTGGAATTAATGATTTTTGTCAAGAGTATGCTTCTCTTTCGACCTTGGTTACCCAGTCCTTGTTTTAGAATGTTTACAGTAGGGGGGGGACTGACTTCCTTTTTAGATCACCCCCGCTCGTGCCGAATCCGAAAAAAAATTCTTTTTTTCTCCTTTTGAACCCGGTTTCCCAATTACTCACGGGTTGTTGTTAATAGTCCGAATTTCCAATGGAAGAAGTCAGCGCTCTCCGTCGAATGGCATGCGGCTTCGCTCGGCAGGGAAAGCAGAGGACTCAAAGCACCACGCCGCTCCCCGGCACCCGATCCGAAGCCTTTAAAAAGGCTCCTTCACGAGTCGGGAGGGCGCTAACGGTGCCAGCCGAGTCACCCATGTCCACGGGCTCCGTGCCCGTGGTTTTTAAGGGTCCCCGCGTCGCCGGCGCGGTAGGACCCAGCCCCTGCAGAGCAGACCCCCTCCGGAGCTCGGAGGGAGTCCGCCATGCGGCGATGGCGACAACCCGGAAGTCTATAGGTGTCATCATTTTTAACGCTCCAAAGGATGACGGTTTGACATTTCTGACACAGGTCACCTATGTTTTGGCTACCCCCTTGTCTCTCACACCTCTCCCCTCTGCATTGACCCTTTTCGCAGATGGAACAAGAAGTAGAGGGGGTAGTGACATGGGAGGAGGGAGGACAATGGAAATGTTTATTTACCCCCCCCCACAGTCTTCTGCTCAGCAAGCTGAGCTAGCGGCTGTGATTCTTGCATTTCAATCCTTTCCTACTCAACCTTTCAATCTTATTGTGGATACTCAGTATGTATATCACCTTTTTGCTATTTTACCAATATCTTATATAACTCCTTCCTTGGATTCTGACTTGTTTTCCTTGTTTCTTGCCCTGCAGGCCTTACTTCAGCACAGAGAGTTCCCTTATTATGTTGCACATCTTCGCTCCCACACATCGCACCCATGGTATTTAGCAGAGGGCAATGCAAGAGCAGATGCGGCTTTGGGGGACATTTCTGCCTTTTCTCTCTTTTCTGATCCTATACTATGTCATAACACCTTTCACCTTCCTGCGAAAGCATTGGCAAAGCAGTTTTCTATTCCCTTGGCCCAAGCAAGGGATATAGTTTCCCAATGTGCTTCTTGTTCTAAATCTCAGCTGGCCATTCATAGAATCATAGAATCATAGAGTTGGAAGAGACCACAAAGGCCATCGAGTCCAACCCCCTGTCAAGCAGGAAACACCATCAGAGCACTCCTGACATATGGTTGTCAAGCCTCTGCTTAAAGACCTCCAAAGAAGGAGACTCCACCACACTCCTTGGCAGCAAATTCCACTGTTGAACAGCTCTTACTGTCATTCCTTTTGATGCTGTCTGGGGGCTGCAGCAGGTTGCTCCGCCACTCACTGTGGGTGAGGACCAGGTCCAAGATAGATGATTCCCTTGTTGCTTCTTCCAACTTCTGGGAAATGAAATTGTCAGCTAGATAATGGAGGAATACAGTGGTGCCTCGCAAGACGAAAATAATCCGTTCTGCGAGTCTCTTCGTCTAGCGGTTTTTTCGTCTTGCGAAGCAACCCTATTAGCGGCTTAGCGGATTAGCGCTATTAGCGGTTTAGCGGCTATTAAAGGCTTAGCGGCTTAGCGGCTAAAAGGCTATTAGCGGCTTAGCGGCTTAGAAAAAGGGGGGGAGTGAAAAAAATTGCAAGACTCGCAAGACGTTTTCGTCTTGCGAAGCAAGCCCATAGGGAAATTCGTCTTGCGAAGCGCATTGAAAAATGGAAAACCCTTTCGTCTAGCGGGTTTTTCGTCTTGCAATCCATTTTCCCCAAGCTCACAAACTTCAAATGCAGAAAACAACACCTTAAACTTTTTCAGACCTGGAACCCATGCTTATTTCTTTATAAGAATATTTTTAAACTACCAACTCATTTTTAGAAATTGATGTGGTATAGCTTCCATTCAAACATGAATTTGTGGACTCTCCTCTTAGCTGGTCCCAGGACAGTTGTTGTGAGCCACCTTCTGTCAGCTGTGGCCGCAGACCCACCCACTGAAGATCCAAGCTTTGGCCCAAGTCTTCTGGAAAGCCATTTCCGAGCTAGAGAGGAGAGGGGGTTGCGGGCTAACCCCTCCCACACACTCCACTCGCGGGGGCTGGCCTTCTGCCCCCACGAGAGCAGGGGAATCCCCGGGCGTGCCGGCAACCCTGCCCGCCAATCGGCGGGGCTGGGGGGGGCATGGCCTAGCCCATTTAAGGCCAGGCACGTCCGGGGACCGCCCTCTTTTGCCCCATTCAGCTGAAGGTATTGGCGGCGAGCTTTGCTCAAGTGGCGGTTAGGCATTGGCAGGGGTTATTGTTAGGCAAATGAATGGGGGGGGGGAGGGAGCGCCATCACCTTCCCCCAATGAAAATGGGTAGTCCGGTAGAGGACTCCGGGGGGCATTGCCTTGTCCGAAACCTAGGGAGGTAAGGGCCTCCGGCACGCCCCCGAGCAGTGACACCCGTGGGATCCTAGTTGGCGTACTCCAACAGGACCCCCCCATGGCTTGTGGTTAACCCTTCCCAGTCTCCATGCCGGGTAGTCGATAGGAGCCAATGCCTAAGGCCAATACCTTCCAATTCTGTAATCAATACAGTTGTGGCCTTTTTATGCCCATTAACCTTAAATAATGTGTCACGTGTCTTTATTTCAATTGGGGGAGGGGACTTGCCACGCAAAGCCATTTCCGAGCTAGAGAGGAGAGGGGGTTGCGGGCTAACCCCTCCCACACACTCCACTCGCGGGGGCTGGCCTTCTGCCCCCGCGAGAGCAGGGGAATCCCCGGGCGTGCCGGCAACCCTGCCCGCCAATCGGCGGGGCCGGGGGGCGTGGCCTAGCCCATTTAAGGCCAGGCACGTCCGGGGACCGCCCTCTTTTGCCCCGTCCAGCTGACCGGTTTTCCCACCCCACCCACCCTTTAGGTTTAGGTAGGTTTGACCTTGCTATGGACTTCGGTTGGTCGCCGCAAGGGGCCTGGTAGGAATTTTTCCAACTTGGTGCACTTCCAGCCTTTTGGTTTTTTCGCCTACCTCATAGCAAACGTCACAACTTCTCGGTTTTGGCGGTTAGGCATTGGCAGGGGTTATTGTTAGGCAAATGAATGGGGGGGGGAAGGGAGCGCCATCACCTTCCCCCAATGAAAATGGGTAGTCCGGTAGAGGACTCCGGTGTTGTAATTGCAGAGTCTTGTACACAGCGGAATGATGAGCAGTATGTGCCACATGCTTAACTTTGCTTTATTTTCATTTCAATGTTGAGAGATTACAAACATGCAATCATCCTTTTCCTCGGAACAAAGAACACCGAGAGAAACAGTGAAAAACAGGAAACCAGTGTACATCACATCCAGTCTCCCATTCCCGTGGGAAACCCAACAGTACTCTGACCGTGGAATGCAAAACATTGTCCCGTGACTAGCACTTCGCTGCACAGTGAAGAAAGCAGAAACCAACATCCTCCCCCTTTCTGTGAACATCACTGGGCAGCGTGTTCGTACAATATCAGTACAAACCCAACTTCTGTACATAGGTACAGTGTTGATCCCTTGATACAATCTTGGACAATACATCAGCAGGAATTTCATTACCTGGCATATAGGACACCGTTACGAGTCCCTTCTGAATATGTTCCCTAGCATGTTGCACCTTCAATTGCAAGTGCTTCGTGCTTTGCTTACAACCTTCCGAATTCAGCAAAGCCAAACATGCTTTGTTGTCCTGGTAAACCTGGATTGGACATTTGACAGGAATTCTCATGTCTTTGCACAATTGTAACAACCATTCACAATCCTTAAGTGAATAAGACAGTGCATTCAGTTCAGCTTCACAAGTACTTAAGCTAATTGTTGTTTGCTTCTTGCATGACCAATCAAATAGATCCTGATTGTACATGTAGCAAACTCCAGACGTACTTTTCCTGTCTGTTGTGTCACTTCCCAAACTTGCATCTGCAAAAATCTCAAGACCACCAGACTTCTGATTGTTAAATCTCAGTCTGTAATGCATAGTGCCTTTCAAATAGCGTGCTATGCATTTCAGAGCTTTCCAATCCTTAACGGTGGGATTGTTAACTTGCCTGCTTAGCAAATTACAGCTAACAGCAATGTCAGGTCTTGAACATCTGGCAATGAAGTTTAGCTTGCCTAGCACACTTCTGTACAGTGTAGTGTCAGAAAATGCTTCTTCAGTGTCTTCTACCTGATAACCTGTTGTCATCGGTGTGTCTACAGGGTTAGCATCCATCAGGTTTAGTTTCTGCATTTGAAGTTTGTGAGCTTGGGGAAAATGGATTGCAGATGGGTTTCATGTAAGGTCCAACATACAGTGGTGCCCCGCAAGACGAATGCCTCGCAAGACGAAAAACCCGCTAGACGAAAGGGTTTTCCGTTTTTCTTTTTTTTTTTTATAAATTTTTTATTGGTTTTACAAGTTTTTATAAGACAAACAAACACTTAAAAAAGAAACAAACATACACACATAATTTCAAACATATTTTCATAAACCTTTTTTCTTGGACTTCCCCATACCTCCCCTTTCTGCATCCCAATGTCCAAACTTTTATAGCAACTCCCAATTGTTACTTTCCGACCTCTGTCATCTTAGTCCTCTCTGTATTCTAATCTTATATCCCTGTATCCCTTTGTTTCTAGAACCACAACATTTTAACATTCATTAAGTTTATAGTAGTCTTTAAGGTAACTTTTAAATTTTCTCCATTCTTCTTCCACCGTCTCTTTTCGTTGGTCACGGATTCTGCCTGTCATCTCGGCCAGTGTCATATAGTCCATCACTTTCATCTGCCACTCTTCCAGAGTAGGTAAATCTTGTGTCTTCCAATACTTTGCGATGAGTATTCTTGCTGCTGTTGTAGCATACATAAAGAAAGTTCTATCCTTCTTTGGCACCAATTGGCCGACAATGCCCAAGAGGAAGGCCTCTGGATTTTTAGAAAAAGTACACTTAAGTACCTTTTTCATTTCATTGTAGATCATTTCCCAGAAAGCCTTAATCTTCGGGCACGTCCACCAAAGGTGATAAAAAGTACCTTCAATCTCTTTACATTTCCAACATTTGTTATCGGGCAAATGATAAATTTTTGCCAGCTTGACTGGGGTCATGTACCACCTGTAAACCATTTTCATAATGTTTTCCTTTAAGGCATTACATGCCGTAAATTTGGTACCGGTGTTCCATAACCATTCCCAGTCATCTGACATGATGTTATGACCGACATCCTGCGCCCACTTAATCATAGCTGATTTGACTGTTTCATCCTGCGTGTTCCATTTCAGCAACAAGTTATACATTCTAGATAAATTCTTAGTACTGGGTTCTAACAATTCAGTTTCTAATTTTGATTTCTCCACCTGGAAACCAATTTTCCTGTCCTGTTTAAAAAACTCCATTATTTGGTGATATTGAAACCAATTTTGTACTTTATGTTTCAATTTCTCATGACTTTGTAATTTGAACTTATCTCCATCCTGTTCCAAGATTTCCCAATACTTCGGCCATCCGACCTCCATATTGAGTTTCTTCACTGCCTTGGCCTCCACTGGTGACACCCATCTAGGGGTTTTACTTTCTAACAAATCTTTATATCTTATCCAAACATTGAACAATGCTTTTCTAACAATGTGGTTTTTGAAAGTACTATTGACTTTATCGTACCATAAATATGCATGCCAACCGAAAGCATTGTTAAAACCTTCCAGATCCAAAATGTCCGTGTTCTCAAGAAGCATCCATTCTTTCAGCCAACAAAAGGCTGCTGCTTCATAATACAATTTTAAGTCCGGCAGGGCAAACCCCCCTCTTTCTTTAGCGTCTGTCAATATTTTAAATTTAATTCTGGGCTTTTTGCCCTGCCAGACAAATTTCGATATATCTTTCTGCCACCTCTTGAAACATTCCATCTTATCGAGAATCTGCAAGGTCTGAAACAAAAATAACATTCTGGGCAATACATTCATTTTAATCACTGCAATTCGGCCTAGCATTGACAATTTCAAATTTGACCATATTTCTAGATCTTTTTTAATTTCTAACCAACATTTTTCATAGTTATCCTTATACAAATTCACATTTTTAGATGTCAAGTAAACCCCTAGGTATTTCACCTTCTTAACCACTGTCAACCCTGTTTCCTCATGAAATTTCTCCTTTTCCATATCTGTCAAGTTTTTCGCTAAGACTTTGGTTTTTTGCTTATTCAGTTTAAATCCAGCTACCTGGCCAAACTGTTGTATTGTTTCTAATACCTTTTTCGTACTAGTGTTTGGCTCTTGCAAAGTCAATACTAGGTCATCTGCAAATGCTCTTAACTTGTAATGTTTGGCTCCGACCTGCACACCTTTAATCTGTTGGTCATCCCTTATCATATTCAGCAATACCTCCAAAACTGATATAAAAAGTAGTGGGGAAATTGGGCACCCCTGTCGAGTTCCTTTTTCTATCTTAAGTTCCTCAGTCACTACATTGTTCACAATCAATTTAGCTCTTTGTTCAGAATATATTGCAGCCATACCATTCTCAAAACCTTGACCTACCCCCATCCCATGAAGATTCTTTATCATAAAACTCCAAGAGATATTGTCAAAGGCTTTCTCTGCATCCACAAAAATCAATACTGCTTTAGTGTTTATATTCACCTCTAGCTTTTCCAGAATGTCTATTACATTCCTTACGTTGTCTGCCAGGTGTCTTTTAGGGAGAAAGCCTGCTTGGTCCTTATGAATCTTCTCCATCAAAACTCTTTTAAATCTTTTTGCCAAAATGTCTGCAAAAATTTTGTAATCCACATTAAGTAATGATATTGGGCGGTAGTTTTTAAGTTGAGTCTTTTCTGTCTCTGACTTTGGTATGAGTGAAATATATGCTTCTTTCCACGACTCCGGAGCCCTTTTTCCCTCAAGAATCTCGTTGCAAACCTCCTTTAGTGGTTGAATCAACCATTCCTTCAATGATTTGTAGTATCTGGAAGTCAAACCATCTGGTCCTGGAGATTTGCCCAGTTGCATATTCTGAATGGCGACCTCTATCTCTTGTTCTGATATTCTCTGGTTCAGATCCATCTTACTTTGCTGAGAGATTTTTTGTAATCCATATTTGTCAAGGAATTTATCTATGTCTTCTTCATTTTGTGGGCCTTGAGTATAAACCTTTTTAAAATAGCTCAGAAAGCAATTTCTAATTTCATTAGGTCTTGAAATATTCTTTCGGTTTTCCGTTTTTCAATGCGCTTCGCAAGACGAATTTCCCTATGGGCTTGCTTCGCAAGACGAAAACGTCTTGCGAGTCTTGCAATTTTTTTCACTCCCCCCCTTTTTCTAAGCCGCTAAGCCGCTAATAGCCTTTTAGCCGCTAAGCCGCTAAGCCTTTAATAGCCGCTAAACCGCTAATAGCGCTAATCCGCTAAGCCGCTAATAGGGTTGCTTCGCAAGACGAAAAAACCGCTAGACGAAGAGACTCGCAGAACGGATTATTTTCGTCTTGCGAGGCACCACTGTATTCCTCCATTATCTAGCTGACAATTTCATTTCCCAGAAGTTGGAAGAAGCAACAAGGGAATCATCTATCTTGGACCTGGTCCTCACCCACAGTGAGTGGCGGAGCAACCTGCTGCAGCCCCCAGACAGCATCAAAAGGAATGACAGTAAGAGCTGTTCAACAGTGGAATTTGCTGCCAAGGAGTGTGGTGGAGTCTCCTTCTTTGGAGGTCTTTAAGCAGAGGCTTGACAACCATATGTCAGGAGTGCTCTGATGGTGTTTCCTGCTTGACAGGGGGTTGGACTCGATGGCCTTTGTGGTCTCTTCCAACTCTATGATTCTATGATTCTATGAATGGCCAGCTGAGATTTAGAACAAGAAGCACATTGGGAAACTATATCCCTTGCTTGGGCCAAGGGAATAGAAAACTGCTTTGCCAATGCTTTCGCAGGAAGGTGAAAGGTGTTATGACATAGTATAGGATCAGAAAAGAGAGAAAAGGCAGAAATGTCCCCCAAAGCCGCATCTGCTCTTGCATTGCCCTCTGCTAAATACCATGGGTGCGATGTGTGGGAGCGAAGATGTGCAACATAATAAGGGAACTCTCTGTGCTGAAGTAAGGCCTGCAGGGCAAGAAACAAGGAAAACAAGTCAGAATCCAAGGAAGGAGTTATATAAGATATTGGTAAAATAGCAAAAAGGTGATATACATACTGAGTATCCACAATAAGATTGAAAGGTTGAGTAGGAAAGGATTGAAATGCAAGAATCACAGCCGCTAGCTCAGCTTGCTGAGCAGAAGACTGTGGGGGGGGGGTAAATAAACATTTCCATTGTCCTCCCTCCTCCCATGTCACTACCCCCTCTACTTCTTGTTCCATCTGCGAAAAGGGTCAATGCAGAGGGGAGAGGTGTGAGAGACAAGGGGGTAGCCAAAACATAGGTGACCTGTGTCAGAAATGTCAAACCGTCATCCTTTGGAGCGTTAAAAATGATGACACCTATAGACTTCCGGGTTGTCGCCATCGCCGCATGGCGGACTCCCTCCGAGCTCCGGAGGGGGTCTGCTCGGCAGGGGCTGGGTCCTACCGCGCCGGCGACGCGGGGACCCTTAAAAACCACGGGCACGGAGCCCGTGGACATGGGTGACTCGGCTGGCACCGTTAGCGCCCTCCCGACTCGTGAAGGAGCCTTTTTAAAGGCTTCGGATCGGGTGCCGGGGAGCGGCGTGGTGCTTTGAGTCCTCTGCTTTCCCTGCCGAGCGAAGCCGCATGCCATTCGACGGAGAGCGCTGACTTCTTCCATTGGAAATTCGGACTATTAACAACAACCCGTGAGTAATTGGGAAACCGGGTTCAAAAGGAGAAAAAAAGAATTTTTTTTCGGATTCGGCACGAGCGGGGGTGATCTAAAAAGGAAGTCAGTCCCCCCCCTACTGTAAACATTCTAAAACAAGGACTGGGTAACCAAGGTCGAAAGAGAAGCATACTCTTGACAAAAATCATTAATTCCACGATGGGAAATTACAAGAACTGTGCTGGAGGAGAAGAGTGGAGGGTGAGAAGGAAAATGTAACCCCCCCTGGGAACCGGGGCGATTCGCAGAGCCTGGCGAAGAGAGACGGAGACTTTGACAGCTGTCAAAGTAGCTGTCAAAGTTGGAGAATATAAAGAGGACTTTGTTAGGAGGACTTTGCTGGTTAATTTTGTTACAATTTGATACAATATGGATATAAACTGTCGGAAAATAAGGAACAACAATTTGACTTTTGGATTAGAGGATACAAAGTTATTACAATTCCCCTAGAGGGGTTTCGGGACATTACAAAAACGGTCGTAAGTGGAAAAATACTCTTGGATTCGTACAGGACTTGTTATCTTCTGGGAAAGCTGCAAAACTGAAATAGTATTTTGTCTACAGAGGTGTTTACATTAAAGGAGACAATAGAATTTTCTATTGAAGAAAGGAAGGGACGCGCTAGCAATGATACAGATGCAGATTAAAGAGAAGACTTTGAGATTCAGAAATGTTCCAGAAGAGGAGAAGGAGGATATTTGGAAGAAGATGATTGAAACTTTAGCAAAGTGGCTACATTTACAGGAAAAAGACATAATAGAACAGACAGAGAAAATCTTCAGAGTGAACTCAAGAAAAGCAAAAATGAACAAATGGCCGGCAGACTGCATCATTGTATTCACATCGAATTGGATGAGAGATAAGATCCTCCAACTAAAGAGTAAGAACAAATTAACCATAGATGGAAAGGAAATAATAATTTTACGAGAAGTCCCACCTAGGCTGATAAAAAAGAGACAGCAATTCCAATTTCTAACAAAAGCATTAAAGGCCAAAGCAATATCTTTCAGATGGGAATACCCAGTGGGGATTTCCTTCAACTTCAAAGGAAAAAGAAGACGATTTGAGACATTTGAGGAAGCAGATATGTTTTGGAGGAAGTATCGAGGAGAATTAGGAGGTGGGAAAAGTGAAGTAAGAAATGAGGAAGGAAGAAAGGGAGAGCTATCGGATGAGGCGGAAGAAGAAGAAAAAGCTCAGCAAAGGGTGGAAGGATAAAGAACTACGCCAGTGGTTTGATATTGGCAATCAGACCAATAACTATTACAAAACCCCTCTCCTTTACCACTGCAGATAACGTAAACTCTTTCCATTAACTTTAGAATTTTTTAACTAATAAATAATGAAATTTAAATTGTTATCATGGAACGTGAATGGTCTAAATAATAGGAGGAAGAGGCAGAAAATAGAACGTATCTTAGAGAGGCAGAAGTGGGACCTTGCTTGCTTACAAGAAACCCACATCGATACTAAGCATAAAAGACTATTGGTAAAACCAAAGTTAGGGGAAGAATTCATCGCATCTGATGTAAGAAAAAAGAGGGGGGTTGTAATGTATGTTAAAAGCAAATATGAACCGGAATTGATATATGAAGACAAAGAGGGGAGGATTATAATAGTCAAAATGTTGAAATCAAACCTTTATTAGGCATTATGCAAATAAAAACCGTAAGAAAGAAAATAACATGTAAAAGCCTTGAAATATATATAAAAAGGCAGCAGTTGGTTACAATCATATATATATATATATATATACATATAAAATCAGTGGTTTTCCTTGTTAACCTGCTCCTTGGAGGACTGCAGCCAAAAACTCGGCTACCCCCGCCGTTACCCTTTGGTCAACGTCGGATAGGCAGAATCCCGCACATTCACCTTGCTGGGGTTCCAGACCACCCAAAAGAGGGGACAGCACGCGTTGACGGAGCGTACTGTACAATGGGCAATGAAAGAGAATATGCTCTACAGTGTCCGGGACATTCATAGAGCATCTGCAGAATCTCTTGTTTCTAGGGATGTTTTGATATCTTCCCCAGACAAATGCTGAGGGAAAGACATTCAACCGGGCCAGCATAAAAGCCCTACGTTGGGCTGGGATTATTAATTTAGTGACGTAATTGACTCTGCTATCTAAGATATTTAAATCATAGAATATGGGGGAGCAAATTTTGTTTACAGCCGCCATAATATTTTGTCTCTCCACATCCTTTAGTCTAGCTAGGATATTTTGGAAAATGTATTGCTCATTAGAATTATACAGGGACTCCAGCTCGATGCCTAAAGATTCAATCTTTTTTTCGAGGTACTGATACCATCTTGATTTATAGGAGTCTTTGAGCAGATCAGCGAGCAGGCTTGATGGAGAGCAGCGAAAGTGGCAGCGTAACCAGTACTTTATTGAGGTGGACCAGGCCCAGTATTCCATTGTGTGTATGCCTATTTCTGCACACATTGTTTCATATTTGATCGCAGCTGGGAGTCCAAGAATACGTCTCAGAAAGCTGGAGTGAATCTTATTTAAATCACTGTTATATGCTTGAATCCATAGCGGGATTCCATAGAATATCTGGGCTTGCACTTTTGTTTGGAAAATCTGATTGGCCGCAGGAATAAATTGATTACCTTTCTGATAATAAAAACGGGCAACTGCTGATGAGGTGCACTTTGCCTGTTTTATGGCATTTGTGCGATGACTTGCCCACCCTAGATTGCTCTGGAATAAGATTCCCAGATACCTATAGATTTTTACTTGTTGGATTTCTTGCCCTCTTATTTTCCATTTCTCTAGTTTCCAACCATTTGAGAAGACCAAAATTTTTGTCTTCTCGTAATTTATAGAGAGTTTATTACATTCGCAGTAAAGGGTCAGAGAAGATATAAGACGTTTCAGACCCAAGCTCGTTAATGATAGTAGGACTGCATCGTCTGCGTATAATAAGAGAGGAACTGGTTTCTGATTAAGTTTAGGGGCATGTGATTCTATTTTTTGAAGGTGATCTGGCAAGTCTGATAAGAATAAGTTAAATAGAAAGGGGGCAAGAATACATCCTTGTTTTACCCCTTTCGAGATTGGGATGTCTGATGAAAGATGACCTATGGTGTTAAGTTTGACTTGACAGACATTGGAAGAGTATAGATTTTGTATTAGAATCAATAAGCGCTGATCAATTTTTAGTTCTGCGAGTTTCCTCCACAGCTTTGGGCGGTCAATTGAGTCGAATGCACCACGAAAATCTACAAAAGCAGCATATATCTTAGATTGCCTTTGAGATCTATATTTTTCAACCAAATGCATAAGTATAAGGCAGTGGTCTAATGTAGAGCAACCTTTAGAGAAACCTATTTGTTCTTTCCCTGGTAAATTTAAATTTTTCATCCATATAAGGAGTTTGGATAGGAGGTGCTTAGCGTAGATTTTCCCTATCACTGATAGTAAGCTTATCGGTCTGTAATTCTTTGGTTCTTTTGGGTCGCCATTTTTAAAGATTGGGATAATTATTGATCTTAACCATATCTCCGGTATGATCCCATCTTTGTCTATGAGAGTAAACAATTGAGCTAGGGGTTCTGCCCACCAATCTATATAGGTCTTAAATAATTCTATTGGTAGACCGTCTGGCCCAGGCGATTTCCCCGATTTGAAATTTTTAACTATCTCTCTAATTTCCACTTCTTCTACCCTTGGCCACTCCTGGAGTTTATTGATTTTATTTATAGCGGTCTCATTTCCTTTAAGTTCACTGTGTAGATTGTTAAATACAGATGTAAAGTATTGGGACCATTTGGATTCTGCAATTGGTGGTTGGGTTAGTTGATTTTCGGCTTTCAGTCCTCCGTACACTAGGTTCCAGAACGCTTTGTTGTTTTTACTCTGAATTGAGTCAAATAGTTGTAGCCATTTTTGGGTTGCATATTTCTGTTTCTTTTCGGCCAGAATGTAATGATATTTTCTTTTTTCATCGAGATAAGAGGGCTCTAGTTTAATGCGATTATTTTTAAATGTTTGACGCAGTTTTCTTTTTAGCTGGAAACATTCATCGTCAAACCAGGGGCTAGCGCTATGTTTAAGTATCCAACCTTTAAGTGGAGTACTAAGCTCTACAAACATTTGGAAGATTTCATTATAAGTTTTCAGAATATCACTGCAGGGATTAGTGGTCTTTAAATTGGATAATACTTGTTTTCTCAGGTTGGCTGTGAGTTTTTGCCCCACTGCTGCACTCATTTCCTGAGACCATTTTAATTGAGTCATTTGTTTGTATTGAGAAGGTTCTATGATATTGTACTTAGTTATTTTGGTTTCGTTCTTTAAGTTTATAGACAGCGATAGTGGCTGATGGTCGCTTTCAGTACGCGTTCCAATTTTGAGGTCCATGATCGAATTTATAATATTATAAGGGGCAAGAATATAGTCAATGACACTGCATCCTCGGGGGGAGAAGTATGTAAACTCCCCGCTTCTATCGCCTTCTGTTGAGCCGTTCACAATCTGCAAATTAAAGTTGTTACATAATTCGAGTAGGCGTAAGCCTTCGTTGTTTACAACCCTATCTCTGGAGAAACGTCCTATTTTCAGGGCATGTGCGATATCATTATCAGTATTCCAATTTAATTTGCTACATAGTTGTTCATTGTTGGTTCCCACTCTTGCATTAAAATCACCTGCTATTATCAGTGAAGCATTTGGGTATTTATCGGTCAAATTTTCTATATAGAAGGTTAGCTGTGACCAATTTTCACTGCTGCTGTTGTTTTTGGTTGGGGGGATGTAGACGTTTACAAGTAGCAAGGTATCGTCTTTTTGTGTTAAAAGTAGAGCTTGTGCAAGTGGAAAGCATTTTTCTAGCTGCTTGATCTCAAACCCTGAGTTGTCTTTGATCATACAACAGAACCCTGCTTTCGGCCGGCCCTTCGTCTTTGTTTTCAAAGCGGGTTTCGTATAGGAGGTGAATCCATTAATTTTAATATCTCTAGTTGACCATGTTTCTTGTAGAAGTATTAATTCAAAATCTTTGAAGAAGTTCATTAGGTCTGGGTCTCCGCCTTTGTTTCCCCACCCTGCAATATTCCAGGACAGTAAGCGTAGAATCCGTTTTTGAGTTGGTGGCTGGTTAACAGCATTTAGTCATTCTAGTTCTGTTATTGAGTCCAGCGAGGAATTTTGTCTTTTGCAAATACAGCCATTTGTCGCTGCTTTCGGTGGGGAGGGTAATGGTGGGTCTTTTAGGGGGGGGGAATGAAGGGAAGCTGCCAAAAAGCTTTATGGAAATGGTAAAGATTTTTGATTTAGTGGATATATGGAGATATAAACATCCTGTTGAAAAGGAGTTCACATATTTCTCAGAACCAAAAAACTCGTATAGTCGAATCGACAGTATATGGATTACTAAGGATATGACAATTGAAGCAGAGAATGCCGAAATATTGCCAAAAACACTTACAGATCACAATCCAGTATCATTAACTCTTAAAGGAAAAGAGGAGAAAGGGGAAAAAATGTGGAGAATGAATGTTTTCTTATTAAAAAACGAAAAAGTAATACAAGGAGCCAGGAAGTTGATGAAGGAATATTTTGAAAACAATTGGAGGAAAGGGACAGATGTTAAAACAGTGTGGGATGCTGGGAAGGCGGTTGTTAGGGGATATTTCATACAACCAAACTCAATAGCATATAAGAATAAAGAAAAAAAGAAAAGGGGGCTTTTAGAAGAAATTAAAAGGAAGGAAAAATTGGCCTATGCAAGCAAAAATAAAGAGAGATTAAATCAAGAAATTAAATTACTGAGAGTAGAATATAATAAAATTATAGAACAGGAGGTAGAACAAGAAATCAAATTTTGGAAATATAAAAAATTTTGAATGGGCAAATAAGCCAGGCAAGATCCTTGCCTGGCAGCTAAAGAAACAAAGAAATGAAAAATTAATAAATAAAATAAAAGTAGAAGAGAGGACAATAAGGGATATGACAGAAATTAAAAAAGAATTTGAAAAATATTACAAAAAATTATATCAAAAAGATGAAGTGCCAATAGAAGAAATAGAGGAATATATAAAGAAAAATAAATTAATAGAGATAGCAGAAGAAGACCATAAATTATTAAATGAACCAATATCAACCGTAGAAATTAAGGAATCAATTCAAAAATTAAAAATAGGGAAATCCCCAGGTCCAGATGGCATACCAGCAGAATATTACATAGAAATGTTAAATGAATTAATTGACCCACTAAAAGAAGTAATAGAGGAAGCAGTAGAGAAGGGGAATATTCCAGACTCTTGGACTCAAGGGTATATAACGCTCCTGCCAAAACAAGGTACAGATTTGGAATCGGTCTCAAATTATAGACCCATTTCATTGTTAAATTCTGATTATAAAATTTACGCAGGATTATTGGCTAATAGGTTGAAAAAAATTATAGGAAAAATAGTACATAAAAATCAGGCTGGATTTGTGGAAGGTAGACAAATAAAGGATAATATCAGAAATATAATAGACATAATGGAATATCTACAAGTAAGAAGAGACAAACAAGCAGCCCTGATTTCAATCGATGCGGAGAAGGCTTTCGACAAAATCTCATGGGAATTTATGAAAAAACTATTAAAAGAATTGTGTCTAGGTGAAAAATTCCAAAAAGGTATAAATGCAATATATAACCAACAGAAAGCAAAAATTATTATTAATGGAGAGTTTGGAGAAGAAATCAACATCTTTAAAGGTACAAGACAAGGATGCCCCCTATCCCCAATGTTATTTATAATAGTATTAGAGGTTCTATTAAAGAAAATAAGGCAGGACAACCAAATAAGAGGAATAGCAGTTGGTGAAAAAAGATATAAGTTAAGAGCCTTTGCAGACGATGTTATGATCACAACAGAAAATCCCCTACAATGTACACCTAGAATATTGGAATGCATAAACGAATATGGCAGATTAGCAGGATTCAAATTAAACTATGGGAAAACCAAAATACTAGTGAAAAATATGGAAGAAAAGGATAAAGTGAAATTACAAGAAATTACAGGATTGGAAATTAAAAAGAAAATAAGGTATCTTGGAATAAATTTAACAACAAATACTATAGACTTAAGTAATGAGAACTATGGGAAAACATGGAATGAAATAAAAAATGACTTGCAAGTATGGGGAAAATTAAATCTTTCCTTACTAGGGAAAATATCGGTAATAAAGATGAACATATTACCAAGGATGATGTTTTTATTTCAAAGTATCCCAATACTAGGAGGAGATAAATGTTTTAATAACTGGAAAAGAGATTTGGCTAAATTCATATGGTCAGGGAAAAAGCCAAGAATAAAACACAAAATAATGATAGATAAGAAGGAGAGAGGAGGATTTGGTCTCCCAGATATGGAGTTATATCACGATGCGGTGGGTCTGACCTGGCTAAAGGAATGGATCAAATTAGATGACTCGGATGTATTGGGTTTAGAGGGAGTAGAGACGAGATTTGGATGGCATGCCTATTTAATAGATGAAAAAGTGAGAGTACATAAAGGCTTCCTAGGGCATATAATCAGAAAATCTATATATAAAATATGGGAGAAATGTAAGAGACTCTTAGAACCGAAAACTCCCTGGTGGGCATCGCCAGCAGAAATTGTCGCAGTGAAAAAATTAAATATGAAAGAAAATTGGGCTACCTATAAAACTGTATTAAAGGAAGAAAACGGAGAATTGGAATTAAAGGACTACACAGAGATTAAAGCTCATATTAGTGATTGGTCCCAATATATTCAAATTAAGTATAGATTAGCAAAAGACAAAAAGTTAGGATTTGAAAAAGAAATATCAAAATTTGATAAATATTTAATACAAGAAAAATCAAAAAATATATCTAAATTGTATAATCTGATTTTAGAGTGGGAAACAAAGGATGAATTGGTTAAAGCATCAATGATTAAATGGGCGCAAGATATTGGGAAAAATATTATGTTTGAACAATGGGAAAAATTGTGGAAAGAAGATATGAAATTCACCATGTGTTATATACTGAAAGAAAATTACCTTAAAATGCAACATAGATGGTATTTAACACCTGAAAGAATAGCAAAAATGAATAAAAACTGTAGCGATATCTGCTGGCGATGTAACACGGGAAAAGGTACCATGATACATATATGGTGGAATTGTTTAAACATCAAACAATTTTGGGAAATAATATATAATGAAATGAAAAAAATGTTTAGATACTCATTTAGGAAAACGCCAGAAGGTTTTCTATTGGGAATTGTACCAGGAAGCCTAAGGGAAGAAGATAAGACCTTATATTTATACGCAACAGTAGCAGCAAGGCTATTGATTGCGAAAAACTGGAAAAGTGGTATAATACCGACAAAAACAGAGTGGCTTGCCAAATTATTGGAGTATTACAATATATCCAAAACAAAGGAAGAAACTGGAAGGATTTCAAAAGAAAAGATAGATAGGGACTGGAAGGTGTTTAAAAGATACTTGCAAAATCATATCGAAAAATCAGAACTCCTATTAGAATAAACAAGTTCCGTTTCAAATACTGATATATCAAATAAGATGGAAAACAATGTGTAATAGAAAAAGAAGTATGAAATTAGGGTAAAGGTGTGTGAAAGAAAGTAATAGAAGTGGAAAGAAATTGTAATTGAGTAGATTGGAAGTCAAACACAAAGGTGGGGTGAAGGGTTGGTGGATGGTGATGGGGAAAGGAACTATTTGTGGGATTGAGTGTAAGTATGTTTGAACATTTTTAAGGATTGTAAGAAATGTATGTTTGCATGCTTGTATATGTGTATTAATGATGAATTTAAATTAAAAAAAAAAGGAAGGGACTGGACGTAAGTTTTTGTTCCTGAACAACAAACCTCTGTAGAGATACCCAGCGGCGTAGCGTGAGTTGTCAGCACCCGGGGCAACGCAAGTAATTTGCGCCCCCTAACCCGGGGCAAGGCAAGTAATTTGCGCCCCCCAACCCCTAACCTGCGAGTTGCCGCTGGCGCTGCCACGCAAACAACGCTGCTTGCCCGGAGGAGGATGGAGGCAGAAGCAGCCGCCGCCTGTGGCTGGGCCGAGGGGATGGCGGCGGCGGCAGGGTGCAGAGGCTGCCCGTGCCCGGCCAGGCGTCGGTGGCGGCGTCGGCGCTGCTGCAGCGGCTGCTCCTCCTGCGAGCAGTGAGCGGAGCGCAGCCACAGCGACGGCGGGGGGCGCGCGTGCTAGGGCGCAAGGCTGGCGGTGGCGGCAGGGAGCCCGACGGAGGAAGGAACTTGTCCCTTCCCTCTGGACTCGCGCCCCCCCAGATGTTGCGCCCGGTGCGGTCGGCACCCCTGGCACCCCCCACGCTACGCCACTGGAGATACCAGATTTCCGAATTAGAACGTTTTCGCAGCTGAACAGGACAAGAAACCTGAGAAAGTGAGGAATAAAAAGAACAAAGGACTGATTACGACATGGAAAGAAAAAAGGGAGGAGCGGTAAAGACCAAGGAAATTAAAGGCCTTTTTTAGATTGGACGTTTGAAGTTAAACATTATTAAAATAAATAAATTAAAAGAAAACCGGCAAGGTGGAACTGGGGAGAAATCTGGCCATGGATTTGAGACCTCCAGGCTGACAACATACAGACTGATGGACATAGGGAATCTAAACCGGGGAAGGGGGGGGGGAGATTTGGAATCCAAAGGCTGTGCAACTATTTTTTGAATCTTTTTATATCTTTTATCTTTTATATCTTTATATAACTCTTGTATATCATTTCATTTTGATTGGACATGTTTTTTTTAAAAAAAAGGGAATTCGTGGAAGGAAACTGTTGATTTATTAGTGTGTGACCTGCTAATTGATTTACGGTCCAATTAGCTCTTTACAGCGGTCCGGCACGCTTCCCACTCAGCGGCGCAATCTGCTTCGTTCCGTCACGCCTAGCAGAGTAAAACACAGCGGCAAACTGTCACGTAGCTTCCGACAAATACACAGAGCACCAGATTGTCCATTTACAGCTCTTTATTGCATCGTTTCTCAGAAAACTCCAGGACTTCTCGCAGCCATGACAAACTGCGTCTTTCTCTCTCAAAGACCGAGAGGAACAGTCAGAAAACTCCTCCCAGCTTCCAAAGCTGACGTCAGAATGTTGAGGCATCATGGGAACAACTTAACCTCTTAAGTTCCGACTCCCATACCCCCTCTGCATCACATTCTGACAATACCTGTGGAACATCCACATACCTATCAGACTTACACTGTGCGAAACTTACCCACGCACCTGTGGCCTGATATCTTTCAGGTGGAACACCCTTCGTTGTGCGACTGGATCGCCTGGGCAGAAATTCAGATGCTTCCCCTGACTCACCATCACCAGCAGATGTGTCCTCAGCATCACGGGATTCCCCCTCTGACTTAACACGTTTTCGAATCCCCTCCATCACACTCACTGGAGAACTAGGCTCACTCTTGGCCTCTCTTTTAACAACTTGTGGAGATGCCCCACCCTGCTCCAGACCTTGGTCAGTGACCTGATCGTCATCAGCAGACTCAGCCTCTCCTTCCTCCCCCTCAGAACCTTCCTGCTCTGAATCAGAAAGACATTCTGATAGAACATCACGCTTGACAGGAGTCTTTAACCTTTCATCCTGTTCGTAGAACTCAGCGTGTTTGCTGATCAGCATTTTACTCTGATCACCTGATGGGAACGCAAACCTCCATGCACGCGCTGCTGGCTCATACCCACAGAAGATCATTTTCCGGAACTTGGATCCATCTGGCCCTTGCAAAGCTTTAGGCACTGGCACAGATGCGTCCGAACCAAACTTGCGCAGAAAATGAATCTGGGGTTTCCTGCCATGCAACAAACCAAAGGGTGTGTCACCTATCATTGAATTGTAGGTACGATTCCAGGTGAAGCTCACATACCTGATTGCCTCCAGCCAAAACTTTGGTGGCAACCCAGAATCTGCCAGCAACACCTTTGCAGCCTGGACCAGAGCCTCACATCGGAGCTCTGCCACCCCCCTCTGATTGGGTGAAGTCACTGTGTGACGTATCCCTTTCATGCGAAAGAACTTCTGCAAAGCAAATCCTGTAAACTCAGCACCTCTGTCACTTGTGACTGCTTGCACTTTGGTGGAGAACCTTAGTTCCACCTCCTCAATCCAACTTCTGATCAGCTGAGCTGCATCTTCCTTGGATTTGAGCCCAAGAGTCCAGGTATTCTGTGTAAAGCTATCCTGCATCGTCAGCAGAAACCTGGCCCCTCCCAGACTTGGCTCCTTTACGGGACCCAACAGATCTATGTGAACCAATTCAAAGAGTTTGGTGTGTACCCTCTCCACCTTTGGGTAACTGCACCCTTTTACCTTTGCCTGTCTGCATGCTTCACATTTTATCACACATCCACATTCTATGATGTGACAGCCTTTGGCGACCTCAGGCAGCGTCTGTAGTTCTTCTAAAGAACCATGAGCTGTCCTAGCATGCCAAACATGAGCACATGACACATGAGCGGGAACTGTAGCACACAGGGCTTGTGCTTTCTCAACCTTCCCCTCACCCTCCAGAGGCGTTTTAAGAATGAAGAGATCATTCTGCCCCTTTTTAACCTTGGCAAGTATCCTCCCTCCTTTGGAGATTGTGCAGACATCATCTTCGAAACAAACCTTAAACCCCTTTTTTAACAAATAAGGCACAGACAAAAGACAGTGGTGTATCCCTGGGACAATACTGTTAGGATATTTCCGTTCCACCTTAAAGGGAGCAGGCTTTGTAAGCAACAGAGTCTGCGCATGTCCTGTTGACAGGATGTTTATGCTTGCTGTTTTTCCTTTCGGTTTTGGCAGTCGGCTCAGACACGCTGACAGAATGGACGTGTTTTCTTTTGTTTCTGTTAAACGCTAAATAAAGTCTGTAAATTATGCTCTTCTGTGATGCAAGCTTCTGACTGTGCTTTCTGCTGAAAGAGGGTGCACACCAGCCTAGGAATGTGGCTAAGAATTTCCAAAGGCTTTGTGCCCCTAACTGTTGGATCTGCGTGACTACGGGAGGCCGATGGATGTCCAGAACTCCGGCTTGGGGGCCATGATGGACGTTATCTCCCTGGCAGTTTCCCAACAACAAGGTTTCGGGCCCAGATTCACGGCACCTACAGGAGAGTAAAGCTGCAACAGACTGCGTTTAAGAGGTACGGTGGGAAAAGCGAAAGAAATGAGGGAGGCTTTTGGCTTTTCTGTTTACCTCGCAAGGATTAATTGGCCTGGGAGCCGAGCCAAAGAGTTCGTGATTAATGGGCTGCCAAGATAAGGAGTCTTTGAAGGCATAGGGCTCACGGCTCAAGTAAAAAGCTGAGATGGATCTCTTACAGACCTCAGAAACTGCTCCGTGTCCAAAGTTGGATGGGCAGAATTATGAAGCTTGGGCAAAATGGTGTGAGAGTTTGCTGCGTCAGTTTGGGGTGTGGCATGTCGTTTCTGAAGCCCCCCCAGTTCCTCTGACAGAGAGATGGAAATCGCAGAATTCGAAAGCGATTGACGTAATAGTCTTATCCGTATCTCTTGAGGAAATTAAGACGCTGGCTGGCAACACCACTGCACGTGGAATGTGGTCTGCTTTGAAAAAAGCTTATTTGCCAATAATCCCAGCCCAGAGTTTGACTGCATCGGAGGTCCTAGCTGTTTCCCAGAATGCGATTGAGTGCAGGGATGCTGAGGGCACCGGTTGCAAGCTGCAGGGGGAGCTGACCGTCACGTCATCCCAGGCAGCGTTCCAGCCTCCAGGGGGAGCCAAGGAGTCGGCAGCTGAGAGCTCTGTTTCTCATGGGAACCAAGGCCATCGCCTTTGCAGAGGCCGGAAAGGCAAAGGTAAACAGAGCCACAGGCAGACACCTGCAGATGGCCAGGAGCAGAGGGAGGGTGAAGAGCCCGCGCCAAACAAAGCGATGTTTGCTGGCACTGCTTCACCAAAGGCTGAAGGCACGTCTGCTGACCAGAAGCAGGGGGGCAAGCTGCAAAAGCCCACGCCAGTGGAAAGCAAGGTTTTGCTTGCTGGCACAGCTTCACCAAAGGCTAAAGGCACGTCTGCTGGCCAGGAGCAGCAGGGGGGCAAGCTGCAAAAGCCCACACCAGTGCAAAACAAGGGTTTGCTTGCTGTAAAGACTGCTCCAACAGCCAAAGGCAGGTTTATTGTGGATTCAGGTGCCACCCGCCACGTTTCCAAGGACAGGCATCTCTTTATCTCCTTCAAGCCTCAGGAAAGTGAGATCCACCTGGCTGATGGAAGGACGTTGCAAATTGCAGGAGAAGGGACTGTGAAACTTGCAAGTCTGCACACTACCATCAGTAATGTACTTTATGTTCCAGGAGCGGCGAGCAACTTGTTGAGCGTCCCACAGCTTACTGGACGTGGTTTTCAGATTTCCTTCAAGAGGAGCGTCTGTGTCATCAGTAAAGGCAAAGAGGACTATTTGCATGCAAAGTTTATGGATGGTTTATTCCATATAACTTATGATGACACTGTTGTTGTGAATAATGCTGATTCTTGTTGTGTTGCACAAACTAACAAAGTTCTTCATGCAGGTTGCATTCACGATGCACATCGACGGTTTGGTCACCTCTCTTGGAAGGCACTGGCCAAGATGCCAGAGGTGGTTGAAGGTTTGAACATCAAACCCTGTAAATTTCACATGAAATGTGTATCTTGTGCAGAGAACAAGGTGAAGGTTGCTCCAAAAGGCAAGGAGTCTAGCAGGCAGGCTTCCAAGCCCTACCAGCTAGTGCATGCGGACCTGGTTGGGCCACTTGCGCCCTCTATAGGAGGAGCAAGGTACTTCATGATTCTGATTGATTCTTTTACCAGGTACATTCATGTGTATTTGCTCGAACAGAAATCGCAAGCGTTTCCAAAGTTTAAGGAATTCTGTGCTTGGTTGGAGAATGTGCACGGTAAACGCATTTCTTCTTTATTTACTGATCGGGGGCGGGGAGTTCACTTCTCAGCAGTTTGAAGCTTTCCTGACTGAGAAGGGAATCCAGCATGACATGTCAACGCCCAGATCGCCATGGATGAATGGTCTTGCGGAGAGAGCAAATCAAACATTGCTGCAAGGAATAAAAACCTTGTTGCATGATGCCAATCTCCCTGATAAGTTTTGGGGGGAGGCTCTGGGGAATTTGGTTTACAGTTATAATCGCAGATTGTCATCACCCATTGGTTGTACCCCCTATGAGAAGATGTTTGGCAAGAAACCCAACACCAAACACATGAGAATTTTTGGTTCGGACATGTGGGTACGCACACAACAAACCAACAAGCTTGGGAAGCGTGGGGCACATGGTTTGTTCATGGGGTACGAAAAAGGTGCATACAGGGTATGGATGACTGACTCTAAGTCCATTAAGTTCACAAGGAGTGTTGAGTACAATCCTAAGTGGGGGGAAAATGTGGGAATTTTCCAGAGTTACCCAGAGGAGGATGAAGGTGATGTCAAGCAAGCAGCTAAAGCTGAGGAAGCTGCTGATGATGAGGATGAGGATGAGGATGAGGATGAGGATGATGATGATGATGATGATCAGAGTTCGGATTCCAGTTCAGTGGGCGGCGCTACTGCTGATGTCAGTGAAAGTGATGACACAGCAGACTACCAGAGCGCAAAGGCCTCAATCAGACCATCTGATGCGTCTGACAATGAACTGGAAGAACCACTGTTCACCATTGGTCACTTTTCTCCTAAGAAAGAGGAGATGAGTCCAGAAGACTTGCGTCTAGTACGCAGATCTGAAAGGGCGACCAAGGGCAGACCTCCAAAGAGGTATGCTGATGAGTTTGCTAAGACAGCAACTGCTGTTCTTAGTAGCTCAGAGAAGGTATGGGAACCTTCAAGCTTCAATGAGGTTCAGGAGTTAACCTCTAAAGATGCTGAGCCTTGGCTTAATGCCATGAAGGCTGAAGTTGATTCCTTGAACAGGAACCAAACTTGGGAATTGGTACCGATAGTCCCAGGAATGAGACTGGTTGGCAGCAAATGGGTCTTCAAGGCCAAGACAGACCAGAATGGCAAGGTAGTCAGACACAAAGCCAGATTGGTTGCCAGAGGTTTTTCACAGGTACCAGGACAGGATTACCACGAGACCTACTCTCCCACAGTCAAATATGAGAGCATTCGGCTGATGCTCAAGATCGCTGCGGAGGAGAAACTGCATGTTTCCCACCACGACATTAATACAGCTTTTTTGTATGGGATTTTGAATGAACAGCTGTTCATGCTTCCACCTGATGGGATGGAAATACAGAAGGGAATGGTCTGTAAACTGCGGAAATCCTTATATGGTCTTAAGCAGAGTGCCAGGTGTTGGAACACAAAACTCACTGAGACATTGCTTTCTCTAGGTTTTCACCAGGGCAAAGCTGATCCATGTGTGTTTGTCAAGGAGGAGGGGCAAAACAAACTGTATTGTTTATGTTTTGTTGATGATCTTCTGATGTTTTGGAAGAATCAGGCTTTTTACCAAAGCACCCTAGCTCAGCTGAAGGAGCACTTTGACATGAAGGATCTTGGTGAGGTATCCAACTATCTTTCTCTGCAGGTGGAGAAGGACCAAGCAGGTAATTTTCTGGTACACCAAACACAGAAAATTGCTGATGTGTTAACCAGGTTGAATTTGATTGATGCAAACCCAGCAGACACACCGATGGTGACAGGTTACCAGGTAAACAGTACTGCTGAAGCGTTTTCTGACACAACGCTGTACAGATGCATTCTAGGCAAGCTGAATTTCATTGCCAGATGTTCAAGACCTGACATAGCTGTAAGCTGTAATCTGCTTAGCAGACATGCCAACAATCCTACGGTTCAGGATTGGAAAGCTCTGAAGCGCATAGCCCGCTATTTGAAAGAGACTATGCACTACAGGCTGAGGTTCACCAGTCAGAAGACTGGAGGTCTTGAAATCTTTGCAGATGCAAGTTTTGGAAGTGACACCACGGATGGTACAAGCACTTCTGGAGTATGCTACATGTACAACCACTGCCTGTTTGACTGGTTGTGCAAGAAGCAGACAACAGTGAGCCTAAGTTCCTGTGAAGCAGAACTCAATGCTCTGTCATTTTCACTCATGGATTGTGAATGGTTGATGCAACTGTTTAAGGACATCAGGGTGTCTGTGAAATGTCCTATACAAGTGTATCAAGACAATAGATCGTGTTTGGCTTTGCTGAACTCCGAGAGTTGCAAGCAGAGAACCAAGTACTTGCAGATTAAGCTACATCGTGCAAGAGAGTGTATTCAGAAAGGACTGATTCGGGTGTCCTACATGGCAGGAAATGAAATTCCTGCTGATCTGTTGTCTAAGGTTGTTAACAGAGAACAACTTAAGGTTTATGTACAAAAGTTGCAATTGGGTGAACCACAGGTACAACAGGTTACACGGAAAGGGGGAGGATGTTAGGATATTTCCGTTCCACCTTAAAGGGAGCAGGCTTTGTAAGCAACAGAGTCTGCGCATGTCCTGTTGACAGGATGTTTATGCTTGCTGTTTTTCCTTTCGGTTTTGGCAGTCGGCTCAGACACGCTGACAGAATGGATGTGTTTTCTTTTGTTTCTGTTAAACGCTAAATAAAGTCTGTAAATTATGCTCTTCTGTGATGCAAGCTTCTGACTGTGCTTTCTGCTGAAAGAGGGTGCACACCAGCCTAGGAATGTGGCTAAGAATTTCCAAAGGCTTTGTGCCCCTAACTGTTGGATCTGCGTGACTACGGGAGGCCGATGGATGTCCAGAACTCCGGCTTGGGGGCCATGATGGACGTTATCTCCCTGGCAGTTTCCCAACAAATACAGCACTCCAACTGCTCCTGTAGAATAGACATAAAGACAGTTGCAACGTTAGTTACATTTCTTTTCTGTCCATTTGCAAAAAGTACAGTTTTTCCAGCAGAAATTGCTCTGCAATTCCACATCTCGACAGCAGGGGTCTCTGGAATCAAGTTGCGATTAGCTGCAGAGTCTATCACAAAACAAAACTCTGAGCCTTTCTCACAGCTGTTCTCAAACAATGCCATACTGGCTGTTATTTGATAAGTCTCCTCCTGGTGTTTGTCATGTCCACCTGCCTCAGTCCCACGCCTGGCTGCTCTCCCAGGCTGGTTGCCATGGAAACCCGACTGGTTCCCATGGGAGTTGACCTTGACAACATCCTGCCTTGCCTCCTTGCTCCGGTGGGGGCAATTACGCCGCAGATGTTCCGTAGAATTACACACGTAGCACCGACGAACGGAAAAACACTGGGGTGAGCTCTCAGCTAGCAAAGCTTCCGGGACACCAGCTCCGCCCCCTCTGAAACGGCACTTCCCCTCGGCATACACAGTGGAAACTTTTCCAAACTGGCTTTTGGGCTCCTCTGCCCCCCCAACACTTCCAACAGCACTCTGTAAGGCTGTAAAATCAGGGCTTCTGGCTGAACACTCGGCATCATCCTGCTCCTGGCCTTCTGCTGAGCTTTGACACAAACCCCTCAGCACATTCCAGGCTTCACAGGCCGACTCAATGCCTTCCAAATACGGCAACAGCTTAGCGTGTACGCTTGCTCTCAACATGCAGATCTCAGCTCTCTCAGCTTTCTCTCTCTGCATCTTCTCCTCCAGAAAAGCAGACTTCAGCTTTCCTGCATCTCTGTCCACCAGCCCCGCAATTTCAGCAGCAGCCGGTTCGCTTGGGGACGGCTGTTTCTTGCTTATGTCCCACAAGCCAGTTGCCCAAAACCAGGCTCTCACCCTTCTAACCCAGGTTTCCCACGACTGGGTGGTGAGCTCTTCAAGCTCTTCAAGCTTCTCAAGCGGAACTTCAAACACCTCTAGGTCATCTGCCATCTTTCTCCCGTTCTCCCCAGGCGCCCCAAGCTGTACTCACAGATCACCAGCTCTTCCGGCTCCTGTCCGTGGAGAAACGATTCCTTGCTGCTCTTGGCACTGTTGCATTCAGCACAGGCAAACCTTTGCGTCTTTCAGCTAGCTGCTTGCCTCAGATACAGGCCTCCGCTTCCGGTCAGCTTCACTGCCTCCGAACGCAGACTTCAAACATTCCGGCAGCCTCCAGTGACAGCTTTACAAGCAGTAATTACGGCCCATAACCTGTTGATTTATTAGTGCGTGACCTGCTAATTGATTTACGGTCCAATTAGCTCTTTACAGCGGTCCGGCACGCTTCCCACTCAGCGGCGCAATCTGCTTCGTTCCGGCACGCCTAGCAGAGTAAAACACAGCGGCAAACTGTCACGTAGCTTCCGACAAATACACAGAGCACCAGATTGTCCATTTACAGCTCTTTATTGCATCGTTTCTCAGAAAACTCCAGGACTTCTCGCAGCCATGACAAACTGCGTCTTTCTCTCTCAAAGACCGAGAGGAACAGTCAGAAAACTCCTCCCAGCTTCCAAAGCTGACGCCAGAATGTTGAGGCATCATGGGAACAACTTAACCTCTTTTTTTAAAAAAGGGAATTCGTGGAAGGAAACTGGGGTGGATCTGGGGAAAAATCTTTTTTTTCTATTTTTGTAAATGATATGGGAGGGAGGTAAGATTGTGTAATTTAAATTGGATAGTGGGTTAAACAAATTAAGTTTTAAATGGGGAGTGAGAGATTGTAGAACTAAATTCATGAAAGGGGAATACAGCTGGGAGGGGGAAGGGGGAGTCCCAGAAAGTTGGTATTGAAAGTAAGGCTTTAAGTGTATTTTATCTTTGTATTTCTATATTTTTTGGAAACTTTAATAAATATGATTTTTTTAAAAAAATGATGACACCTATAAAATCAGCCAAGGCAATTTGCACGGCAGCATTTGTTATGAATAAATGCTGCTGTTCAGTCTGTGAGAAGGGCAGATATATTGATGCAACATCAGAACCGCTCAAAGCTATAGCACGTGAACGTCCTTTGATAACAATGTCTGATGTGGATTCAACAACGGAATAAATGTTTTTAGGTGGGGTGTGTGGTAAATGTAGCCATTCTATAATGCAGATTGTCTTCTTCTTTTCTGTCTGAGCATATAAATTCCTGTTGGCAACAATGGTGTAGCAAACACTGCCAGATGCAGCTTGTGTGCAGCACCTCTAGGTGGTGCATGCGGAAAGGTTTCAATGCTTCACCCACAAAATGTTGACAAAGTGTAGGGGAGTTCCGCATGCCTTGAGGCAGGACAACCCACTGATATCACTGGGTGGGCTGCGAATTGTTATATACTGGCAATGTAAAAGCAAACCGTTCCCTGTCTGCTGGAGCCAGTGGGATGAAGATGGTTCAATGTGGCCGAAAGTCAATTGTTCAGAAATAAGCTGTTCAGAAATAGCTGGTGCCGCTGCTGCTGATTTTTCTTTTGGTAGAGGCCACTGTTCTACCCCCACTGGGGTATCAGTGATCCTGGTTTGCCACACTGGAAACAAGTTGTATCGGTGGCTACAGGCTGGTTTTCATTTAGCGCTGCTGCCAGCAGATGAGCCTTGTGGGTGGCTGTACCAACAGACTGACAAATGCGAAGCATGGCTGCTGTGTCTGTGGCAGGATTGTGTATCATCGGTTGTAACGCAACCTTACAATCCTCATTGGCATTTTCAAAGGCCAATTGTTTGATAATTATTTGTTTGGCTTCAGGATTTTCAATTTGACGACTCACTGCTGTAAGCAGCCTGTCCATAAAGGAAGAATATGATTCTCTTGCCTCTTGCCTGATTGAACCCCACCTTGATTGAATACTGGTGGGTTCTGGGATTTTTCTCATTGCTTGTTTAGCAGCAAGAGCAGTGTCCCTCAATAAGATTTGCAGCAGTGTGGCTTGCACTGAAGCTTGAGTGAAAGGACCACGCCCCATCATGGCATCTATGACGTCTGCAAGGGTAATATTTGGATTATTTCCCCTGATTTGTTGAAACAAAGCTGGAGCATAAGCACGGCAGGCAGTTTCCCATTCGTGGGCAAACAAAACACCTGCTGATGGGGGTAACACTGTACGTGCCAAAAGCTTGATGTCATCTGGAACCAAAAGCTGGGCTAATGTGGCTTCCAAAAGAGCCTGTGTAAATGGGGCTCGAAGTCCATTTGTCCTTACTGACAATTGCAGCTCTTTCAAGATTTTAAAGTCAAAAGGTTGGTGTGTCACTGAAAGTAGCTGGAGTGAGTGCCAAGCCAGGAATCATGCTTCTTTTCAAACCATGTTCTGAAGTTTGTTTCATGATCAGAACAATCCTCTCAAGTGATTGTTTTCACCCTGCTTTAAAAGCAACACTTCAAAGAACGGCTCAAAAAAATAAATACACAAAAAAAAAACCTTAGCAAAACAGGATTCCCAATGAAATGGTCTGCCTCACAGCCAGAGGCTCTACTCCAAGGAAGCACTGAGGAGGGCTGTGACAGTTTGGAGCTTTCCTGTCTGTTCTCTGATCTGGTGACACATGCTGTCTGTTGAAGTTGAATGGGGAGGGGCCCTTAGATGTCTGAAAGAGTTCTGGGACTTGCTGGTTAATGGGATTTTCTGCCGTCCTCAGCGGATGCTCAGCCCTTCTGTCTATTCCAGCTGTAGTGTTTCAGAAAGTTGCTTTGAGCCAAACACACTCCCCTTTGAAAGTTTCAAGATCTCAAGTCTCAAATGTTTGGTAGCCAAGAGCATGGCTTAATTAGAATTGGAAACACTATTGAAAAGGTTTACTTTTCAAATACATTTAAGTAGGAATTACTCAGCCTTGGAGAAGCCCCTTCCTTGGGTCTCGGTCACTCACCTGTGACTGTCAGAGTCACTCACCTGTCAGTCACTCATCCATTCTGAATGGGTAGAAAGAAGCACAGAGCTATGACATACAGAGAGGCGTCAGGCAACCTCACTGGAGGAGGACTGGTGATTCTGGCCATGTATCTGAGTCAGTAATCACAACGCAGAGAATTGCCAGAGTTAGAATTAATCATCCTAGCAGAGACTGCTTAGAAGTATGGAATTCAACAACAATCAATCATGCAGAGATGCAACGGAGAACATTTTCTGAAATTAGAAAAAGCTGCCCAGTGCTGGGGAATGACCCCAGTCATGTCCAGTGTGGGAGAGACATGGCAGGATTAACCACCCTGTGCTCTTTCAGCAACTTTCTCTGTGGTCAAGAGCTGTAGGTGCTCATCAAATGGAAGCCCTACTTCCATCTACTGCTCTGAAGTAGGGTCATCTCTGCCTCCAGGTTTTCAACTTTTATGTACATCTTCTGAAAATGCACAAACCTTTTCTCTTGTATGAATGATGCCAGGTTTTAGCTCACTGGTTCCTTTATTTTATCCAGTTTTCTGTTTGGAATCTTAATGGCTCCCCCTTTGTATTTTTTTTAAAATAATTTTTATTAACTGGCTAATCACATCAAATTAAATCACATCATATAAATTCCAAATTACAAAGCCAAATTTTTAAATTTTGTTGGGGGAACCCATACTTCAAGATCCAAAGGGGGATTCAGATCATCTTCTTTACTGCGTTAATGTCCAAATCAGTCCCAATCAGTCCAAACAAAGTTCATAATTCTATCCAGTCTTATCTTGGTGTTTCCACATCATATCTTATTCATATAATTTCTCTTTTTCCTTTACGATCTCTTCTGTTGGTCTCCTTAAGCCGATAGCAAGTATAATAATCCTGTGTGGATTTCCCGTTCCTCCACTAAGTCCAGATGGTTTCCATATATCTCCTTAGTAGATAACCTCGTTCTTTCCATCATAAATTTTGGCATTTGTCGCTCTTAAGTCCCACCGAGGAGTTGATCCACGATATGTAAACAACTCTATTTCTCTCTTTCTCCTCCCAGACCCAAGAGCTCCAACAATGCCTCCCAAAATGGCGACGGCATTTTTAACTGCGTCATTCCAGAACTCTTAGCTTTCCAGCTTCATCTTGAAACATTGCTTTGGATCGAAAGTTTATCTCCACACAGCCTTAAATCCACAGCTTAAGTCCTTAGTTTCTGACTCATTAGGGGAGGGGATTCTTGTTAAATCACATAAAAAAAGGAAGGCAGGTTTTCTCCCCCCTCCCCCATTTGTCATACCATATCTTGACGTATCTTCTCATATTTTATTCTTGTCTTGTTATCAGAGATCTCTTCTGTCAGCAGTCTTTACTCCCCTTTTTCCTTGAAGCATGTGCAATTAATCTTGTCCAAATTGTTTCTTTTAAAGATCATTTGCAACTAGCGGCGCGAATCAGGAACGGCGTCCAGGAGAGCCGGAAATCCCACAGGAGGGCTTTGTGCCTAGTGCCCCCACCCCCATAAATTCGGGGGTGGTATAGGGCACAGCAGGCAAGGGCCGTCCCCCCCACAATCCTGGGGGGGTTAGGGAGGCTAATTACCCCCATCATAGCCTCCAAATTACCTCTTGTGGGTCGGAGAGATGTTATTGTCAGCCATCTTCCGATGCGCCACCTAGTGGCCCCCAATGGCTCCCCCTTTGTAAAAGCCTTTCCTCAGGAAAGTGGATAAGGCAAAAGAGGAGACCCATATATTGTAGGTGCCTTGGAGGGGTCATGTTTGCCTCCACACAACCATGTGCAGAAGAGTCATGGTTGCTCCTGACAGGGGCAGCCTTTGACACCACCACCACTTCCCCAGGAGAACACAAAGCTAGCGTATTTAGTAATGAGAATATTTTGTCTCCCCAAATACCTTACAAGTCTTGCCACTTGTAATGTTTTTATTGGGAGGAGGAATAAGGAATTGCACCTCCTCCCAATTGCTTAGCCCAGCCATACTGAATTCTGTCTGTTGATCACACTCAAACACAACAAGGGACTAGGGATGGAGGAGAAATGTGATTCAATTTGCATTTAAAGGCAAACCTACTTAATTTGCACTTCCCAAAACAAAATGAGTACTGAAGTGCAGCCATTGTTTGAAATCCACACTTGCTGAATTTTGCAAGGTTGTCCTCCAGTCAAGCCATGTGTCCAGAAATGCATGTATTAGGGAAATAACATACAGAAATGTATTACATTAATTTAAATTGTTTTACAAAAATACATTAGGCAAGTTATACATACAAACTATGTGCATGTTATGAGAAATTTGCACTAAAAATGCTGGTGATTTTTTCTTTTAATTGCAAACTGATGTGGGAATGTGGCAAAATATTTTTAAGGTGACATGGAAATGAGGAGAGCTAAACTTAAGACATGGGTATAGCCAAGGAGGGGCAGATCCAAAAATATTATTGAAAAGCATTGAAAGTACTCAATTATCTGAGGTTCTGCTCCCCCTCAGCAGAAGCCTGGCCCCCACAATGTCTTATTTATGGTGTATTTTTGCCTGTGACTTAAGAAACTGAAACTGAAAGATTCTACCGTCCTTACAAGGGAAGTAACCTAGGCACTATCTCTCATTCAGTTCTGTAGCTTGGGGGTTCCTTCTACTGGACCCTTCGCCAACCTGGGGCTGGAAGCTGCAGGAGGGGAGGAGAGGGCTCTTGAGCTGGGGTCCTGCTCATGGGTTTCCCTTTGGGGCATTCACTGTGGGAGCAGGATCCTGAATTAGATGGGTCATTGGCCTGACCCAGCAGGTTTTTCTTAGTTTCCTATGTTCACATGCTGGTTTAAGAATAATCAATGTAGGTGATGTATTTTGGAGAGGTTCTGGCCCTATCGGGTTCTTTATAAGGGTGCTTTGTATGCTGCCATTCTTTCTGAAGGCACCTTGGTATCTCTGGTCCCAGCCCATGCCCTCATGCCATAGACCTGGCTGTTCCTTTCTCTCCTTGCAGGCTGAAGAGAAGCAGAAGGCCTCAGCTGCATTTGCTCAGCTCCACACTGCCATGGAGATCCTGGGAATTGTGGTGGAGGAGCAGAAGGCCATCTGGCGAGTTTTGGCCGCCATCTGCCACCTGGGTGCTGCAGGGGCTTGCAAAGGTAAGACTAACGGCTGGCAAAGGTGGCATTTTGGGCTGGGTGGTTCTACAAGGAGACTGCTGTGCTGGATCCATCTGCTGCAGCCTGAGAAAGGAGATGATGGAGATGTCCCTGCTTTGCAGGCTGCATGGTGCAGCATTTCAGAAAATCAAGCCATCTGCTTGGGCTCATTTGTCTGAATTCCCTGCCCCCTTTTAGCCTATCCTTCTAGGAGCATTACAGAAAGTCAATGGATCTCAGTTCAGCCTCTCTGCTTGAGAGGCTGCTGTTTTCATATAATGCTGGTCTTGCACAAGGCCTGCTCTTGGAGATCCCTGGAGTGGGAGGAGAGCCAGAGAAAGTGCAAGACCCTCCAATATGTGTTCTGTCTGAGCCAGCAAGCAGAGTGTGCCACCCACTGCAGAGTTGGCAAAATGTTAAGCCACTTGCTATCTTACATAGAACCATAGAATTGTAGAGGGCTGCCTCATGGAAACAAGCCTGTTTTTTGCTGCTCCAGAGAGTGGTACCCAAACCAACAGATTCAAATAACAAAAGAGGAGATTCTGATTAAACTGGGAAGAACGTTCTGAAGATAAGAGCCATTTAACGGTGGAACAGACTCCTTGGAGGCTTTTAAGCAGAGGTTGGATGGCCATCTGGCATGGATACTTCAGTTGAGATTCCTGCATTGCAGGGGGTTGGACTAGATGACCCTTGGGGAGGCCCTTCCAACTTTACAATGCTATGATTTCCTCAACACCCCTCAGCCTCCCAGGCTGCTCACACGTCCTGATCTGAATATGCCTCCTAGTAGGAGTTGCCTTATTGTGGCGTTCCCTGGGCTTTGAAGAGTGGTTGCCTAGGAAAGCTGCAGAATGCAAATCCCTGGGGTGATAATTTTAGAATGAGAGAAGGGACTCTCACAGCCACCCCTTGGCTCCCTTAAAATTAAAATGTGGGCTAAATGTTCAGCACAACAGTAGTCCAAGAGGATAGCAAAATCATACAAGGATCATGAAAGTGTATTATCAGAGATGGCTACAAGCAATGCTTCTGTTCCAGAGTCATAGAATCATAGAATCATAGAATCATAGAGTTGTTATAGACCACAAGGGCCATCGAGTCCAACCCCCTGCCAAGCAGGAAACACCATCAGAGCACTCCTGACATATGGTTGTCAAGCCTCTGCTTAAAGACCTCCAAAGTAGGAGACTCCACCACACTCCCTGGCAGCAAATTCCACTGTCAAACAGCTCTTACTGTCAGGAAGTTCTTCCTAATGTTTAGGTGGAATCTTCTTTCTTGTAGTTTGGATCCATTGCTCCGTGTCCGCTTCTCTGGAGCAGCAGAAAACAACCTTTCTCCCTCCTCTATGTGACATCCTTTTATATATTTGAACATGGCTATCATATCACCCCTTCACCTCCTCTTCTCCAGGCTAAACATGCCCAGCTCCCTTAACCGTTCCTCATAAGGCATCGTTTCCAGGCCTTTGACCATTTTGGTTGCCCTCCTCTGGACACGTTCCAGTTTGTCAGTGTCCTTCTTGAACTGACATGTGCTGCCTATGCACTGGTGGAGGAAGAGGGGACGGGCGGAGCGCACCACCCCCGGCAGAGCAATCCCAGTGGGGTTCCATCGTGGTTGCCCCCCCCGCCCACACTGGGCGCCCCACCCCCACAGGCGGCATACCGCGCCCCCAGGACGCGTGCCAGCCCTGCCCCCGCCTGCTCTCTGCCCTCAGTGCCGGAGCATGAAGCTCTGCCACTGTGCCTATGCACTTGTTTATCCATCTGGCTCCATTTTGAATTTGCACCCTCAGCCTTCATTACCATTTTATTATGGTAATGAACAGAGTTGAGTCTGATACTGCTGGCTCCTCTATCAGCTCCTACCTATCAGTCTCCCAGGTGCCATCAACACTGCCTGGCTTTGCAACTGTATTTTATTTTCTTCTGATTATGATTTGGTGTTGCTGTGTCTGAATTATAGCAAGAAGAATCTTCATCTCTGTAGCATGTCACAGCACCATTAATCAACTATAATTATTTTAAAATTTGGAAAGTTCACTGCTTAGGATGATGTCCTTCACCTGCCAAATGCTTAATACCAGAGTTTCCTGTAGATAGTATGAAATATCCAGGAATTTTAGTGAGGCTCTGGGTTCAGTTCTGGAATCAAGCCTTTGATACCCTGTCTAAGGCAACATCCCTCCCTTTTGACAGCAGTGGCTTGTTGATTTCTAAACAGAGGATCACTTCATTGCCCTGTAATGCTTCATTCCAGATTTTTGAAGATTACTTGGGAATTGCAAAGAGTGTGATTGCATCCCCATGTTCCTGCTTTTTTATTGCTGCAATTGTCACATGATAGTTTGGTGATTATGGGTGACACACTGCATGGAGATTTCCCTTGCATTTTGAATAGTTGGAGCTTGGTTTCCAATAGTAAAATTACCACTAAAGTTCATGGGTTATTACTAAGGTGGTGGTTGCTACTGCGGCTTCTGCTTCTTCTCCAGCTCATTGCACACAGCTCTTTACAACAAAAGTCTTATCAGTGGCAACCTGCCCATTCTGTCCATGGCCAATGCTTAGGCCACATTCAAGTCATACCTTTAAAGCACTATGATACCTCTTTAAACAGTCATGTTTTCCCCAAAGGATTATGGGAGCTGTAGTCTGTTAAGGGTGCTGAGCATTGTTAGGAGCCCCCTATACCCCTCCCAGAACTACAGTTCTCAGAGTTTCCTGGGAAGAGGGATTGATTGTATAGCTACTCTGGGAACTGTAGCTCTGGGAGGGTAGGGGAGGAAGTTTCAGACATACGTAGGTGAGTTCATCTCTGTTATAATCTTTTCCAGCAAGGTCACATCAGGAAAAGTTTGGTTCTCACGAAAGTCGCTTGACTAGGCCAGATACTTCCTAGTTTATATCTTCACCATATTGCGGGCAACGGAAGGGTGTTGTCTCTGCAAACTAATGAAGTTCTGTGAGGGGGCTACGAATCTCCTGACAGCTCTCAGCATCCTCAACAAACTACAGCTCCCAGGAAGCCATGACTGTCTGGAGTGGTGTCATAGTGCTTTATAAGTGTATGCCATGGGCACAGGAGCTGAGTAGACCTTTGCTCCCCAAAAGATTCCTTGTGATTGTGCCTTCTGGCAGCCAAGCAAGTACCTGTGTTGCAGCTCTGAGCTTCCCATCAGGGTCCACTGCCATCTCCTGAGGTCCGGAGAGGGAGCATCAGGGATCAAAAGAGGGCTCAGAATGTGGTCAGGGTGGTTTTCGGTGGTGGTAAGAACAGCCAAGGCAGTTCAGGTTGCCTTGTGGGGCTTCTGAAGGTTCTTCCAGGTCCTCATTTGTTCTCTGTGGGGTTTCTTGCCTCTTTCATATAGGAGGTCTCCATGAGATCTGGGCTAGGCAGAATCTTGGCCTGTTTGGAAGAACTGAATACCAGGCTGCTTCAAGACCAGCTATTTAGTGAGGCACATCCTGCTTCATTCAATCACTTTACAGGGCATCCACATGTCTGCACAAAATCTGACATTTTTCAGGGGTTTGGGAGTGGAAAAATAAATAGCTCTCCTTTCAGCAGCTCACCCTTTGCTCCAAAAATCGATTCTGTTGCCAAAGGGAATCAAAGGACTCACAGATTTAAAAATGGATCAAAGTAAAATAGAAGTGGACTAAGAGAGAAAAAGATGAATTAGTTCCTATAACTCCAGTCCTCTGCTCTTCCTGCATTCAGTGGTATTCTTGTCAGGGACTTTTTTTATTAATGTATTTGTTTGTTTGTTTGGGTTTTTTTTGTTTATTAAACTTCTATCCCAAAGTTGCCCAAGGCAGCAAACGTGATAAAATGATAAAAACCTCTTAAAAACATACCATTCCAGTAGAGATGCAGACTGGGAAATATTTAATCTTAAAAGGCTTGTTGGAAGAGGAAGGTCTTCAACTGGTACCAAAAAGAGGTGGCACCTCTCCAGTCATAGAATCACAAAATTGTAGAGTCGTCTAGTCCAAGCTCCTGCTAAATGTAATATTCAAGGGAAGGGCATTCCAAAGGCCAGGTGCCACAAAACTAAAGGTGCGACTCCTGTATTTTGCAGAACACACCTCTTAATAAGAGGGTATCTGCAGGAGGCCTTTTCCTGCAGAGCACAGTGATTGACAGTTGGGGGGGGGTCTAAAACCCTAGGTGCCTAGGGTCAAAACGATCCCTTTGAGTAGTTGTCGAAGCCAGCCTTCGACAATCTTTGGGGTTGGCTAATTTGAGTAGCCAACCCCAAAGATCAAAGTCTGACAGTCCTTCATGTTGAATGTGAACAGCTGGCTTCGCAGATGGTGTAAACAGGAACGGTTTGGATTCTTAGATCACGGACTGCAGTTTCTTGAAGATGGACTTCTGGCAAGCGATGGGCTGCACCTCACAACGGTTGGGAGAAATGTTTTTGCCAAAAATCTCAGAAACCTCATCAGGAGGGCTTTAAACTGACTAATGTGGGGGAGGGAGACAGTGCTCCTGAAGGCAGGAGCCTATCAATTGATGAAGATGATCATCCAAATGTCATAGACCAAATGGAGCAAACAGCACGCGGACCTAGTGGTGGGAGGAAAAAATCCTTAAATAAGAGACACGGGGGAATGATTAATGGACTTCAATGTCTGTACACTAATGCGCAAAGCATGGGAAATAAACAAGATGAGCTTGAGCTCTTGGTACAGCAAACTAAATATGACATAATAGGCATTACTGAAACCTGGTGGGATAAGTCCCACGATTGGAATGTAATAATGGGGGGATACAATCTATTTCAGAGAAACAGACCAGACAAGAAAGGAGGAGGAGTGGCGTTATATGTCAGGGATGTGTATACCTGTGAAGAGATCCAAGATTTAGAACCTCAATGCCAAAGTGAGAGCATTTGGGTCAAAATTAAGGGAGAGAAGAATAACAGGGACCTCATTGTGGGAGTTTACTATAGATCCCCAAGCCAAACTGAGGACATAGATGATGCCTTCCTGGAACAGATGGCCAAGCATGCAAAAGGAAGGGAGATAGTAGTAATGGGGGACTTCAATTACCCGGATATTTGTGGGATGTCAAACTCAGCCAAGAGCATAAGGTCAAACAGATTCCTCACTGGCCTTGCAGACAACTTCATTGTCCAGAAAGTGGGAGAAGCAACAAGAGGAACAGCCATTTTAGATCTGGTCCTAACCAATGTTGATGATCTGGTTAGTGGGGTAGAAGTGGAAGGATCATTAGGCGCGAGTGATCATGCTCTTCTGAAGTTTACTATACAGCGGAAAGGAGCAGCCAAGCATACTAGGACTCAATTTCTTGACTTTAAGAAAGCCGACTTCATAAAACTTAGGGAAGTGCTGGGTGAGATCCCATGGACAGTAATACTAAAAGGAAAGGGAGTTCATGATGGCTGGGAGTTTGTTAAGAGGGAGATACTAAAAGCACAACGTCAGTCAATACCAATGAGACGGAAACATGGAAGGTGCCTAAAGAAGCCAGGGTGGCTATCTAAAGAACTTTTAACTGAGTTAAGATTAAAAAAGGATGTGTACAAAAAATGGAAAAGGGGGGAAACCACCAAAGAGGAATTCAAACAAATAGCCAGCACGTGTAGACACAAAGTCAGAAAAGCTAAAGCACAGAATGAACTCAGGCTTGCTAGAGAGGTTAAAAGCAACAAAAAAGGCTTTTATGGGTATGTTCGTAGCAAAAGGAAGAACAAAGAAACAGTGGGGTCACTCAGAGGAGAAGATGGTGAAATGCAAACAGGGGACACAGAAAGGGCTGAACTCCTCAATGCCTTCTTTGCCTCAGTCTTCTCCGATAAAGAAAACAATGCCCAACCTGAAGAATTTGAAGCAAATGATTCAGCAAAGGAAACACAGCCCAGAATAACTAAGGAGATAATACAAGAATACTTGGCTAGTTTAGATGTATTCAAGTCTCCAGGGCCAGATGAACTGCATCCAAGAGTATTAAAAGAACTGGCAGATGTGATCTCAGAACCACTGGCAGTCATCTTTGAGAATTCCTGGAGAACAGGCGAAGTCCCGGCAGACTGGAGGAGGGCAAATGTTGTCCCTATTTTCAAAAAGGGGAAAAGAGAGGACCCAAATAATTACCGCCCAGTCAGTCTGACATCAATACCAGGGAAGATTCTGGAGCAGATCATTAAGCAAACAGTCTGTGCGCACCTAGAAAGGAATGCTGTGATCACCAATAGTCAGCATGGATTTCTGAAAAACAAGTCATGTCAGACTAACCTGATCTCATTTTTTGACAGAATTACAAGCCTGGTAGATGAAGGGAACGCAGTGGATGTAGCCTACCTTGATTTCAGCAAGGCATTTGACAAGGTGCCCCATGATATTCTTGTAAAGAAACTGGTAAAATGCGGTGTGGACTATGCTACCACTCAGTGGATTTGTAACTGGCTGACTGACCGAACCCAAAGAGTGCTCATCAATGGTTCCTCTTCATCCTGGAGAAGAGTGACTAGTGGGGTGCCACAGGGTTCTGTCTTGGGCCCGGTCTTATTCAACATCTTTATTAATGACTTGGATGATGGACTCAAGGGCATCCTGATCAAATTTGCGGATGACACCAAACTGGGAGGGGTGGCTAACACCCCAGAGGACAGGATCACACTTCAAAACGACCTTGACAGATTAGAGAACTGGGCCAAAACAAACAAGATGAATTTTAACAGGGAGAAATGTAAAGTATTGCACTTGGGCAAAAAAAAATGAGAGGCACAAATACAAGATGGGGGACACCTGGCTTGAGAGCAGTACATGTGAAAAGGATCTAGGAGTCTTGGTTGACCACAAACTTGACATGAGCCAACAGTGTGACGCGGCAGCTAAAAAAGCCAATGCAATTCTGGGCTGCATCAATAGGAGTATAGCATCTAGATCAAGGGAAGTAATAATGCCACTGTATTCTGCTCTGGTCAGACCTCACCTGGAGTACTGTGTCCAGTTCTGGGCACCATAATTCAAGAAGGACACTGACAAACTGGAACGTGTCCAGAGGAGGGCAACCAAAATGGTCAAAGGCCTGGAAACGATGCCTTATGAGGAACGGTTAAGGGAGCTGGGCATGTTTAGCCTGGAGAAGAGGAGGTTAAGGGGTGATATGATAGCCATGTTCAAATATATAAAAGGATGTCACATAGAGGAGGGAGAAAGGTTGTTTTCTGCTGCTCCAGAGAAGCGGACACGGAGCAATGGATCCAAACTACAAGAAAGAAGATTCCACTTAAACATTAGGAAGAACTTCCTGACAGTAAGAGCTTTTTGACAGTGGAATTTGCTGCCAAGGAGTGTGGTGGAGTCTCCTACTTTGGAGGTCTTTAAGCAGAGGCTTGACAACCATATGTCAGGAGTGCTCTGATGGTGTTTCCTGCTTGGCAGGGGGTTGGACTCGATGGCCCTTGTGGTCTCTTCCAACTCTATGATTCTATGATTCTATGATTCTATGATTCTATGATTCTAATGTCAATGAGCCTCCCTGCCAATTCGTGTATGTTATTTAAGTGTCCGGTGATGTTCAAGGATTGGTCAGTCACATATGTGCAACATTCGGCGCCTATCAAAGCACAGGTCCCCCCTTGACTTGACAAAAAAAAGTCTGTAGCAATCCTCGTTTGTAACCTACCTCAGAGAAGTCAGATACCAAAGAGTCTGTTATCTGAGTGGCTTCTTGCATGAACTTCAGGAGGATGTCGGTGAGTCTGAGAATGTTGACGTGGTTAGATCCAGCTCCGTAAGCAGGGAACAGTGCCCGACTCACAGTCTCTCCATTGACAGCGATGTCAGAGAGATCTGACAGGTCCTTTTGTTCCCTTTTATTCCCCTGTCTCCCGGGTGGTAGATGCGGGGTGACCCTAATCCCAGGGACAATGTATCCGACAAAGCAGGACCCAGACATGTGTGGGCTTATCCAGGTGTATGCCCGGTGTCTGCACACCCAGAACAAGCCACTGAGGAACGATTCCATTCTGCCAGATGCAAAGGTCTGCAATAGCATAAGGTCTGAGTGTTGTGGCTTCCAAGTGGGTGGGTGGCCGATTGCGTTGGCCCAGGCGAGGGTGAGGTTTGGAAAGGTCTGGGAACGCGTCGGGTTGGTGACAGTCACTTGTCCTGTGGCTAGAATCTTAAATAATAATAATAATAATAATAATAATAATAATAATAATAATAATAATAATAATAATAATAATAATAATAATTTATTATTTATACCCCGCCCATCTGGCTGAGTTTCCCCAGCCACTCTGGGCGGCTCACAATCAGTGTTAAAAACAGTACAGCGTTACATATTAAAAACTTCCCTGAACAAGGCTGCCTTAAGATGTCTTCTGAATCTCAGGTAATTATTTATCTCTTTGACATCTGATGGGAGGGTGTTCCACAGGGCGGGCGCCACTGCCGAGAAGGCCCTCTGTCTGGTTCCCTGTAGCCTCACTTCTCGCAATGAGGGAACCGCCAGAAGACCCTCGGCGCTGGATCTCAGTGTCTTGAGGTTGACATTGCAGGTGCTAGTTCCGATAGAGGTCCCTTCTCCGGTGAAGCGGCGACAGAGGGGTCCCTTGGTGGGACCTGTGAGGTACAGATATTTGTGGGTAAGGAGGCAACATCTCTTTTTTTTATAACATTTTTATTGGTTTTTCACAGTTTTTATAAACACAAACAATACACACTACAAACAAACAAGTACACAAACAAACATGCATAATTTCATATCCCTTTTTCTTAAACCTTACTTCGCCGACTTCCTCATACCTCCCCTTTCTGCATCCCAATTCCCAAACTTATTTCAGCAAATCCTAACTTTTAGTTTTGTCAAATTTTTCCCTTATTCTTTTCTTTTACTTAATCTTTTACAGCTGTAATCGCCTTTTTTTCTAGAACCTCGACATTTTAGCATTCATTAATTTTATAATATTTCTTAAGATAAATTTTAAATTTCTTCCAATCTTCATCCGCCGTCTCTTTCCCCTGATCACGGATTCTGCCGGTCATTTCAGCCAGTCCCATATAGTCTATCACCTTCATCTGCCATTCTTCCAGAGTGGGTAGATCTTGAGTCTTCCAATGCTTTGCGATGAGTAGTACTCTTGCTGCTGTGGTCGCATACATAAAGAAAGTTCTGTCTTTCTTTGGCACCAATTGGCCGACAATGCCCAAGAGAAAGGCCTCTGGTTTCTTAGGGAAAGTACATTTAAGTACCTTTTTCAATTGATTATATATCATTTCCCAGAAAGCCTTAATCTTCGGGCACATCCACCAAAGGTGATAAAAAGTACCTTCAGTTTCTTTACATTTCCAACACTTATTATCAGGCAAATGGTAGATTTTTGCTAGCTTGACTGGGGTCATGTACCACCTATAGATCATTTTCATAATATTTTCCTTTAAGGCATTACATGCCGTAAATTTCAAACCGGTGGTCCACAACTGTTCCCAGTCAGCAAACATGATGTTATGACCAATGTCCTGTGCCCACTTAATCATAGCTGATTTAACTGTTTCATCTTGTGTATTCCATTTCAGCAACAAGTTATACATTCTTGACAAATTCTTAGCATTGGGTTCTAGCAATTCTGTTTCTAATTTTGATTTCTCCACCTGGAAGCCAATTTTCCTGTCCTGTTTATACACTTCCATTATTTGGTAATAATGGAGCCAATCTCGTACTTTGGTCTTCAATTTCTCATGGCTCTGAAGTTTCAGTTTGTCACCCTGTTGTTCCAAAATTTCCCAATATTTTGGCCATTTAGCCTCCATCTTGAGTTTTTTCACAGCTTTAGCCTCCATTGGCGACAGCCATCTTGGAGTTTTATTTTCCAACAAATCTTTATATCTAGTCCAGACATTATATAATGCTTTCCTATAAGGAGGCAACATCTCCGGAACGGTATTGTTCCAGTGTTATGGCTACTGGAACTAGTGGAAGACTTTGCTGGAGGTGGCTGGGTGCGTGGGCACAGATCCAACAGTTGAAGTAGGGACTTTCTTTAGCCACCTGGCTAAGAAGTTTGATGTAAGAGTTCTGCTCCCAGGACAAAAGGAGATCTTCTCCCGGGAAGGAGAGGTCTGTGCCAAGCTGCCGGGGCGTGATGCCAACTGGGTATAGTGGGTCAGTGGTATTCAGGAGCCGCCTGTCCTTAGCAATCCCGCCACATCTCAAAGGACCGGCGTTGTCCCACACAGGGGTGTGGGAGGGGTGTATAGGATGGTGCCAACCCTCCAGGTACTCTGCCCCTCTCCAGTCATGAGTGAGTCCAAGGCTCCATAGGCAACAGAATTGCCTTAGGCGGAGTCCTTGCAGTTAGGGTTTTCATGGCTCAGGGGTCATAAAAAGGCATTGGAAACCAAAGATCAAATTTTCGGAAGGGTGGTGTGAGTCTGTGTACACGTGTGTAGCCCCTCCGGCTTCGATTTCGGTCCAGTTCAGATTTCTAGAGATCTCTCCCTGGCCATAAAGTAGGTAAGTCCCATTGTTGCATCTCAGGCAGTAATAATAATAATAATAATAATAATAATAATAATAATAATAATAATAATAATAATAATAATAATATTTTTTATTTATACCCCACCCTCCCCAGCCAAGGCCAGGCTCAGGGCGGCTTACAAGCAATAATAAAAACAAGTTGAATTATTACAACTTAAAAACAAAATTAAAAATACAACAATAAAATATTGAAACATTAAAATATTAAAATGTAGTCTCCTCGCAGGAGGAGAAGGAAAAGAAAAAAGAAAGAGAGGGAGGGAATCAAATTGGCTCCAAGCCAATGGCCAGGTGGAACAACTCTGTCTTACAGGCCCTGCGGAAAGAAATCAGATCCTGCAGGGCCCTGGTCTCATGAGGCAGAGCGTTCCACCAGCCAGAGTTGAAAAGGCCCTGGCACTGGTTGAAGCCAATCTAACTTCCTTAGGGCCCAGGACCACTAGAGTGTTACTATTTATGGACCGTGGGGCATACCGGGAGAGGCGGTCCCATAGGTACGAGGGTCCTAGGCCGTGAAGGGCTTTAAAGGTCAAAAGCAGCACCTTAAATCTGACCCTGTATTCCACCGGGAGCCAGTGCAGCTTGAAAAGCACTGGGTGAATATATGTCCCCATGGTACATATCAGTACCAATACTGATGGTTGAGAGTGAGGACGGCTGACCCTATACGTTGGAGATTTTGGTCTCGTATAAAGAGTTCCCAGTACTGGTTATTGGTAAGTCTGGGTACTAATGAATGGTGCAACAGAGTCAGTGACACAGAGAGACAGAAGTCCAAGTCCCCCATTCAGTCAGGGTTGGATTTCCCCCCAGATTCGATACTGTGAAAGTCCAAGAAATGGTAGTTTGTTTGTAATCCAGTGCAGTGGCTCGACGCGAAAGCGGAGATCCTGGTCAGGGAGGAGAGGATAAAAAGGGTGGGCAATATTCCATGTTCAGCAGCGGGGTGGTAAACAGGATGAACGGAGGGCTGGGTTGGCGCTCGGAAAAGAGGAGTTGGGCTATGAAGTGGTGAGCTGTCAGTGGAGCTGTCGGTTGAGCTGTCAAACGGAGCGCTGAAGGAAAGCGACGAAGCAATGAGCTGTCAGTGGAGCTGTCAGTTGAGCTGTCAAACATGTTTGAGGTGTAGTTTGATGGCGGTTGTGTCCAGGACAACTTCGGAGGTCCAGATGGGCTCAGAGGTGGTATCTGGTCCAGTCTGTTGGGCCCAATCCTGACTCTGATCTGGTCCGGTCTGTTGGGCCCGATCCTGACCCCGATCTGGTCCGGTCTGTTGGGCCTCGTCCTCGTTGATGTAGGAGGTTGCGGCAGGAGGCGGGGCATCAAAGGTGTAGTCCTCTCCCTGGCTCTCCTGCGCCTCCTGGGGCAGTGGTGCTGCCTTGCACCTAGTGTGATGTAGTTCGGCGTTCTTTTCTCCCACCTTCACAGCAGTAGGCGAGGTTAGAAGTACTTGGTACGGGCCCTCCCAGGCAGGTTGAAGGGGCAGCTTCTGGTACACTTTAACCAGGATCCAGTCCCCCAGGTGGAAGGAGTGTGCTGGGACGTTGATTGGTAGATTCTGTCCCTCTATGGCAGCATACTTGTGGAGATGTTGTAGCTGTTTTTGGAGCTGAATGACATAATTAGTAAGTTCTGCTTCCCCCACCTCAAGTTCCAAGAGGGGAAATAAAGTGTTATAAACAGAGGGAGGGGGTCTCCCAAACAGAAGTTCAAAGGGGGACAGTTTTAACGGTCCAGTGGGGGCACTCCGAATATTATGGAGAACTAGTGGGAGTGCATTTACCCATTTTAGTCCGGTGGTACTACAAAGTTTCCCTAGCTGTACCTTTACCTCTTGATTCATGCTCTCTACTTGTCCTGATGAGGCTGGGTGGTAGGGTGTATGGAATTCCCACTTTATTCGAAGAGCTTGGGCCTCCTGTTGGACTGCCTCTGCAGTCACTGTCCAGTCGACGGGGTACTCCATACCGGGGAATGATATCTTGTAAAAGGGCCCTGGCGAGTACTGAAGCGGTTGCCTTCTTGCAAGGGAATTCCTCCACACAGGAGGAGAATTTGTCCACTATGATTAGGGCATGTTTGAACCCCTGACACTGGGGTAAGTCGATGAAATCCAGCTGTAAACTCTCATGTTATGCAATTCTTTGAGGCTGCTGTGGCTGCAGCCGCTATCCCTGGAGCATACCAGCACCTTTGGACATGGTCTATTAGTCTTCCCTTTCCCCAATGTGTCTGTTGGTGGAGGACCCTCACAAATTTTGGAGTCCAGGCTTTTGGCATGGCGGTTCTGCCGTCTGGGAGGAGCCAGACGCCACCCGTTTTGTTGGCGCCCATGGATTCCCACATTGTTTTTTCCTCTTCAGTGGCCGATTGGTACATTTGTTTGAAGTCAATGTTGGCAGGGAGTTGTATACCTTGGAACTCAGTCTCGTCCTCTGGGGGATGTAGTGAGGCCATTTGGGCTGCCCTGTCGGCTTGCCTGTTACCTTTGGAGACTGAGTCCCTCCCCTTTGTATGTGCTTTGCAATGGACGATGGCTATTGCTTTGGGCATGTGGATGGCTGTTAGTAACCTTTCCACTAGGGCGTCGTGGGAGAGCTGAGAACCAGCTGCGGTCAGGAAGCCTCTTTGGAGCCATATCTGGCCAGTTGTGTGTACTAGTCCGAAGCAATATTTGCTGTCAGTGTTGTCCTTCTTCCTTCGCTAATCTCACAAGCCCTTATGAGGGCAATTAACTCTGCCGCCTGGGCACTATATTGAGGGTTTATAGGGTTGGCTTCTAAGACTTTGAAGTCAGAGACTACGGCATATCCAGTCTTCCTTTCCCCGTTTATGACTTTGGAACTGCCGTCTGTGTAGAGTATTAGATCAGGGTTTTCTAGAGGGAGGTGGTCTAAATCTTCTCGGGGTTTCTCAGCTTGTTGGACTATCTTTGTACAATCATGGTGCAGGGTGCCATCATCTGGGAGGGTGTAGGAGTGCAAATATCCAGAGATGTAGTGATCAGGTGGGATTGCTATGAGGAATTATAACAGATATAGGGTAAGCCATCTGTGTCAGCAATGAAAGCATTGCGTTGACTGGGTTTATGTTGGATTCTTAAGCCTTATCAGAGGGAAAACTGGCCACTCTCCAGGCACTCGGCTTAAGATCCTTGTTGACCTCCCCGTCTGCGTCTCCCGGCAGGATACAGGCTAGGTCACTATCGGCGATCCCACTCAGCGTGAGAGGGACACACCACTCCTCCCTCCTCCCTGCCTCCCTCAGGGAGGGGGAAAGAGACAGACAGAATTCTATTTACATCGCTTTATTTCTGTCTTTGCAGCAGTACAGAGAAACGCGTCTGCACTCATCAGACTCCAACAGTAGAGAGAAAAAACTCCACCCCTGTACTTCCAGTACAGGTCAGATGACACTCTGAGCTAACATCCGGTGCTCAGAACAGTGAATAGACTGCCCCTTCGTTCCCATGGTACAGTCCCAAACATCAACATCCTGTTTTGCTTTGCAGCCACCTGCAGCTCGCTCTCACATTGCTGCTTTTTTCCTGACATATCATATTTTGATATGATTCTTGATCAATCTACACCCCTGCATCCCTGTTCCATTCCTCTCTTCCTCACATGTCACGTACACAGCAGTTGCTTCACCAGGCAGGCATCATGGGCCATAAAGATAGTGGGCAAGTTTCTTTGAAGCAGTTTCTTATATATTAATCTTAGGATGTTAATCTTAGGGCCAGGAAACAGATCTCACATGAAGGTGATAATGATCCGCTGTCCTCCTGGTCATCCTTCTTATCATATGTACTGATTGTTTATTACCTCCGGGGTTGCCATATGCTCTTTGTAGTTCTGTTCTTTGTTTACCCCAGAAATATTTGTGCTTAATTAGTTTTAGTAGTTTAACTTGTCCCCACGTGGGTTTGTGGAAATGCTCAGAAGAAATCTGATTGGTTCTTACGAACACTCTGTAAAAAGTTCTTTTGTGAATAAAACGGCCTGGGCCAGGGGCTGCACATGGACAGGCACAGAGAGAGAGAGAGACGATTTATATGCACCCTTCCCAGAGTCTTGCTGGTTCAAGCCTCTGTGTGTATTCTTATTAATCAGAGTTCAATCCTTCCTTTACTTTGCGAACGCAACAGGAGGGGTAGTAGGGTTGCTGGGTTTAGGGAGTTGACCCGTTTAATAGTGACATTGTATGGAGTTAACAGGAGGGCTTCATAACGGTTTAGACGTGGGTTTGAGAAGTGGTGGCAGCCCCTTAGAGCTAGAAGGGTTGAGACTGCGTGGGGAACATGTATTGTGATCTTATGTCCCAACACTGTCTCTTGAGCCTTTTGAAGGAGGAGTGCAGTGGCAGCAATGGCTCTCAAGCAACTCACTGCTCCCTTTGCAGTATTGAGTTATAGACTGTAATATGCCACTGGCCTTTCTTGATCTCGGAAGGGCTGGGTAAGAACTCCTGAGGCTACCCCCATTTGTTCATGAATGAATAGGTTGAAAGGGATGCGATAGTCCAGGAGGCCCAAGGCGGGGGCAGATCGTAATTCCCTCTTAAGGCTTTCAAAGGTGTTATAGGCTTCCTCTCCCCAAACCAGTTCATCAGGATGATCTTGGCGGGTCATAGTGGACTGGGGTTTAGTTATTTCGCTGTAGCCGGCAATCCAAGCTTGGCAGAAGCCTGCCATACCAAGGAAGCCTGGCAATTGTCTCTTTGTTTTGGGGAGGGGGATTTTGGTGACTGCCTCTATTCTGTCAGTTGCTAGGCTTTGGGTGCCTATCCCCAGGATATGTCCGAGGTATTTTACTTCCTGCTTGCAGTATTGCAGCTTCTTAGGGGACACCTTGTGTCCTTTATATGCTAGCTCGAGAAAGAGGTGTTTTGTGTCTAATTTACACGCCTCCTCGCTGGTAGAACATATTAAAATGTTGTCTACATAGAGCAGATAGGTAGACCAGACAGATGTACATCCTGTAAATCCTGGTGTAATATTGCAGAAAATATAGCAGGTGATTCCGCATAACCCTGGGGTAGCCTGGTCCAGGTTAGTTAACTAGGTCCCCAGGTGAAGGCGAAGAGGAATTGACTCTCAGGGGCTAGAGGGAGACTGAAGAATGCAGAGCATAGATCTGCAGCGCTGTACCATGTAGTTCCTGCCAGGAAGGGAATTTAGAAGGGAATTTGGGTTGCCCACCACTGTCTCAGGTCCTGAACAAATTGTTCATTCACCCACAAATAGCAAAGCGAAGTGTAATAAGGCTAAACAAAGCAAAACAGGTTGTTTTGGGTTCCATCTACATAGAAAGAAGAATCCTCTGTGGGCCTGAGGTGTTTGAGATGGCCTGAGCATTGCTTGCACCTGAAGCAGCTTGCACCTGAAGCAGTCCAGGCAGCTCCGTGGGACACGATTCAAGAGAAGCTCCGCAACCACTACGCGCCAAAGCCATCCAAGATTGCTGCCCGCCATGCGTTTTACCACCGGTAAAGACTCCTGAGAGGCAACGCGATCCCTTACAGGTGGGAGTTTCCCCAAGGCCTATCCTTTAACTATAAAGGAAAGAAAGTTAAAATTAAAACAATAGAAGACAACAAGAAGTTCCTGCACGACTACGGAGAGGACTTGCAGAAGGGAGCAGCAATTCCTTGGCCACCGTCACAGCCTGGTATAGTACCAACTCCCACACCCCCGGGTTCGGACGAAAAGAAGGACACCCCATAAAGAGAAACAACAGATTGATTCAGGATGTCTCTGCAGCTGTATAGTTGGAATATTCATGGAGCAAATTCCCCGGAAAAAAGAAGAAGGATCTTTCATATCTTGAAAAAAGAACACTTGGATATTATTTGTCTGCAGGAAACACATGTGACTAGACTCCACAGGAAAGTGTTAATCAACAAAAGACTAGGCCAAGAATTTATTTCATCAGATAGAGTTAAAAAGAGAGGCGTGGTGATCTATGCTAAGGAGAACTTGTCACCGAAATTTTTGTTTAAAGATGAACAAGGAAGAATTTTGGCAATTGAGATACAAACTCAAGGAGAAAAAGTTTTGATATTAGGAATTTATGCACCAAATGAGGGGAAATCGGAATTTTACAAGAAGCTACATGAGACATTGCTGGACTATCTGGATTATTCCAACATCATTATGATGGGAGATATGAACGGGGTGGTTTCTACCTATATGGATAAGTCACAAAACCAAAACTTAACCAAGGAAGGCAGACTACCAAAAACTTTTTTTGAACTAACCGACAATATGGATTTGATTGATATCTGGAGGACAAGAAACCCCTTAGGTAAAGAAGGAACCTTCTTTTCTGAGGCCCACCTGTCATGGACAAGAATCGACCAAATTTGGACAACTAGAGGGCTGGCTCCTAAGACTAGAAGAGTGGAAATCAGAAAGAACCGGAAATAGATCAATTTTTGAGGATAAATGGACTACCTAAAATAAGTCAAGATAAAAGATCAATTCTTAACAGCAAGATAACTCAACAGGAAATTGAAGGTGCCATCCAGAACATGCAGCTGGGCAAATCTCCAGGCCCGGATGGACTTACCTCCAAATATTATAAGACTCTGAAGGACTTCTTGATACAACCGTTGTTGGAGGTTTGTAACCAGATCATGGAGGGGAGAAAGGCACCGGAAACGTGGAAAGAAGCATTCATCACATTGATTCCCAAGTCAGAAAGGGAAAAGACTCAGCTTAAGAATTACCGTCCCATCTCACTCCTGAATGTGGATTACAAAATATTTGCAGACATTTTAGCAAATAGACTTAAAAATGTACTAAATGAAGTAATTCACAAGGACCAAGCAGGCTTTCTCCCTGGCAGACATATGTCTGACAACACCAGGAACATTATTGATATACTGGAGTTGTTGCGAATTAGAAACACAAGGGCTGCTTTAATCTTTATTGATGCGGAGAAAGCATTTGACAATATTTCTTGGATGTTTATGAAGAAAAACTTGGAAGGGATGGGAGTGGGACGGGGGTTTGAAAATGGACTAGAAGCAATCTACTCAGAACAAAAAGCTAAATTGATAGTGAACAATGTGGTATCGGAGGAACTTCAAATTGAAAAAGGGACACGACAGGGGTGCCCTTTATCCCCTCTCTTATTTATTTCTGTTCTGGAGGTATTGCTGAATATGATCAGAGAGGACCAGTTGGTGCAGGGTATAGTGGTCGGAGCGAAACAATACAAATTGAAAGCTTTTGCAGATGACCTAGTTATTACAGTACAGGAGCCAGAATCTAGCACAAAAAGAGTTCTTGAACTTATTTTGGAGTTTGGTCGGGTGGCGGGATTCAAGCTAAACAAACAAAAAACTAAGGTTTTGGCCAAAAATTTGACGCCTACAGAGATAGAGGGGTACCAGAAAGAGACAGAGTTAAGTGTGGTTAAAAAAGTGAAATACCTGGGGGTATCTTTGTCCACCAAAAATTTAAACCTATTTAAAGATAATTATGAAAAATGTTGGTCGGAGATTAAAAAAGACTTGGATATTTGGTCAAGATTGAAACTTACCTTGTCAGGCCGAATCGCAGCTATAAAGATGTGTGTTCTGCCAAAAATGTTATTTTTATTTCAAACCCTCCAGGTCGTGGACAGAATGGAATGTTTCGGAAAATGGCAGAAGGATATATCTAAGTTTGTCTGGCAGGGCAAAAAGCCCCGAATTAAATTTAAAATACTAACTGACTCAAAAGAAAGAGGGGGGTTTGCCCTGCCGGATCTAAGGTTGTACTATGAGGCTGCAGCCTTCTGCTGGTTGAAGGATTGGTTTTTGTTGGAAAACACCGATGTCCTAGATCTGGAAGGGTTTGACAATGTTTATGGTTGGCATGCATACTTGTGGTATGACAAGGCGAAGGTTCATAAATTGTTTAAAAACCATATTGTCAGAAAATCAATTTTTGCCGTCTGGATGAAGTACAAGGACTTATTAGAAAGCAAGACCCCGAGGTGGTTATCACCAGTGGAAGCCAAGATCTCTAAAAAGAGGCCCAATATGGAGGCCTACTGGCCAAAATATTGGGAACTGATTGAAAGAGTTGGAGATAATTGGAAGCTCCAAAGCCAGGACAAACTAAAAAATAAGGTGCGAGATTGGTTACACTATGCTCAAATTCAAGAGGTATTTAAAATGGATAAAAAAGTGGGTTTCCAGTTGGAGAAATCGAAACTGGAGACGGAGTTACTAGAACTAAAGACTAAGGTACTTTCGAGGATGTATGACTTGCTGCTTAAATGGAACACACAGGATGAGACAGTTAAATCTGCTATGATAAAATGGGCACAGGATGTAGGACACAACATTATGTCTGAGGACTGGGAAAGGTTATGGAACACCGGTATGAAATTCACGGCATGTAGTGCCTTGAAAGAGAACATTATGAAAATGGTATACCGGTGGTACATGACCCCAGTCAAGTTGGCTAAAATATATCATCTTTCTGATAATAAGTGTTGGAAATGTAAGGAGGCAGAAGGGACATTCTTTCACCTCTGGTGGACCTGCCCGAAAGTAAAGGCCTTTTGGGAAATGATACATAATGAGCTGAAAAAGGTATTTAGATATACCTTTTCTAAGAAACCAGAGGCTTTTCTTCTGGGCATGGTGGACCGGAAGGTGCCAAAGAAGGATAGAACCTTGTTTATGTATGCAACCACAGCAGCTAGGATTCTTATCGCAAAGTTCTGGAAGACACCAGATTTACCCACACTGGAGGACTGGCAGACGCAGCTGATGGACTACATGGAGTTGGCAGAAATGACTGGCAGAATTCGAGATCTGAGCGAGGAAACAATGGAGGAGGACTGGAAAAAATTTAAGGACTATTTGCAAAAATATTATAAGTTGTTTGAATGTTAAGATTGTGCACGATTAAGAAACGTTATGCTTCTGCAATTTATTTAAGTAAACGATAAAGTAAGTATTGATGGGGAAAAAAAATGAGACAAATTAGAAACAAAATATTATGTTTATTAAGAGTGTTAAAACTAAATTACAAATTTTCAAAATTGGTAACATAATAAATTTAAAGGTATAATAAGATGGGAAACAAGATAACAAATTGCTGAACTGGCTAGAACAATGAATGCAATGCCGAGAGGATGTGAGGAGGTCCAAAAGCGAATTGTTGAAGGACGTTATGAAAGTTTCTTAATTTTTTCTTCTTTTTCTCTACTTTTCTCTATATATAAAAAATGTTTCTTGCATGTTGCTATGTAAACAAATCTGTTAACCTATGGAAAGAAACGCAATAAAAATTTCTTATAAAAAAAAAAAAAAAAAAGAAGAGTGGAAATCTGCCCAAAGACTTGCTCCGACCATAACGCTTTGAAAATGGAATTGAGACTTACTCCAGCCGGTTCCTTCAGATGGAAAATGAATGACAACCTACTAAGAGATCAAGAGATTGTAAAGAAGGCCCAAAAAACTTTAAAGGACTATTTTGAAATCAATTTGAACACCTCGGTGGAAAAGAGAACAATCGGGGACGCAAGTAAAGCTGTAATGAGAGGGTTTCTGATACAACAGAATACGATCAAGAAAAAACTCTGGAATGGAAAAAAGGATAAGATATTAGAGAAGATAAGAGACGGAGAGAAAAAATTGAGATTAAAACCAAAATCAAAAGAGATTCTAAGAGAAATTAAATTCCACCACCACCAGAAATTGACAAATCAAGAAGTGGAATGGAAAATTAAACAAATGAAACAAAGATCTTTTGAATCAGCAAATAAATGTGGGAAACTGCTAGCATGGCAGTTGAAAAAGAGACAAAAATTGAACTATGTTACCAATCTAGAGGGGGGACGCGGGTGGCGCTGTGGGCTAAAGCCTCAGCGCCTAGGGCTTGCCGATCGAAAGGTCGGCGGTTCGAATCCCCGCGGCGGGGTGCGCTCCCGCTGCTCGGTCCCAGCGCCTGCCAACCTAGCAGTTCGAAAGCACCCCCGGGTGCAAGTAGATAAATAGGTACCGCTTACCAGCGGGAAGGTAAACGGCGTTCCGTGTGCTGCGCTGGCTCGCCAGATGCAGCTTTGTCACGCTGGCCACGTGACCCGGAAGTGTCTCCGGACAGCGCTGGCCCCCGGCCAATAGATGTGAGATGGGCGCACAAACCCCAGAGTCTGTCAAGACTGGCCCGTTCGGGCAGGGGTACCTTTACCTTTACCTTTACCAATCTAGAGGTTGAAGGGAAAAACATTCAGAAACCAGATGAAATTAGAAAGTGTTTCCAGAAATATTTTAAAAAACTGTACACGCAAGGACCCGAGGAAGTGTTTGAGATGGATCAATTTTTAAAAGCAAATGGCCTACCAAAACTATCTCAGGAGAAGAGATCAATCTTGAACTATAGAATAACACAACAGGAAATTGAGGATGCCATTCAAAATATGCAGCTGGGCAAATCTCCAGGCCCAGATGGACTTACCTCCAAGTATTATAAGATATTAAAAAATTATTTGACACAACCACTAATGGAGGTTTGTAATCAGATCATGGAGGGAGGGAGGGCACCGGAAACGTGGAAAGAAGCTTTCATTACATTGATACCTAAAGTGGAAACTGAAAAGAATCAGCTTAAGAACTACCGTCCCATCTCACTCCTAAATGTGGATTACAAAATATTTGCAGACATTTTGGCGAGTAGATTTAAAAAGGTATTAAATGAAGTAATTCACAAGGACCAGGCAGGCTTTCTCCCAGGCAGACATTTGTTTGACAACACTAGGAATATTATTGACATTTTGGAACTTTTACAAACTAACATCAACACTAAAGCAGTGTTAATTTTTATTGATGCGGAGAAGGCCTTTGACAACATTTCCTGGAAGTTTATGAAGAAAAACTTGGAAGGGATGGGAGTGGGACGGGGGTTTGAAAATGGTTTAGAAGCAATTTATTCAGAACAAAAAGCTAAGTTAATAGTGAACAATGTGGTGACAGAAGAGTTCCAAATTGAAAAAGGAACACGGCAGGGGTGCCCTCTCTCCCCCCTATTATTTATTTCAGTCCTGGAGGTGCTCTTGAATATGATTAGGGAGGACCGGCTGGTACAAGGAGTACGGGTCGGAGCGAAACAATATAAACTGAAAGCTTTTGCAGATGATTTGGTTTTAACATTACAGGAGCCAGAATCTAGTACAAAAAGAGTTTTAGAACTGATTCAGGAGTTTGGTCGGGTGGCGGGATTTAAGTTGAATAAACAAAAAACCAAAGTTTTGGGAAAAAACTTGACATCTTCAGAAACAGATGGGTTTCAGAGGGAAACAGAGTTAAATGTGGTTAAAAAAGTGAAATACCTGGGGGTTAACTTGACTTCCAAAAATTTGAATTTATTTAAAGATAACTATGAAAAATGTTGGTCAGAAGTTAAAAAAGACCTAGAAACTTGGTCAAGACTGAAACTTTCCTTGTTGGGCCGAATCGCAGCTATAAAGATGAACGTATTGCCAAAGATGTTGTTTTTGTTTCAAACCCTACAGATCTTGGACAGAGTGGAATGTTTTGGAAAGTGGCAGAAGGATATCTCAAAGTTTGTTTGGCAGGGCAAAAAGCCCCGAATAAAATTTAAAATACTAACTGATGCAAAAGAAAGAGGGGGGTTTGCCCTGCCAGACTTAAGGTTATATTATGAAGCTGCAGCCTTCTGCTGGATGAAAGATTGGTTGCTTTTAGAGAACACTGATGTCCTAGATCTGGAAGGTTTTAATAACTCGTTAGGATGGCATGCGTATTTGTGGTATGACAAGGTAAAAACCCATAAAATGTTCAAAAACCATATTGTCAGAAAAGCAATATTTATGGTCTGGACAAAATATAAAGACTTACTAGAAAGTAAGACCCCGAGGTGGCTATCACCAGTGGAGGCTAAGGCCCGAAAAAAACCCAATATGGAGGCCGGTTGGCTGAAATATTGGGAAATAGTAGAAAAAATTGGAGATAATTGGAGGTTGCAGAGCTATGAAAAACTAAAGAATAAGGTGCAAGATTGGTTCCATTATGCTCAAATTCAAGAGGTTTTTAAGTTGGATAAAAAAATAGGATTCCAGGTGGAAAAATCGAAACTAGAGACAGAACTGTTAGAACCAAGGACCAAGGTATTATCGAGAATGTATAACTTGCTGCTTAAATGGAACACTCAGGATGAGACAGTTAAATCAGCCATGATAAAATGGGCTCAAGACATTGGGTACAACATTATGTTTGAAGACTGGGAAAGGTTATGGACCACCGGTATGAAGTTTACGGCATGTAATGCCTTGAAAGAAAACATTATGAAAATGATATACAGGTGGTACATGACCCCAGTCAAGCTTGCTAAGATATACCATTTGTCTGATAATAAATGCTGGAAATGCAAGGAGGCTGAAGGGACATTTTTTCACCTTTGGTGGACTTGTCCAAAAGTGAAGGCCTTCTGGGAAATGATCTACAATGAGTTAAAAAAGGTGTTTAAGTACACCTTTCCTAAGAAACCAGAGGCCTTCCTCCTGGGCATTGTCGGCCAAAAGGTGTTAAAGAAGGATAGAACGTTTTTTATGTATGCAACCACAGCAGCAAGAATTCTTATCGCCAAATATTGGAAGACTCAAGATTTGCCCACACTGGAAGAGTGGCAAACGCAATTGATGGACTATATGGAGCTGGCTGAGATGACTGCCAGGATCCGAGATTTGGGAGAAGAAGCAATGGAGGAGGATTGGCAAAAATTTAAGGACTATCTGCAAAAACTTTATAAGTTATATGAATTATAAGATTTCGCATGATTTTGAAAGGCTAGCTCCAGCAACGAGATTGGACGGTTTATGAAACTAAATTATATTAATGAAAGGACTAATGTTTAAAATAACATTTGTTTTTAGAGTAAATTGATAATAAGGAATTTAAACACAAAAAGCAACTATCTGAAAGTACAAAAGGAACGCATGAAACAAGGTTATAATTTGCTGATATTTTTATTGTTAAGAATGCATGGTGAGGGAGATGTGGGGAAGTCCGGTAGAAGATTGAAAAAAGTTCTGAAATGACGATTTTTTCTTTTTTCTTTTCTCTTTGTTCTTGTTTCTTTGTATAGCTGACTGTGTCTTTATCTGGAAAAAATTGCAATAAAAAATATTATATAAAAAAATATAATAATTTACACGCCTCCTCGCTGGTAGAACATATTAAAATGTTGTCTACATAGAGCAGATAGGTAGACCAGACAGATGTACATCCTGTAAATCCTGGTGTAATATTGCAGAAAATATAGCGGGTGATTCCGCATAACCCTGGGGTAGTCTGGTCCAGGTTAGTTAACTAGGTCCCCAGGTGAAGGCGAAGAGGAATTGACTCTCAGGGGCTAGAGGGAGACTGAAGAATGCAGAGCATAGATCTGCAGCGCTGTACCATGTAGTTCCTGCCAGGAAGGGAATTTAGAAGGGAATTTGGGTTGCCCACCACTGTCTCAGGTCCTGAACAAATTGTTCATTCACCCACAAATAGCAAAGCGAAGTGTAATAAGGCTAAACAAAGCAAAACAGGTTGTTTTGGGTTCCATCTACATAGAAAGAAGAATCCTCTGTGGGCCTGAGGTGTTTGAGATGGCCTGAGCATTGCTTGCACCTGAAGCAGCTTGCACCTGAAGCAGTCCAGGCAGCTCCGTGGGACACGATTCAAGAGAAGCTCCGCAACCACTACGCGCCAAAGCCATCCAAGATTGCTGCCCGCCATGCGTTTTACCACCGGAACCAGGCAGCGGGGGAGTCAATCAACAACTACACCACCACCCTGCGACAGGCTGCAATGCACTGCAAGTTCTGAGACTTAGACGATGCCCTGATGGATCGATTCGCCTGCGGGGTCTGGGACATCTGTCTGCAACGGTGTCTCCTCGCCAAACCAGACCTCACGCTGCAGAAAGCCATTGAGGAGGCCGTGGCCTCGGAAGCTGCTGATCCTCAAGCCAGCAGCCCACGTCTTGCTAGGAAGCCAGTTCCAGTGCATCATGAAGAGGCCAGCAGTGATGAGGCATCCTCCAGTGAAGACGATGACGTGCACCAGATAAAGCGGGAGCGCAGGAAGTTCCAACAGAAGTCCAAAGGTCAATCGGAATATGCCGGCTGCAGAGGCAACCATTCCCGTGCCAAGTGTCGATTCAGAGATGCCATCTGTCGGAAGTGTTCCAGAAGGGGCCACATTGCTAAGGTCTGCCGATTGGCTCCGTCCGGCACCCCCCCTTCACTGCCTCACAAGTCCAAGTCTTCACTCCAGTCCGCCAAGGAAAGCTGTTTCGCTCTCACCAACTGCCACTGCCCGTCTGGAACCACTATTGGCCAAACCGACTCGCCTACGCGACGCAAGCTAAACGTCACGGTGCTCATTGAAGGAGCTCCATGTGACATGGAGATTGACACTGGGTCTGCCCTGTCCAGATGTTAGGATATTTCCGTTCCACCTTAAAGGGAGCAGGCTTTGGGGAGTCACAGAGTCTGCGCATGTCCTGATCACAGGATGTTTTTGTTCTAATATTCCTTTCGTTTTTGTCAGTCGGCCAGATATGCTGACACAGAACGGTTACGTTTTCTTTTGTTCTGTTAAACGCTAATAAAGTCTGTAAATTATGCTCTTCTGTGATGCAAGCTTTTGACTGTGCTTTCTGCTGAAAGAGGGTGCACCAGCCTAGGAATGCAGCCTGGCTAGGAATTTCTAAGGCTTCGTGTCCCTAACTGTTGGATCTGCGTGACTACGGGAGGCCGATGGATGTCCAGAACTCCGGCTTGGGGGCTCAGATGGACGTTATCTCCCTGGCAGTTTCCCAACAACAAGGTTATGGGCCCAGATTCACGGCACCTACAGGAGAGTAAAGCTGCAACAGACTGCGTTTGAGAGGTATGAAGGGGGGAAAAGCGAAAGGGACGGACGCTTTTCTGTTTTACCTCGCAAGGAGTCTTTCATCTCCGGCAGATTAATTGGCCTGGGAGCCGAGCCAGAAAGGCTTCATGATAAATGAGCTGCCAAGATAACGAGTCTTTGAAGGCATAGGGCTCACGGCTCAAGTAAAAAGCTGAAATGGAGTTTTCCCAAGCTGATGGGGATACTCAGTGTCCTAAGTTACATGGGCAGAATTATGAAACTTGGGCAAAATGGTGTGAATCTTTGCTGCGTCAGTTTGGGGTGTGGCATGTTGTTTCTGAAGCCCCCCCAGTTCCTCTGACAGAGAGATGGAAATCGCAGAATTCGAAAGCGATTGACGTAATTGTCCTATCCGTATCTCTTGAGGAAATTAAGACGCTGGCTGGCAACACCACTGCACGTGGAATGTGGTCTGATTTGTTGAAAGCTCACAAGCCAATAATCCCAGCCCAGAGTTTGACTGCATCGGAGGTCCTAGCTGTTTCCCAGAATGCGATTGAGTCCAGGGATGCTGAGGGCACCGGTTGCAAGCTGCAGGGGGAGCTGACCGTCACGTCATCCCAGGCAGCATTCCAGCCTCCAGGGGGAGCCAAGGAGTCGGCAGCTGAGAGCTCTGGTTCTCGTGAGAACCAAGGCCATCGCCTTTGCAGACGCCGGAAAGGCAAAGGTAAACAGAGCCACAGGCAGACACCTGCAGATGGCCAGGAGCAGAGGGAGGGTGAAGAGCCCGCGTCAGAGAAAAACAAAGCATTGCTTGCTGGCACAGCTTCACCAAAGGCTAAAGGCACGTCTGGTGGCCAGGAGCAGCAGGGGGGCAAGCTGCAAAAGCCCACACCAGTGCAAAACAAGGGTTTGCTTGCTGTAAAGACTGCTCCAACAGCCAAAGGCAGCTTTGTTGTGGATTCAGGCTGTACGCGCCACATTTCGAAGGATCGGCATCTCTTTATCTCCTTCAAGCCTCAGGAAGGTGAGATCCACCTGGCTGATGGAAGGACGTTGCAAATTGCAGGAGAAGGGACTGTGAAACTTGCAAGTTTGCACACAACCATCAGCGGTGTACTGTATGTTCCAGGAGCTGCAAGCAACTTGTTGAGTGTCCCACAGCTTACTGGGCGTGGTTTTCAGATTTCCTTCAAGAGGAGCGTCTGTGTCATCAGTAAAGGCAAAGAGGACTATTTGCATGCAAAGTTTATGGATGGATTGTTCCATATAACTTATGATGACACTGCTGTTGTATCAAATGCTGATTCTTGTTGTGTTGCACAAACTAACAAAGTTCTTCATGCAGGTTGCATTCATGATGCACATCGAAGGTTTTGTCACCTCTCTTGGAAGGCACTGGCCAAGATGCCAGAGGTGGTTGAAGGTTTGAACATCAAACCCTGTAAATTTCACATGAAATGTGTATCTTGTGCAGAGAACAAGGTGAAGGTTGCTCCAAAAGGCAAGGAGTCTAGCAGGCAGGCTTCCAAACCCTACCAGCTAGTGCATGCGGACCTGGTTGGTCCACTTGCGCCCTCTATAGGAGGAGCAAGGTACTTCATGATTCTAATTGATTCCTTTTCCAGGTACATTCATGTGTATTTGCTCGAACAGAAATCACAAGCGTTTCCGAAGTTTAAGGAATTCTGTGCTTGGTTGGAAAATGTGCACGGTAAACGTATTTCTTGCTTGTTTACTGATCGGGGCGGGGAGTTTACTTCTCAGCAGTTTGAAGCTTTCCTGACTGAGAAGGGAATCCAGCATGACATGTCAACGCCCAGATCGCCATGGATGAATGGTCTTGCGGAGAGAGCAAATCAAACATTGCTGCAAGGAATAAAAACCTTGTTGCATGATGCCAATCTCCCTGATAAGTTTTGGGGGGAAGCTTTGGGGAATTTGGTTTACAGTTATAATCGCAGATTGTCATCACCCATTGGTTGTACCCCCTATGAGAAGATGTTTGGCAAGAAACCCAACACCAAACACATGAGAATTTTTGGTTCGGACATGTGGGTACGCACACAACAAACCAACAAGCTTGGGAAGCGTGGGGCACATGGTTTGTTCATGGGGTACGAAAAAGGTGCATACAGGGTATGGATGACTGACTCTAAGTCCATTAAGTTCACAAGGAGTGTTGAGTACAATCCTAAGTGGGGGGGAAATGTGGGAATTTTCCAGAGTTACCCAGAGGAGGATGAAGGTGATGTCAAGCAAGCAGCTAAAGATGAGAAAGCTGCTGCTGATGAGGATGAGGATGAGGATGATGATGATGATGATGATGATGATGATGATGATCAGAGTTCGGATTCCAGTTCAGTGGGCGGCGCTGCTGCTGCTGCTGCTGCTGGTGTCAGTGACAGTGATGACACAGCAGACTACCAGAGTGCAAAGGCCTCAGTCAGACCATCTGATGCGTCTGACAATGAACTGGAAGAACCACTGTTCACCATTGGTCACTTTTCTCCTAAGAAAGAGGAGATGAGTCCAGAAGACTTGCGTCTAGTACGTAGGTCTGAAAGGGCGACCAAGGGCAGACCTCCAAAGAGGTATGCTGATGAGTTTGCTAAGACAGCAACTGCTGTTCTTAGTAGCTCAGAGAAGGTATGGGAACCTTCAAGCTTCAAAGAGGTTCAGGAGTTAACCTCTAAAGATGCTGAGCCTTGGCTTAATGCCATGAAGGCTGAAGTTGATTCCTTGAACAGGAACCAAACTTGGGAACTGGTACCGGTAGTCCCAGGAATGAGACTAGTTGGCAGCAAATGGGTCTTCAAGGCCAAGACAGACCAGAATGGCAAGGTAGTCAGACACAAAGCCAGATTGGTTGCCAGAGGTTTTTCACAGGTACCAGGACAGGATTACCACGAGACCTACTCTCCCACAGTCAAATATGAGAGCATTCGGCTGATGCTCAAGGTCGCTGCGGAGGAGAAACTGCATGTTTCCCACCACGACATTAATACAGCTTTTTTGTACGGGATTTTGAATGAACAGCTGTACATGCTTCCACCTGATGGGATGCAGATACAGAAGGGAATGGTCTGTAAACTGCGGAAATCCTTATATGGTCTTAAGCAGAGTGCCAGGTGTTGGAACACAAAACTCACTGAGACATTGCTTTCTCTAGGTTTTCACCAGGGCAAAGCTGATCCATGTGTGTTTGTCAAAGAGGAGGGGCAAAACAAACTGTATTGTTTATGTTTTGTTGATGATCTTCTGATGTTTTGGAAGAATCAGGCTTTTTATCAAAGCACCCTAGCTCAGCTGAAGGAGCACTTTGACACGAAGGATCTTGGTGAGGTATCCAACTATCTTTCTCTGCAGGTGGAGAAGGACCAAGCAGGTAATTTTCTGGTACACCAAACACAGAAAATTGCTGATGTGTTAACCAGGTTGAATTTGGTTGATGCAAACCCAGCAGACACACCGATGGTGACAGGTTACCAGGTAGACAGTACTGCTGAAGCGTTTTCTGACACAACGCTGTACAGATGCATTCTAGGCAAGCTGAATTTCATTGCCAGATGTTCAAGACCTGACATAGCTGTAAGCTGTAATCTGCTTAGCAGACATGCCAACAATCCTACAGTTCAGGATTGGAAAGCTCTGAAGCGCATAGCCCGCTATTTGAAAGGGACTATGCACTACAGGCTGAGGTTCACCAGTCAGAAGACTGGAGGTCTTGAAATCTTTGCTGATGCAAGTTTTGGAAGTGACACCACGGATGGTACAAGCACTTCTGGAGTATGCTACATGTACAACCACTGCCTGTTTGACTGGTTGTGCAAGAAGCAGACAACAGTGAGCCTAAGTTCCTGTGAAGCAGAACTCAATGCTCTGTCATTTTCACTCATGGATTGTGAATGGTTGATGCAACTGTTTAAGGACATCAGGGTGTCTGTGAAATGTCCTATACAAGTGTATCAAGACAATAGATCGTGTTTGGCTTTGCTGAACTCCGAGAGTTGCAAGCAGAGAACCAAGTACTTGCAGATTAAGCTACATCGTGCAAGAGAGTGTATTCAGAAAGGACTGATTCAGGTGTCCTACATGGCAGGAAATGAGATTCCTGCTGATCTGTTGTCTAAGGTTGTTAAGAAAGAACAACTTAAGGTTTATGTACAAAGGTTGCAATTGGGTGAACCACAGGTACAACAGGTTACACGGAAAGGGGGAGGATGTTAGGATATTTCCGTTCCACCTTAAAGGGAGCAGGCTTTGGGGAGTCACAGAGTCTGCGCATGTCCTGATCACAGGATGTTTTTGTTCTAATATTCCTTTCGTTTTTGTCAGTCGGCCAGATATGCTGACACAGAACGGTTACGTTTTCTTTTGTTCTGTTAAACGCTAATAAAGTCTGTAAATTATGCTCTTCTGTGATGCAAGCTTTTGACTGTGCTTTCTGCTGAAAGAGGGTGCACCAGCCTAGGAATGCAGCCTGGCTAGGAATTTCTAAGGCTTCGTGTCCCTAACTGTTGGATCTGCGTGACTACGGGAGGCCGATGGATGTCCAGAACTCCGGCTTGGGGGCTCAGATGGACGTTATCTCCCTGGCAGTTTCCCAACACCATCGTGTCTTGGAGCACCATCAAAAGACTGGTACCCAGAGTGTCTAAAAGGCAACTCGACTCTCACCGTGTACACCTGAGAGACTACCAGGGAAACAACATTCCCGTGGTAGGCGTTGGCCAGTTCCAGATCACCTTCAAGGATTTTTCAGGCCTGCTCTGACTGGTGGTGGTCGAAGGTCAGCGGCCAAGCCTCCTAGGGCTAGACTGGTTTGATGGAAGTCACCAGCATCAACTGCATCTCTAACGCAGAGACTGAGGATCTGGTCAAAGACTTTGCTGAGGTTTTTGACGGCACTTGGGGCAATATACAGGTACGCCCATCTCCTTTAGCCTTGATCCACAAGTCGCCCCCATCAAGCTAAAGCCACACCGGGTTCCCTTTGCTCTCAAGGCTAAGGTGGATGAACAATTGGACAAGCTGATCGCCCAAGGAGTTTTGGAGCCAGTTGACCACGCCAAGTGGGAAACCCCCATCATCACGCCTGTCAAGCCGGATGGGTTGGTGAGAATCTGCGCCGACTACAAGTGCACAATCAACAAGGCACTTCAGCAGCACGCTTACCCGGTTCCTATTGTTCAACACCTGCTGCGTTCCTTGGATGAGGGTAAGGTCTTTGCTAAGCTGAACCTTGCCCAAGCCCATCAACAACTGCCCGTCGATGATGCCACCGCTGAAGCCCCGACAATCGTCACCCACCGAGGGGCATTCTGTTGCCGCCGTTTGTAGTTTGGAGTAAATGTGGCTCCTGGGATCTTCCAAAGCCTTATGGAGCGTCTCCTGCAAGGGCTTCCGGGCATGGTACCATATTTTGATGATGTCTTGGTGTCCGCAGACTCACACCAGCAGCTGTTCGAGCGCCTCCACACCGTACTGACCAGGTTCCAGGAGGCCGCGCTCAAGGTAAAGAGGGAGAAGTGCCAGATCGCCGTTCGCAGGGCAGCAGTTGAAGAAAGAGCAAAAAGGGTTTTCTTGTGTGTGTGTGTTTCTTTGTGGCTGATTAGCTGTTCTCCCTGTGCAAAGGTCAGAGGGGGCAGGGTTTCTGTTGAGGCAGGTGATTAGCTGTGGGAAGAGCTTATCAGAGCTTGCAGGGCAGCAGCGCGCGCAGTTTGATCCATCGTGTAGATTTAGGGGAGCTAGTCTCAAACGTTCGTTGGGGGAGACCTAGGGTTTTTTTGTGGGAGGAGTTATTTGTCCTGTCTTCACACTTTTTATGATGGAGGACCGCTGTAGCCACCCCCAATGACACATTCTCAAGATGGAGGGGGAGGGAACAGCTGCAGTCGCCTGCGGTTCCTGCGCAATGTTTGCCATCTTGCCAAAGGTTCAGGCAGCTTTACCTGTAGCAATTGCATGTTGATTGCCCTCTTAAAAGACAAAGTCCAGCAACTGGAAGAACGTGTAGCTACGCTCCAAAGAATTAGAGAGCTGGAGCTCTTCTTGGAAGCAACAGAGCACACCGTCTCCACCAAGGAGGAGACAGGGGACTCCCCTGAGAAGGAGGCTAGTTCACCAACACAGGAGCCAGATATATGGAGAAACATGACTCAAAGAAGTAGGAGGCCCAGGGTTCGCTCTGATTGTTTAGAAATACACAATCGCTTTGAGGTCCTCTCCCCTAGCATGGAAGACGAAGAGCAGACTCCATTTGAGGATCTCTCCCTCATTACAGTCGATCAGGTATATGAAGACGAGCAGCAAAGTCAGTCCTCAGGGAATGTGCAGGCGACCTTGGAACGGACAGCTCACGGAAGAACCCCGACCAAACCTAAGAGGAGGCGTGTAGTGGTGATAGGGGATTCCCTACTGAGGGGAACAGAAGCAGTGATCTGTGGGCCTGACAAGATGTCTCGGGAAGTGTGCTGACTCCCCGGGGCTAAGATCCAAGATGTAACTGAACGACTGCAAGGAATCATAAAACCCACTGACAAATACCCCTTCCTCTTGGTTCATGTGGGAACCAATGACACTGCAAGCAATAGCCTCCAGAAGATCAAAAGAGACTACGAGGCCCTCGGCAGGAAATTGAAGCAACTAAATGCACAAATTGTCATCTCATCTGTCCTCCCAGTTGAACGACGTGGCCCAGGGAGAGAGGGAAAAATAGTGGAAGTGAACAGCTGGCTTCGCAAATGGTGTAAACAGGAACGGTTTGGATTCTTAGATCACGGACTGCAGTTTCTTGAAGATGGACTTCTGGCAAGTGATGGGCTGCACCTCACAACGGTTGGGAGAAATGTTTTTGCCAAAAAGCTCAGAAACCTCATCAGGAGGGCTTTAAACTGACTAATGTGGGGGAGGGAGACAGTGCTCCTGAAGGTAGGAGTCTATCAATTGATGAAGATGATCATCCAAATGTCATAGACCAAATGGAGCAAACAGCACGCAGACCTAGTGGTGGGAGGAAAAAATCCTTAAATAAGAGACACGGGGGAATGATTAATGGACTTCAATGTCTGTACACTAATGCGCAAAGCATGGGAAATAAACAAGATGAGCTTGAGCTCTTGGTACAGCAAACTAAATATGACATAATAGGCATCACTGAAACCTGGTGGGATAAGTCCCACGATTGGAATGTAATAATGGGGGGATACAATCTATTTCAGAGAAACAGACCAGACAAGAAAGGAGGAGGAGTGGCGTTATATGTCAGGGATGTGTATACCTGTGAAGAGATCCAAGATTTAGAAGCTCAAAGCCAAAGTGAGAGCATTTGGGTCAAAATTAAGGGAGAGAAGAATAACAGGGACCTCATTGTGGGAGTTTACTATAGATCCCCAAGCCAAACGGAGGACATAGATGATGCCTTCCTGGAACAGATGGCCAAGCATGCAAAAGGAAGGGAGATAGTAGTAATGGGGGACTTCAATTACCCACATATTTGTTGGATGTCAAACTCAGCCAAGAGCATACGGTCAAACAGATTCCTCACTGGCCTTTTTTGGGCCTTTGCTTCCATCGGTGACAACCACCTTGGGGTTTTATTTTCAAGTAAATCTTTATATCTTATCCAGACATTAAACAATGCTCTTCTGACAATATGATTTTTAAATGCTTTATGTGCTTTAACCTTGTCATACCACAAGTATGCATGCCACCCAAAAACGTTATTAAAACCTTCTAAATCCAAAATGTCTGTGTTCTCAAGAAGCAGCCATTCTTTCAGCCAGCAAAATGCCGCTGATTCATAGTAGAGTTTAAAGTCTGGCAGGGCAAATCCACCTCTATCCTTTGCATCAGTTAATATTTTAAATTTTATTTTGGGCTTCTTGCCCTGCCAGACAAATCTAGAAATGTCTCTCTGCCACTTCTTGAAACAGTCCATTTTGTCCAAAATTTGCAATGATTGAAACAAAAATAACATTCTTGGCAATACATTCATCTTTATAACAGCAATTCGACCTAACAAGGAAAGCTTCAAGTTTGACCAAATTTCTAAATCTTTTTTAACTTCCGTCCAGCATTTTTCATAGTTATCTTTAAACAAATTTCCATTTTTAGCTGTCATATTAATCCCCAAGTATTTCACTTTCTTAACCACAGTCAAACCTGTTTCATTCTGGAACTTCTCTCTTTCCAATGATGTTAAGTTTTTCTCCAAAACCTTAGTTTTTAATTTGTTCAATTTAAATCCTGCCACCTGACCAAACTCTTGAATTAATTCTAATACTCTTTTGGTACTAGACTCTGGCTCCTGTAACGTCAAAACTAGGTTACCTGCAAATGCTCTCAATTTATATTGTTTAGCTCCGACCTGTATACCTTTAACCTGCCGGTCTCTTCCGATCATATTGAGCAGAACCTCCAGGACCGATATAAAAAGCAATGGGGAAATTGGGCACCCCTGTCGTGTTCCTTTTTCTATCTTAAATTGTTCCGTAACCACATTATTTACAATTAATTTAGCCTTTTGTTCAGAATATATTGCACCTATACCATTTTCAAAACCTTGGCCTACCCCCATACCCTGCAAGTTCTTTTTCATAAAACTCCAAGATATATTATCAAAGGCTTTCTCTGCATCCACGAATATCAAAACTGCTTTAGTGTTTATATTCACTTCTAACTTTTCCAAAATGTCAATTACGTTCCTCAGATTATCAGATAAATGTCTTCCCGGCAGAAAACCCGCTTGGTCCTTATGAATCTCTTCAATCAGTACTTTTTTCAGCCTCTTAGCCAAAATATCAGCAAAAATTTTGTAATCCACATTTAATAAGGATATGGGACGGTAGTTCTTAAGTTGAGTCTTTTCAGTCTCTGTTTTCGGTATAAGTGGTTCCTCTTCATCCTGGAGAAGAGTGACTAGTGGGGTGCCACAGGGTTCTGTCTTGGGCCCGGTCTTATTCAACATCTTTATCAACGACTTGGATGATGGACTCAAGGGCATCCTGATCAAATTTGCAGATGACACCAAACTGGGAGGGGTGGCTAACACCCCAGAGGACAGGATCACACTTCAAAACGACCTTGACAGATTAGAGAACTGGGCCAAAACAAACAAGATGAACTTTAACAGGGAGAAATGTAAAGTATTGCACTTGGGCAAAAAAAAAATGAGAGGCACAAATACAAGATGGGGGACACCTGGCTTGAGAGCAGTACATGTGAAAAGGATCTAGGAGTCTTGGTTGACCACAAACTTGACATGAGCCAACAGTGTGACGCGACAGCTAAAAAAGCCAATGCAATTCTGGGCTGCATCAATAGGAGTATAGCATCTAGATCAAGGGAAGTAATAGTGCCACTGTATTCTGCTCTGGTCAGACCTCACCTGGAGTACTGTGTCCAGTTCTGGGCACCACAATTCAAGAAGGACACTGACAAACTGGAACGTGTCCAGAGGAGGGCAACCAAAATGGTCAAAGGCCTGGAAACGATGCCTTATGAGGAACGGCTAAGGGAGCTGGGCATGTTTAGCCTGGAGAAGAGGAGGTTAAGGGGTGATATGATAGCCATGTTCAAATATATAAAAGGATGTCACATAGAGGAGGGAGAAAGGTTGTTTTCTGCTGCTCCAGAGAAGCGGACACGGAGCAATGGATCCAAACTACAAGAAAGAAGATTCCACCTAAACATTAGGAAGAACTTCCTGACAGTAAGAGCTGTTCGACAGTGGAATTTGCTGCCAAGGAGTGTGGTGGAGTCTCCTTCTTTGGAGGTCTTTAAGCAGAGGCTTGACAACCATATGTCAGGAGTGCTCTGATGGTGTTTCCTGCTTGGCAGGGGGTTGGACTCAATGGCCCTTGTGGTCTCTTTCAACTCTATGATTCTATGATTCTATGAAATTTTGGTAGCAATTTCTCCTTTGCATATATCACCAAGCCTCTCTTTTTAACTTTGTCATACGAAATAAATTCTTGTCCCAATCTCTTATTAATAAGCATTTTCCTGTGTAGCCTCATTACATGTGTTTCTTTTAAACAAATCAAGTCCAATTGTTCTTTCCTTAATACATGAAAAACAGATTTCCTCTTCCGAGGGGAATTCAGTCCATTACAATTCCAGGTTAAAAGTTGCAGAGCCATGGTAAGTTACTTAGCTTTCCCTCCAACTGCACCGAGTTGTTGTTGTTCTTCTGTCGGTGGTGTGTCTTTCCCTGGGCCCGGGAATCCAAATGACAAGTTTGCTATGTCTAGAATTCCTTTTCCTGATGCAGTCAGCTCCTCTCCTGATTCCACTTCCTTCTGTAAGTCCTCCTCGTGATCTTTCAGAAACTTGTCTTTATCATTCACTGTCCTTATTCTTATTTTCCTTCCTTTGTATTTAAAAGATAAACCTTGGGGAAATTCCCACCTGAAGAGTATTTTATTTCTTCTAAGTAGGCCGACAAGATCTTTATAATAAGCCCTTATATCCAAAATGTGTTTAGGTATATCCTTGAAGGACTCAACAAATGAGCCTTCAATTTCCAAGGTTCTTTGGTAGTGCAGATTCAAGATTTTATCTCTTTCTTCTTTTGTTCTTAAGGTGATCAAACAATCTCTTGCTCTGTTCTTTCCTTGTCTTTTGCAGAGTCTAAATGCACTCACTATCTTGAATTCATCTTTCCCCAGGTCTTGTTGCCAAAAGTCTGTGAATTCCTTTGTAAGGAAGTCTATCAAGTTGTCTTTCTCACTTTCAGGTACTGCTCTAATTCTTAGGTTTCTCTCCTTTCTTTGTAATTCAATCATAGACAGTGTCAGGTCATGATCCTCTAATTTCTTATATACCGGTGGTATCTTCTCTTGAACAGCAGTTGCAATATCCTTAGCTTCCTCTGCAATCTGTCGAGTCGAGGCCGATTCCTCTAATAGTTTTTCAATGGACTGTGTATTGGAGTTCACCTTGTTCCCCAGTTCATTAATACTTGGAGTGTTCAAATCTATTTTTGCTGAGGCCCCAGCTACTTGTTTATTTGTCTCTGCAACCTGTTTGGCTAATTTTTCCAAAGATGCATCAATTTTGCCAAGTGCCTGAGCCAATAGCTCTTCAGATGACATAGCTTTTGATTTTACTTGCGAAGCAGCAGCTCCTACTGTGCCTGCCGCTCCAGATGTTGAGGCCCTTCTCTGAAAAGTAATATCAGTCTTGTATTGTCTGCCGGATCTGGTAGTTTTATCCTGTATGCCACTCACCAGCTCTATCTTCCCTTTCCCATCTGCCATAACAAGCCCAAGGTCAGTCACACGCTTGGTGAGTTTGTTTTGCAAAGTAATTTTCCAGAGCTTGGTAACTTGATGACAAAATAGTTGTTACAACGTAGTCTCCTCTAGGGGGACACCCTTCCAACTTCACTATGCAACTGTTAAAAACAAGTATAGTTCTTAAAAGTTCCAATATCCCTCAAAAGCCAGAGTTTCAATGCTTTTAGAAAAGTTTCAGTGTCTCTAAAAAGTTACTTTATAGTCAAAGGCAGATCTATAAACACTGTATCTTTCTCAAAGTGTCAATATTCTTTACCCTTAACATGCAGACAATTCTTCCCACTGGTCGACCTTCCCTGTCATAGGCAGTCCGTTCCCAGATTTCCGAGACAGCAGAAATATATTTACACCCTCTTTTCTTGCAGGTAAAATAATGCTCGGTTCTCCCCCCTCCACTCCTGCAAACCGGAGGGGAGTCGTCTTTTTTGGTGCTGGATTTGACCTTTAAAAGTCGTCTTTCAGGGTTACAGCTTTACAGTCTCTTTACTTTAATCTATTTACAAGTCGGAAGAGGCAGACTTCCTGTTTGTGCCTTTCCCGTTTCGGTGCCAAATTAACTAAATTTTTCTTCCAATTACTTGCTTACTCCTACTCACGGGTAGTTGCTTTAGCTTCCAATTGTCCAGAAAGAAATCAGCGCTCTCCGCGCCACACACTCCCTTTCCGTTCCGGAGCCTTTAAAAAGGGGGGCGCAAACGGAGCCCGCCGAGTCTCCAAGTTCTCAGGCTTCCCCGCCTGAGATTTCTTCGGGTCCCGCTTCGCCGCAGCGGTCAGACCCTGTCCCCGTGGAGCCGATTCCCTCCGGAGCTCAGAGGGAATCCGCCATTTGTCGCTGGTGCTGACCGGAAGTCTTTTGCAGGTTTCACCTGGGACTTGGTACGACTTTTGCCTGACGCTTCAGGCTTTGCAGAGTTCCCCTTAGCTCCTTTGTGTTGACATGGCTTCTTACAATTCCGCTGAAGATGCCTAGTCTGTCCACAATTGAAACAATGGACAACGTTCAAAGCAACAGCCTGTTCTTCACTAGCAATAGCAGTGGGGGTGTCAGAACTCCGAGCTTCTCTCCCCCTGTCTTTGACATCTATTGCAGCAAGGCGATCTTTCTCATTGAGAATCACGGCGCAGATTCTCTCCGTCGTGAGTTCTGCGGCAAGTAGAGAACCAAGCTGACTTGCAACCGTTTTATTATTATAATAATAATAATAATAATAATAATAATAATAATAATAATAATAATAATAAAATTTATTTATATCCCGCCCTTCCCCAGCCGAAGCCGGGCTCAGGGCGGCTAACAACAATCAAATAATCAAACAGTAAAATAGTTACACAATCTAAAAATATTTCATTATAAAAATTAATTAAATCAAATTGAAGGCAACCAATTAAGCAAAATTATGTGCAGGTTGCCAGAGGAGGGAGTCAGGCTGCGCCCTGACCAAAGGCCTGGTGGAACAACTCTGTCTTGCAGGCCCTGCGGAAAGATGTCAGGTCCCGCAGGGCCCTAGTCTCTTGTGACAGAGCATTCCACCAGATTGGGGCCACAGCCGAGAAGGCCCTGGCTCTAGTTGAGGCCAGCCTAACCTCTCTGAGGCCTGGGACCTTGAGGATGTTATTATTGGCAGACTTTAGGTTTCTCTGTGGGGCATACCAGGAGAGGCGGTCCCGTAGGTACGAGGGTCCTAGGCCGTATAGGGCTTTAAAGGTTAAAACCAGCACTCTATAAACACTGTATCTTTCTCCTGTACTCCACCGGGAGCCAGTGCAGCTGGTATAGTACCGGGTGAATGTGATCTCGCAGCGAAGACCCCATAAGGAGTCTCGCCACGGCATTCTGCACCCGCTGGAGTTTCTGGGTCAGTCTCAAGGGCAGCCCCACGTAGAGCGAGTTACAATAATCCAGTCTGGAGGTGACCGTCGCATGGATCACAGTGGCTAGGTCAGGGCGAGAGAGATAAAGGGCCAACTGCTTAGCTTGGCGGAGATGAAAAAATGCCGCCTTTGTTATAGCTGTAATCTGCACCTCCATGGAGAGGGAGGTGTCGAAGATTACACCCAAACTCTTAACGGACGATGCTGGCACTAATTGCACCCCCGCAAGAGATGGGAGTTGCCCCCTCAATCCCATATCGCCCCATCCCAGCCAGAGGACCTCTGTCTTCGAAGGATTTAACTTCAACCGGCTCCCACGTAACCATCCAGCCACAGCTTCCAAACATCTGGTCAGTGTGTCTGGGGCCGAGTCAGGATGGCCATCCATCAACAGATAGAGTTGGGTGTCATGAGCATACTGATGGCAACCCAACCCAAAACTCCGGACAAGCTGGGCGAGGGGGCGCATAAAGATGTTAAAAAGCATCGGGGAGAGAATTGCACCCTGAGGCACTCCACACACCAAGGAGTGGCGCGATGACAATTCCCCCCCAAGCGCCACCCTCTGTCCCCGACCAGAGAGAAACGAGCGCAGCCATTGAAGGACTGTGCCCTGGATCCCCACGTCGGCAAGGCGGTGGTCCAGGAGTTCGTGATCGACCATGTCAAAGGCTGCTGACAGATCTAGAAGAATCAGCAGCCCCGACCCGCCTCGATCCAGCTGCCTGCGGAGATCATCTGTTAGGGCGACCAGAGCCGTCTTGGTCCCATGACCAGCGCAGAAGCCGGACTGGAATGGATCCAAAGCAGATGTTTCATCCAGAAACCTACCAAGCTGTTCAGCAACCGCTCTCTCAATCACCTTACCCAGGAATGGAAGATTCGAAACCGGGCGGTAATTGGATAGATCTAAAGGATCTAATGATGTTTTCTTTAAGAGCAGACACACCACTGCCTCCTTCAGTTCCCCTGGGAATATCCCAGTGCCAAGGGACAAATTGATGATATCCCCCAGGGGGGCCCGCACCTCGTCTGGACACGCTCTAATCAGCCAGGACGGGCACGGGTCAAGAGGACAGGTGGTGGGCTTTCCAGCTCGGAGGAGTCTGTCCACATCGGCTGGGGATATCCGGTCAAAGTGGTCCAATACTGGACCCGAGGACAGTCGAGGGGCCTCCAGTTCCTTTATTGTATCCAAATTGGCAGGGAGGTCATGGCGGAGCAACAGGACCTTCTCCGCAAAAAAGCTCGCAAATGCCTCGCAGCTGTGTGTCGAATTGTTATTTAAATTTGGCTGGCCTTCAAGGGACAAAAAATAAAATAAAAATAAAAATAAAAAATAAAAAACCTAAAAGAAAAAGAGAAAGTGCTTTATCCACAAGAGGAGAGCTTTCCCACAGGCACCAGACCAGCGCATGAGGAGTAATAATAATTATTAACAACAGCAACAATAATTTATTATTTATACCCAGCCACTCTGGGCGGCTTCCAGCAAAAGATTAAAATACAGTAAGGAGGAGCTCTTTCAATCTATTTTCCCCATGGCTTTGGAAGCTCACCTGATGGCCTCCTTGTAGTGCATGAGGGCCTCCTGGAGCTTCCCCTGCTGTTGCAAAACACTGGCTAAATTTGAATGCGCAGCTGCAAACTCCGGGAAGACCTGCGGGGAAGAAGCTCACTCTTAGTTTCCCTGAGAAGCATTCTAAAGAGACGGAGGCCGCTCTTTGAGGCTCAAAGGTTGTGGGCGTGAAATAAATCCTCATTTGGATTGACTTGCAAAAATTAAGGAGGAGGAGGAACCTATGGACTGCCTTTTTAGCATGCATAGGAAATACTGTTGGGAGATCAGACTGTCAAATGACCAATGCCGTATTTTAAAGAGCCCCTCTTTGATGCTCAAATGTGGCAGGGGCTGGCTGCAAAATAAATCACCGTTTGGAATGATTTGTGGTAATGATAATAATAATAATAATAATAATAATAATAATAATAATAATAATAATAATAATAATAATGGGCCTATGAACTGCCTTTTTCGTACGCATAGGAAATACTGTTAGAAAATAAGACTGTCAGGGGATCAAGCTCAGCCGACACAGAGAACAGCATGTGCCCAGCTTTTATTTCAATTTCTGTACCGTTCCTTAACACCTTGCATTGTTCTTCTGATGAAAAAGCAGATTTTTGGTCATTCCAGGAGGCCTAGGAATATAAAAAGGGGGACAGACCCTCTTCCTTCCAAAAGGGACTTATCGGACCATGCTTTGTCGAGCCTCAAAATGCTACTTCACTTTCACTTCTTCACCATTATTTCCGTTATTGATCAAGAAAAATTTGATCGGCGATTTTTAAAAAGACCCAGACTAGGAGTCCAGGGTATGCATGCCTAACCCTTATATGTCAATTTAATTGTTGTAATTCTCCACGCACGTACCTCAAGAGCTTTCCGGTAGAGGCGGACAGCCTCCTCGATATTCCCTTGTTCTCGCTTGATGTTCGCCAGGTTATTAAGAGAATCCGCGTGAGTCGGACATAAACGGAGAGCTGTATTGTAGCATTCCTCGGCTTCGGCAACCTTCGAAACACAAAACAGAGTTTTTACACGAATATTAGTATGTCTTTCACAGGAGCCCAAAAGGCTGCTCTGTGATGTGATGGCTGGATTGAGGTTTGATACGGCCCCTCAGCTCCTGACGGTAACTTGGTATTAGAGCGGTTCATAAAAAACTCTTTTTTTGAAAATGCCTGCTCCAAAGTTCTTCTCTTACCAACAGTAGAGATTATATAGCTATATCTGGAATGGCATGCATATCAGTTAATATCTTTTATATATATATGCCAGCTGTCCTTTGTCAACAACCAATTGTTGCTGTTTTTTATATTGAATATATGCTATATGGTAACTGTTGCACCTCATAGGTAACTCAAGCCTTCTGCACGTCACAAAAGATGTATTTTATCAAAGTCATTGTTGAACTGAAATACAATTAAGAAGTATATTAATAGTGAAATGCAATTAAGAAGAAGCATATTAACAGTAAAACCCCACAATTGTTGAGCCTTTTTTAAGGATTTGACCCCAGAGGTGCTGACCTTTTTTTAGGATTAAAGTTCTTGAGCTTTTTGGGGGGAAGTTTTGCCCTAGTAAATAAACCGCCACGAGGGCCGGATTAAATCGACCAGAGGGCCAGATTAGGCCCCTGAACTGGACTTTGGACATGCCTGGTCTAAAAGAACATTGGGAAAATTTAAAACAATTTATTGAATGTACAGCACTAATTAAAAATTTAACGAAGGTGACGTATAGGTGGTATTTGACGCCGACTAAACTTGCTAAAATATATATAACTCAAGATAAGGCACGCTGTAGCACCCTGCTTGTGGTTAACGCTTAGCTGGAATGAAATATTCAACGCAGCAACAGAGAAATTAAAATAATAATTTATTTGTCAGACAAATAAATGAGAGGCACAGTGGTATATGGTTACCAAGCTCTGGCCTGGCCTCCTGCCATTATGGCCAGCACTTATATTCCCTTAATCCAGCCCCCTTTGCTCCTCCTGTGGCTGCCTCTGTTCAATCAGCCTGGTTGAATTTCCTATTGGCTGATTGCTATAACCAATTCTAAAAGATACACCCATATCCTCCTGTCCTTATATGTCCTTATATGTCCTTATATGGAACACAAAGAGCTATATATTGTTACATCTATAAATGACAAATAAGTAGTAATATATCTTACATGTGTCTCAACAAGGAATCTTAATTACCAGCTCACCTCTTGCCTTCCTTGCCCTCCAAAACAGATGGTTAATAATTTTAAATTTTTATCTTGAACAGATGTCAGAGACCTTGGGTTCATATTCTCATGCATCATCAATGAAATATCTCCTTTTGGAGGTCTTTAAACAAAGGCCTGACAGCCATTTGTCATGAGTGCTCGATTGGCGTCTCCTGTCTGGCAGGGGGCTAGGCTGGTGGCTGACTTAATTTCAGGATAAATACAACTCTTACAACTATATGAAATAAGAATCTAGCATTTCTTAAATCTTTTGCATAATTACATTTAAGCCAGCATATTTCATACATTATCATAGATAGCTTTTTAGAAGGATAAACTTCCTCAAAGTAAAAAGGAAGGAACAGTTTACAGCCTCAAAATAAAATAGGAAAAAAGCCTCTTCCCCTGTTTACACTCCCCCCCTTCTCCAGCCAGTTGCTTTGTTTTCCATGTGCTCTTGGCCTTTTGTCCTGTGGCTCAAGTTTAACGGTTTTATTTTACTATTTACCCATTCCTAATTATGTTTGGTCTATGTAACCTTGTTCTTAACCTGTAATTCCCTTTTTACGACTTTGAGAATTGTTTTCTGCTATAAATCAAGGGGCCCCTTGTCTAGGAGGAAAACATTGCCAAGGTTCTCTAAACAGCTGGCATGAAACATTTGAAAATCTAAGCCCATTTAATTTAGGAACCTGATCAAGATATAAGCCAATATATGCCTTGATTAAAAATGCAGTCTATATTCAGATGCCACAACGCTAGAAGTGCAAGGAGAAGGAAGGGAATTTCGTCCATAGGTGGTGGATGTGCACTAAAGTCAAAGTCTACTGGGATATGATTTACAAAGAATTGAAAAAGATCTTTAAATATACTGTTATTAAAAAAACCAGAGGCTATTCTATTGGGTATTGTGGGAGAAGAAATTCCAAAAGTAGACTTATGTATGCTACCATAGCTGTAAGGACATTTTTAGCCCAGAAATGCAAGCGGCAGGAACTTCCAATTTTGGAAGAATGGCAGACAAAAACAATTGAATATGCAGAACTGGCAAAGCTGGCAGTGAAAATCCGAAATCGGCGCGACAAACTGTTTGAAAAGGACTGGAGTAAATTTATAAAAGATGTGAAAGAACATCTGAGAATGTTTGCTGGTTTGATTTAAAATATTTTGTCATGATAATTTTTGAAAGTGATTTACAAATGCTAAAGTAAATTGTTTTAAGTAGAGTAAGAAGGTAAATAGGGCGATATATGTTCAGGTAGGCAGCTGTGGTGGTCTAACGCAATTGAAATATATAAAAAATATATAAATTGTCCAGTAGCACATTGCAGACCAACTCAGTTTGGTCTTGGTAGAAGCTTTTGTATCTGAAGAAGTGGACCTGCATACAAAAAATTATACCAAGAAGAAGCCAAGTTTAGCAAGCCCTGTTTAGGGAAGCTTTTAATGTTTGACGGACTATTGTATTTTAATATTTTGTCGCCAAGAGTGGCTGGGGAAACCCAGCCAGATAGGCGGGGTATAAATTTATTATTATTATTATTATTATTATTATTATTATTATTATTATTATTATTATTATTATTATTATCATCATCATCAGGTGCTACTGGACAATTTTTAAAGGGTGATATAGAAATGCTAAGAGGATCGTGACTGCTTAAGAAAGCCAGGGAGTGGGAGCGGGGGAGGGGGGAGGGGAGTCGACGCTTGGTATGAGCAAAGTTGTATGTGACGATATGACAAAGGAAAAAATAAAAGAGGACTTCTTCTAGGTTCTGTACCCCAAATCCCCCCCCCAAAGAGCCCAATTTCGAGGTCACCATCATCCGGAAGGCTTTTTTCAGCAAACCCTCTGACATACAGAAAGCAAAAGGGACCGGTTTCATTTTCTTTTTTTAATTTTTATTTTATTTATAACATAGTCCACAACAACTCATACATACAAACAGACCCACCACCATTGACTAATTATCAAAATTAAACTCCTATCCCCTTACACAAAGAAAACATAACATAAAAATAAAAGACTTTATTCTGTTAAATGGCCGCCTTATTTACCTCTTGTATACTATTTCTTTTGTATGGGATTATTACAATTTTTCCTAATTATGACTTAAACCACAAAGTCTCCTGTAGAAATTAATTGAAACAAGTCCAAGTGTATATTTTGGGGCACTGTTTGGTAAAGTATTCTCTGCATTTTCCCCATTCCTTTTGGAATTCTTGTCTGGGTTGTGCCCTAATTGTCTCTGTTAATCTGGCCAATTCAGCATGGGGTAAAAGCCTAAGAAAAAGCTAAACAACTTCAATCCTAAAAAAAGTTCAACAATTTAAACCCTAAGAAAAGAGCTCAACAACTTCAATCCTTAAAAAAAGTAAACAACTTTGGTCGGCCCTTATGGCCCTTCACTTCATCAAATCTGGCCCTCTTTGAAAAAAGTTTGGACACCACTGCCTAATAGGAAAGTTTCTGTATTTTTTTTTCACAGGCCCACCAGAAATGTATAAGTGTCCCTTCTTCTTTACTGCACCTCCAGCACAGTTTTTTTGTTTTATACATTTTAGCTATTTTGGCAGGTGTTAAGTACCATCTATAAAACATCTTTTATATAGATGTTCCCCCCACCCCAAGGCAAAAGGGACCAGTTTCTTACGCTGCCTTTCTCTTTCAGCGCGTTGGCCAGGTTGCAGTAGGCGTCAGGGAAGTGGGGCTGGAGCTCAATGGCCCTCTTGTAGGTATCGATTGCCAGATCGATCAGCCCCTGTTCGTAATACACACATGCCAGGTTGCCGTGGACAACAGCGTGGTTGGGACTCAGGCTCAGGGCCCGTAGGTAGGCTGCAACGGCTCTGAAATGAGATCAAGGACTGGTTCAGTTTCATTGTCACCAGGGTGGATAAAAATCTGTTTTTTAAAAAATAAAATGCTTTGGGAGGACGATTAAGAGGATCGAGGCGGGCCGGGACTGCTGATTCTTTTAGATTTGTTAGCGGCCTTCGACATGGTCGATCACAAACTTTTGGACCACCGCCTTGCCAACGTGGGGATTCAGGGCACAGTCAGACAATGGCTGTGCTCCTTTATCTCAGGTCGGGGACAGAGGGTGGCGCTAGGGAGGGAGTTGTCGCTGCGGCACTCCTTGTTGTGTGGAGTGCCGCAGGGCACAATCCTTTCCCAGATGCTTTTCAATATCTTTATGCGCCCCCTTGCCCAGATTGTCCGGAGTTTAGGGCTGAGTTGTCGTCAATATGCTGATGACACCCAACTTTATCTGTCAATGGACTCGGCCCCAGACACACTGACCAGATGCTTGGAAGCCGTGGCTGGGTGGCTGCGTGGGAGCCAGTTGAAGTTAAATCCTTCGAAGACAGAGGTCCTCTGGCTGGGTCAGGACAACATGGGGTTGGGGGGCCAACTCCCATCTCTTGTGGGGGCGCAATTAGTGCCAGAGCCTTCTGTCAAGAGCTTGGGTGTAACCTTCGATGCCTCTCTTTCCATGGAGGCACAGGTTGCAGCCACAGCAAAGGTGGCATTTTTCCACCTCCGCCGTATTAAGGAATTGGTTCCTTACCTTTCTCGCCCTGATCTGGCCAGTGATCCATGCGATGGTCACCTCCAGGCTTGATTATTTTAACTCGCTCTATGCTTAGACTCACTCTGACACCCTATATGGGATTTGGTATATAAATTTTCCCGTGGCTTTTTTGCTGGCCCATGTAGCACCAGCATGGATAGCTGGCTTGGGTGAATAGCTGATGTTTCCTCCCTTTGTAGTCTTGATGAGGCTGCATTTTAAGCTGTATTTTAATTAACTGGGGTTTTTTTCTATTCTATTTTATTGTAATTTATATTTGGTGTTAGCCGCCCTGAGCCCGGCCCTGGCCAGTGAGAGCGGGGTAGAAATAAATAAATAAATAAATAATTCGGGGAAGAATTATTTGTTTTAAGTTTTTCATGTGTGCGAAAACTCAGTCCAAGTTTTTCTTGGGGAAAAAATGTTTCAGCACATCAGTTAAGCAACATGGATACATATGCTACCATGTTACTGTTTTAGTGAAATAAATTGCTGTCAGAGCTGCTTGAAGATCCTAGCTCACAGAGGATCACGCTAGCCAGCGATCATTAAGTAAAAGTCTTTATTGAATTACAGTTTCCATTCTCACGCTGCTGCGCGCAAACTCTACGTCTAGTAGCTAGATCGGCGAAGCTCCGTCTGAGTCTCCGCCCCGTGTGCACCAACTTAATATCCTAGCCTTGCTCCACCTTTTCCGCCTGACTGTCCTCCTCTGGGTCCCTCTACCCCCCGGGGCTTCTTCCTTCCGGGATTCTTCTGACGCTGACCCGGACCCTCCTGCCTCCTTGCGCCGGGCTTTAGGACCTGGTTCCCTTTCGGGGCTGCTTACTGCGCCGCCTTCCTCTGCATTTGAACTTGGCGCGCGCGCCCAACCTTCCACTTTCCTCTTCACCGTTTCTTCGCTCCCCGATGGAGGCGTGGCCACTCCTGACTCATGCCCTCCCTCCTGTGGTGAGCTGCCAGCGCTTCCCCCCTGGCTCCCTTTCTCTTCCCTGCTTCCTGGTGGTGACGCTGGTCCCGATTTCCAGCTGCTCCCCCCTGAGTCCCCCCTTGCCCTGGCCACTGGTGCTCCTTTCTGTGAATCCTCTGATTCACTGGAAAGACTGGGAGATCTCGGGTCGTCGTCATCACTCATCTTTTCTTCTGCCTCCTCCCCTTCGCTCTCTGTCTCCTCCCTTGCCCGTGCCTCTGCTCCTAAACCCCTGACATCCATCCCCCCCTCGAAGCCCCCCAGTCCCCCCTCCCCTCCTTCCGGTGCTGGAGCTGGGGGCTGCTGTTGCAAAGGGACGAACGTCGGATATCGGTCGCTTCCCGTGGCGGGCCTCCATCTGAACTCTTCCGGGACTTCCTCCCTGCTCTCGTCGACGACGGTCACCTCCGCTTCCATCTCTGTGCCGCCGTGCTCGAAACCAGGGTCGTCCCCGAAAATGTCCATGTCCGTCTCTCCCTCACTTCCTCCTGGCGGCGTTGCTCGTCCTGAGCAGTCCAGCCACTTTCTGCGGAACTGCTCCTCTGGCCTATCGTCCCACCAATACGAGGGTTCTGAGACAGATCCCGAGGGTGACCCCTCCGGGGAACGGACGTCTCGCGTTGGTTCCTCGTCCGAGTCGAACCCCCGGAACGTGCTGGCCGAAAGCGTGGGTGTGAAAAGCCAGTCGTCGAAAAAGTCTGCTGGCATAGGTCTATGTGGGAAGAGGGCATGAAACTCGTCTTTGAGCAGAGGTTCGTCTAAGGCGTATCCCGGCACCCAGCTGTTCGCACTGGCCGGGGTGCCCTCCTTGGCGAGAAAGTATTCTACCCCCTCTTCCCCCCATCTGGAGTCCAAAATCTCCGTGACTTCGTTGATGCGTTCCTTCTGTGCCGCTCCCGCATGGCCTGTTCTGTCTCCGGCCGGACTCGGCGCCGTTCCGGGTTCCTGGAACCTGTGCGGTGCCTTGTAGGGAGTGAGCACCGATCTGTGGAATACCGGATGCATTCTGGAACCCTCCGGAAGTGCCAGTCTGAAAGCTACCGGGTTGACCTGCTCTTCGACTTGGTAGGGCCCCAGTTGTTTATGCCCTAGTTTCTTCTTGGCCAACGACCTGGCCGGCACTGCGTGGGCCGCTAACCAAACCCAGTCTCCCACGTGGAGCTCTTCTCCAACCCTTCTGTGCTTGTCTGCTTGTACCTTGTATGCGTGCTTGGCCAGCTCCAGGTGGCGCCTCAGCTGATCGTGGACTTCCTGCAGCTCCGACGCGAACGCATCTGCTGTCTGCGGCTCCCCCTCCCCCATTCTTTCCAGTCCCGGGAAGGTTCTGGGGTGCCTCCCGTTGTTGGCGAAGAACGGCGTGACCCCCGTGGATACGTGCTTCGTGTTGTTGTAGGCGAACTCTGCAAGCGGCAGGTAATCCACCCACGTCGCAGGCTGTTGATTTGCATAACATCTCAGGTACTGCTGCATGATGGCATTGACCCGCTCCGCTTGCCCGTTGGTCTGCGGGTGTCTCGCCGACGCCAGGTTGATCTTGACGTTCAGGAAGCCCATCAGCTTCTGCCAGAAGTTCGAGATGAACTGCCGCCCGCGGTCGGACAGAATAGACCGTGGCAGACCGTGAACCTTGAACACGTGGTCTATGAACAGTTTGGCGGTTTGCTCCGCCGTGGCCACCTTAGCACACGGAATGAAATGCGCCATCTTGGAAAACAGGTCCACCACCACCAGCACTGCCGTCTTGCCCCTTGAGCTGGGCAGATCCGTGACAAAGTCCAGGGCCACCCTTTCCCAAGGTTCTACCGGAGTTTGCAGCGGCTCCAACAGTCCGGCCGGCGGTTTGTGCACTGGTTTGGCCCTCTGGCAGGTGTCACACCTCGCCACGTAGTCTGCGACCTCCCCTCTCATTCCAGGCCACCAGAAATCCCTGGCTACTAATTCCACCGTCTTCTCCTTGCCAAAGTGCCCGGCCGTGGGCGCGTCGTGCAGCTGCTGCAGCACCTTGGCTCGAAGTTCGTCTCCCGGCACGTAGATGGCCCCTTTACGGATGAGCAATCCATCTCTTAGCTGGAAACCGTCGGCCGCTGCCTTGCCCCTTTGCACCTCTGCCATCTTTGCTTGTGCGAAGGAGTCCCCCTGCAACGCTCGCCGTACCGCCTCTAGGTCCACGGTCGCCGCGGCGCACGCCCACACTGTCGGTGCGAAGATGTGCATGGCGGCCGCTGGTGTTGCGTCCTCCAGATACTGTGGCTTACGGGAGAGAGCGTCTGCCATGATGTTGGTGTCCCCCGGGACATACTCTATTCGGAAGTCGAAGTTCGCAAAGAACTCAGCCCAACGTATCTGCCTCTGGTTCAGGAACTGTGCCGTGCGCCAGTGCTCTAGATTCTTGTGGTCCGTGCAAACCTGCACCGTGTGCTTGGCGCCGATCAGAAAGTGCCTCCACGCCTTGAACGCTGCATGAATTGCCAGCAACTCCCTGTCCCATATGGTGTAGTTCTGCTCGGACTTGCTGAGCTTCCTGGAGTAAAACGCTCCCGGTCGCCACACCCCCTGCGGGTCTTTCTGCAGCAGGACCGCCCCCACGGCTCTGTCCGAAGCGTCTGTCTCCACCCTCATCGGCTTGCTGGGGTTGACATGAAGCAGCTGCTCTTCCGACGCGAAGAGACGCTTGAGTGCCTGAAAGGACTGCTCCGCCTGCTCTGTCCAAATGAACTTCTTTTTCTTGGAGCTAAGCGTGTCAGTGATGGCCGCCGTCTGCATCGCGAAGCCCTTGATAAACTTGCGATAGAAGTTCGCAAAGCCGACAAACCGTTGGACCTCCTTCCGGTTGCGCGGGCTCTTCCAATCCAACACCGCTCGAACCTTGGCGCTGTCCATGGCGAGCCCCTTGTCAGACAGCTTGTAGCCCAGAAAATCCACCTCCGTCACGTCAAATTGGCACTTCTCCAGCTTGGCGTAGAGCCTATGTTGCTTTAGCCTGCTCAGCACTTCCTTGACGTGCTTGTCATGCTCCTGCTGCGACTCCGAAAAGATCAGGATGTCATCTAAGAAACAGACGCCCGTCTTGTAGAGCAGTCCCGCCAACACGTGATGCATAAATGCTTGAAAAACGTGGGAGCCATTTTGCAATCCAAAAGGCATAACTCTATATTCGTAGGTCCCCAGGGGCGTGAACATGGCTGTCTTCCACTCATCACCCTCCCGCATGCGAATGAGGTTGTACGCCCCCCGCAGGTCCAACTTGGTGAACACTCTGCCCTTCCGTACCTTCGCGAGGAGGTCGTCAATTCGGGGCATGGGGAAGTCCGATGGCCTAGTCACACTGTTCAAAATCCTGTAATCCACTACGAGTCTCTTTTGGGGCGTGTCCCGCTTCTTAACAAAGAATACGGGACTGCCCCCCACTGCCTTGGACTCCCGGATGAAGCCCCGCTGCAAATTATGATCAATGAACTCCTTGAGTTCTTGCAGTTCGTCCTCTGACATGGAATACAGTTTCCCTTTAGGCAGCGCCGCCCCCGGCAGCAGGTCAATTTTGCAGTCATATGGTCTGTGAGGGGGTAGCCTGTCTGCCTCCTTCTCGCAGAAAACTTCCAAAAATTCAGCGTACTTGTGGGGAATCGCTTGCAGCGTGCCTAGCAGCAGCTGTGACTCCTCTTCCTCTCCTTCCTGCCTGGGCACTATGCAGTGTTCAGCACAAAAGGAAGAGCCGAAGGTCAGCTGCCTCTGGTACCAAGCCATCGTTGGGCTGTGCTTGTCCAGCCAACTCATGCCCAATACAACGGGCGTGTCAGATAGTTGAGTGACGTTGAAGCTGATGATTTCTCTGTGATTCCCAAGTCGCATCACCATTGGTGGCGTCTGCTTCACCACTTGCCCCCCGAGCAGCTCCCTGCCATCCACCGTGACAACCTGCAGGGGCAGTGTGGCCGGCAGCAACTGTACAGCGTGCCTGTCGACAAAGTCCTGTCCTATAAAGTCCGCATTGCTGCCGGAGTCGATGGTGATTGGCACGTCTATGGTGATTCCATTGGGCAGCTGGAGAGATGCTGTGAGCCTCACTACTGGTTTGGGCGGGAGGGGGTTCACGGGCTGTAAAATCTCTGGGGACTGCGGCACTAACACGTCTGGCTGGGCCCCAGAGCCTCTTCCTCCAGCCAGACTGCGTCGTTTCCCTGCTGTGGTCCTGCTTGCTGCGTTGCTGCAGTCACCATTGCCGAGGCTGCAGTGAGCTTGTGGGGCCTCTGGGGACACTCTTTTGCCATATGCCCTGGTTCCTCACAGACGTAACACTTCCTGTTCCCTCTAGGAGGCTTCGCTTTCACTGCTGCCGGTGCTAGGGCTCTGGTTGCTGACTGAGCCCTTGCACCTCCAACCTCCATAGGTTCGGCTCCTCCTCCTGGCGGAGGCGTGGATTGCGCCCGCGCTGCTTCTCTGGGAAGGAAGGAGGGGCCCCCGGCTGGTTCGCGCCCTCCACGCCCTTCTTCCCTGCTCCACGGACATCCTTCCAGCCTCACCCCCACTGCCAGTGCCCTCTGAACGACCTCCTGGGTGGTTCGGGGTCTCTCCCCCCTCGCGATCTCATCTTTAATCGAGTTGTGCAGCCCCTCCCAAAAGAGGTCTCTTACCGGAGCCGAATCTCTGTCCCATTCCAGGGCACTGACCAAGGCGAAAAAGCGGGCATGATACTGCCTGACGCTGGCCCTCCCTTGTCTCAGCCCATGCACCTCCTTCCGTGCAAGATCCACGTCAATACTTGATAAAAAGCACCCATCCATCGCTTTAATAAAGGCATCCGCATTCTGGAGCGCCGGATCCTTATCTCTCCATAAATTGCGTAGCCATGCTTTCGCATCCCCATGCAGATGGGACATGATGAACCCCACTCTCTCTTGTTCATCTCTAAAGTCTTTATGCAGCAGTTGCAGTGCGCACAGTACGTCGGCTCTAAAGTTGGGATACTGTTGCAGGTTCCCATCGAAGTGAGAGACTAGCCCGCCTGTCCGTCTCGCCAACCCAATTCCCTCCTGCCGGGGTGTCTGCTTTGTCAGCACGTCTAACCTGACCTGGAGATCCCTGCAGGCGGCAGCTGCCTCCTCCTCTCTCTTCCTGGATGCGAGAACCTCGGCGTTCAGTTGTGCCACTGCTTTTCTGAGGTCCTCTATCTGCTGCTCAGCCGTCATGTCGTCTGCCGTTCGTGAGCTCGCTAGTAGGCACCTGTTTCTCTCCCCTCCTCGAGGCTGTAGATGCCCACAATGAAGTGACGGAGCTTACTGTCAGAGCTGCTTGAAGATCCTAGCTCACAGAGGATCACGCTAGCCAGCGATCATTAAGTAAAAGTCTTTATTGAATTACAGTTTCCATTCTCACGCTGCTGCGCGCAAACTCTACGTCTAGTAGCTAGATCGGCGAAGCTCCGTCTGAGTCTCCGCCCCGTGTGCACCAACTTAATATCCTAGCCTTGCTCCACCTTTTCCGCCTGACTGTCCTCCTCTGGGTCCCTCTACCCCCCGGGGCTTCTTCCTTCCGGGATTCTTCTGACGCTGACCCGGACCCTCCTGCCTCCTTGCGCCGGGCTTTAGGACCTGGTTCCCTTTCGGGGCTGCTTACTGCGCCGCCTTCCTCTGCATTTGAACTTGGCGCGCGCGCCCAACCTTCCACTTTCCTCTTCACCGTTTCTTCGCTCCCCGATGGAGGCGTGGCCACTCCTGACTCATGCCCTCCCTCCTGTGGTGAGCTGCCAGCGCTTCCCCCCTGGCTCCCTTTCTCTTCCCTGCTTCCTGGTGGTGACGCTGGTCCCGATTTCCAGCTGCTCCCCCCTGAGTCCCCCCTTGCCCTGGCCACTGGTGCTCCTTTCTGTGAATCCTCTGATTCACTGGAAAGACTGGGAGATCTCGGGTCGTCGTCATCACTCATCTTTTCTTCTGCCTCCTCCCCTTCGCTCTCTGTCTCCTCCCTTGCCCGTGCCTCTGCTCCTAAACCCCTGACAATTGCTTAAATTGTTATGAAGGAAATGTTTCTTTTCTCCTTCCAATCAAGTGCAGCAGAAAAGTTGTTCAAATAAAAAGTGTTCACTTATTAAAACTCACCATCATTTCGTCACAATCGGGCTGTATATAGCAGAACCAAATCATTTTGATATAACTGTAGAAAAGACTCTGAAGTTAGGATTCCAAAAAGGAAACCTGCCTCCGTTTGTCAATATTAAGAGGATGCCAGCAAGGCTGAACCTTCCGGTAAAAGGGGGATTTAAATCAAGTCTTATGGATTTGGGATTTAAATCAATTTGCTTTAAATAAAATCAACCCTCTAGGCATCAATGGGAGTTAGTTTGGGTATGGGTGCAACCACTAAACTGAGAATATAAGACGTAATGTGATTATACGCAAAACCAATAAAAAACATTTATATAAAAAAGAGAATATAAGCTCTATGCCTATTTGCTTACCTGTCAAATATACGCGCCTCCTTCAAGACGTTCCCCAGATTAATGTAAGCATCCAGGAAGTTGGGGTCCAGGGTCACCGCCTGAAAATATTTAAGATAATAGATTTTTGTTACTAATACAGTCATACCTCAGGTTGAAGTAGCTGCGGGTTAAGCATTTTCGGGTTGTGCTCCGTGGCGACCTAGAAGTAACAGAGCCCGTTACTTCCGGGTTCTGCAGCTTGCGCACGTGCAGACACTCAAAATGATGCCACACGCATCTACGGAAGCAGCAAATTGTGACCCGAGCATGTTCGCTTCAGGATGCGAACGGGGCCCCGGAACGGATCCCGTTCGCATCCAGAGGTACCACTGTATAACAGCATGGTTACTTTTAAATAAGTGGGTCAACTTTGACCTAGGCTGCCTCCTACCTACCTTCCTACCTTATCGATCTACCGACTTTATCTTATTATCTATCTACTTGCCTACCTATCTTATCTATCTATCTATCTATCTATCTATCTATCTATCTATCTATCTACCTACCCTATCTATCAAATCTATCTACCTACCTACCATCTAATCCAGGTGTGGCCCAACTTGGTCCTCCAACCCCCATCATCCCTACCTAACAGGACCAGTGGTCAGGGACAATGTGAGTTGTAGTCCCAAAACAGCTGGAGGGCCAGGTTTGGCCATGCCTGAATCTATCTACCTACTCAATCAATCAATCTAACTAATCTATCTATCCATCTACCAACCTTTCTTATATATGTATCTATCTAATCTACCTACCTAATCTATCTATCTAATCTAATCTAATCTAATCTAATCTAACTATCTATCATCTATCTAATCCAGTGTTTCCCAACCTTTTTTGGGCAAAGGCACACTTGTTTGATGAAAAAAATCTCGAGGCACACCACCATTACAGCCCCGTGACGTCAGCGCGCAGCGTCACTTGAGCTCCTTCTCCTGCTCGTTCAGGGCCGCAGTGGCGTAGCGTGGGTTGTCAGCACCCGGGACAATGCAAGTAATTTGCGCCCCCTAACCCGTGGATTTGCGCCCCCTAACACTAACCCCCAGATGTTGCGCCCGGTGTGGCCGGCCCCCCCTGCACCCCCCACGCTAGGCCACTGATCCATAGCTAAAAGCAGAAGTCGACAAATGTGTCCTGTTTTTTGCTCTTCAAAATGTGGCAACCCGAAGACCCCCAGGGACCGTCCAACCAGCCTAGGAAGTGTGCTCTGGTCGCGGGGGAGGAGACACGAGGCATTGCCATCCACACCTGGAATTGAGGAGGAGCTGGAAAGGTCCTTTGGTTTCACACCCAGGACCCATTTTTTCTCTCTTCTTTTGAGAAAGGGGTGGGAAACGGGATTTGGAGGGCGCATGTGTGCGTGTAGCTGAGCTCCAGTTGCTCTGGGCATTTCTGGACGGGGCCGGTAGCGTCTCTCCTAACCCCTCCCCACCCCGGTCTCCAGCCCCCCCCCCCGCCCAAAGGCTTCCCCCTACCTGGCCAAAGTTCCACCCGAAGCTGGAGATGCGGTTCGCGCTGCCCACGAAGAGGACGCCGAACTCGGAGAGGACGTATTCCTTGCGCTCAGCGCAGCGGCGCAGCTAGCCGCTCAGGGGCCCGGGGCGGCGCGCGCGTCCTGCAGCCAGGGGCGAGTGCCATGGGGGCGAGCCATGGCAGGGCGCGCTGCGTGGAGCCTCGCTGCAGCCTCCCCCTCAGCTGTAGGGAGGCTGAGGCGGTGGGCAGAGGCCAGAGCAGAGCTTGCGGGCAGTTCGCCCGCAGACGCATGGCTCAGGCACGCTGCAGGCACCGAGGTGTGGCGCCCAGTGCCCCCCGCCTCGCCTAGCTACCAGTGGCATAGGAAGGGGTCTGCGGTGGGTGCGGGGCTGAAAGGACAGACAAGGCTCCAGCAACCACCCCCACCGCCAAGTCCGCCGGTCCTGCAATCCCTTGCACGCTGACTTGGAAGTACAGTGGTACCTCGGGTTACATACGCTTCAGGTTACAGACTCCGCTAACCCAGAAATAGTACCTCGGGAGGGGCAGAGAGCTGCGAGTGCGCCCCCCGCAGATGTTGCGCCCAGTGCGGCCGGCCCCCCCTGCACCCCCCACGCTACGCCACTGCAGGGCCGGGTCGCCGCCGTGAGGGAAGGGCGCCGGGGCGCTGCTGCTGCTGCTGCTGCCGCCGCCGCTCCCGGCAGGCATGGGCCCAGCTGAGGCGGCGGCGGCTGTTGTGGTGGTGGCGGCGATAGCGGGCGGAGGAGGGAGCGGCGGCGGGGCCGAGGTAGCCGGCGGCGGCGGGGGAGGCGGCGGCGGTGGAGCAGGAGGGCGGCCGAGGCCGGTGAGGGAGTAGGGTTGCCCGGGGCTTGAGGAGCAGTCGCCGGGAGTTGCTGCTGCTGTTGCTGCTGCTGCCCGGACATGCCGGCCACCTCCTTGTCCGCTGTCTCGCGCTCCTCCCTTTTGCGCGCGCTGCCCCACCGCCGCCCCATTGGCCGGGTCCTGTCAGCTGATCCTGTGTTATTTCCTATGTGTGTGTGTGAGGGGAGAATGGAGAGAGAAACCTCGGCACCACCACCGCGGAGCCGCCCCCGGCTCGACGCGGATCCTCGCCGCCGCCGCCCCGCCTCTCGCCGCCCGACTCGCCCGCCTCCCTCCCACGGCACACCAGGCAATCTCTCGCGGCACACTAGTGTGCCGCGGAACACCGGTTGGGAAACACTGATCTAATCTATCTATGCAAGGAATATCAACTGTACGAGAAATGGTACCAACTAATGGTACTAACAGGACACCGGAGGCCCATTGCAGCTGAAAAAATGCCTCCAGTTTTAATATAAAAAAGAATGGGAAACGTTTATTGCATATTGACAAAAGCAGTGCACACAGGTTAATACATTAGCAGGATTAATTTTTTTAAAAAACCCCACCTGTAATGGTTAAATTTAAAGTAGAATCATAGAATCATACAGCTGGAATAGACCACAAGGGCCATCGAGTCCAACCCTCTGCCAAGCAGGAAACACCATCAGAGCACTCCTGACATATGGTTGTCAAGCCTCTGCTAACTGGGACTTTTCTCTTGCTTTTCTTTTGTGCAAATACCCCCTTCCCCCTGTACCTACCTACCTCTCGACCCTCCCAAGGCCTGCTACCTGAAAGCCATCGAGACCCAACCCAACTTTGCTGTGGCATGGAGTAACCTCGGCTGTGTGTTCAATGCGCAAGGGGAAATCTGGCTGGCGATTCATCACTTTGAGAAGGTAACTGTTACAGAGTTTCTGGGCTCTAGATGGGAAGGCCTGGAAAAATAATGATAATGATAACAATCCAATATAAGCCCCATTAATTGGGCTAGTAGCGTTCTCTCTTCTTCTGTTAAATAATGTTTTATTAATTTTTCATTAATCACAATCCATTAGAAGCCCCATTAATTGGGTTAGTAGCGTTCTCTCTTCTTCTTTTAAAGAATTTATTATTTTCATTCATAGCAATCTGATTTAAGCCCTATTAATTGGGCAAGTGGCATTCTCTTTGTAAATTATTTTTTCATTAATTTTTTCATTAATAACAATCCCATATGAGCCCCATTAATTGGGCTAGTGACATTCTCTTTTTAAATTATTTTTTATTAATTTTTTTATTAATAACAATCAAATATAAGCCACATTAATTGGGCTAGTAGCATTCTCTCTTCTTTTAAATATTTTTTTATCATTTCTTTCATGAATAACCTGATCTAAGCCCCATTAATTGGGCAAGTAGCATTCTCTTTTGAAATATTTTTTTACTAATTTTTTTCATTCATAACAATCCAATTTAAGCCCCATTGGGCTAGTTGCATTCTTGCTGCCGTCGTTGCAGACATAAGAAGTCTTATACCTAGTGAGAAGGCTTCTGGCTTTTTTGACAAATGTATTTTCAAACATTTTCTTTAAATTCATCATATATTATTTCCCAGAAAGCCTTGACCAATGTCACATAATAACAGATGCATATTAGTATATCGCTGCTTCGCAAGATGTTGCAGGGCTGAATGAAGTGGTTTGTAATAACACTGTCAAAATTGGATGCAATTTTTAAATATATACAGTGGTACCTCGTTTTACATAGACTTCAGGTTATACACTCCGCTAACCCAGAAATCGTGCTTCAGGTTAAGAACTTTGCTTCAGGATGAGAACAGAAATCGTGCTCTGGCGGCTCAATGGTAGCAGGAGGCCCCATTAGCTAAAGTTCAGGTTAAGAACAATTTCAGGTTAGCAAAGAAGGAAAACTACCCAAGACTTTCTTTTCAATGACGAAAAACTGTAATCTAATTGATGTTTGGAGACTTAGACATCCACTGGAGAAACAGTTTACATTTTATTCGGAACCAAATCAGTCAATGTCAAGAATAGATCAAATTTGGGTCTCGAATGAACTAACTCCAAGAATTCGGCAAATTGAAATTCAGCCAAGAGTAATTTCAGACCACAGTCCAATAAAATTGGAAATTAAAGGTTATGAAGAAAGATCATTTAGATGGAGAATTAACGATTACCTCTTGGGTGATCAAAAAATCATACAAGAGGCGCAAAAGAAGTTGATGGAATATTTTATGGACAATGCCAATAAGTCAGGTAAATGGCTCACGTGGCAAATTAAGAAAAGAAAGGAACAAAACATAATCAACAAAATTATTGTGGATGGAGAAGAGATTGAGAACCCGAAAGGCATTAGAAAAGGATTCTTGGACTTTTATAATCATTTGTACAGCAACAGAGAAAAGAACAATTTGAAGAGAATAGAAAGATATTTAAAAGAAAAAAAGGTGCAAAAGATCCCGACAGAAAAGAAAGACAGACTGAATGCCCCAATTGAGAATGAGGAAATAATAGAGGTCATAAAAGAATTGAAAAAAGGAAAGGCTCCAGGACCAGATGGATTTACAGCCAGTTATTACAAAGAATTGAGGCACACCCTGACGGTACCACTGAAAGAAGTTATGAATAATATTTTGAAGGAAAAAGATATTCTGGAAACTTGGAAAGAAGCCTTCATCATACTTATTCCCAAGCAAGATTCTGATTTAACACACGATCTCATTGTTAAACACAGACTATAAGATTTTTGCTGGAATATTAGCAAAAAGATTAAAAAAGGTATTGAGAGAATTTATTCACGATGATCAAGCAGGGTTTCTTCCAGGCAGGCAGATGAAACATAATGTGAGAAATATAATAAATGTTTTGTAATATCTGTCTGCTAGGAATGAGAAACAAGCTATACTAATGTTTGTAGATGCGGAGAAGGCATTTGATAATACAGTGGTGCCTCGCAAGACGAAATTAATTCATTCCGCAAGTTTTTTCTTCTTGCGAGTTTTTCGTCTTGCGAAGCACCGTTTCCCATAGGAATGCATTGAAAATCAATTAATGCGTTCCTATGGAAACCGCTTTCAAGGCTGGCGGTGCGGAGAAGGGCTTTTCTCCCCACCGCAAGCCTTCAGGACAGATACGGGAACAGAGGGGAAGGGGCGCAGCGCTTCTCCTCTGTTCCCGGGGCTTGCGGTGGGAGGAGGGTTTTTCCTCCCCACCGCCAACATTCAGAACAGCATTCTGAATGTTGGCGGTGGGAAGGAAAACCCTCCTCCCACCGCAAGTCTTCAGGACAGCCACCCGAAGGCTGGCGCGGGGAGAAGGTCTCTCCGCCCCACCGCCAGCCTTCGGAGAGCCTTCCGAAGCCTGGCGGCGGGAGGAGGTCTCTCCGCCCCACCGCCAGGCTTCGGAGCAGCCTTCTGAAGGCTGGCGGTGGGGCGGAGAGACCTTCTCCCGCCGCCAGGCTTCGGAGCAGCCTTCTGAAGGCTGGCGGTGGGGCAGAGAGACCTCCTCCCGCCGCCAGGCTTCGGAGCATCCTTCCGAAGCCTGGCGGCGGGAGGAGGTTTCTCCACCCCACCGCCAGGCTTCAGAGCAGCCTTCCAAAGGCTGGCGGCGGGAGGAGGTCTCCACACCACCGCCAGCCTTCGGAGGAGGTCCGAGGACAGTGGGGAAGACGTGCTGCGCTTCCCCGCTGTCCCGGAGATTTCCCTATGGGCTTTCGTCTTGCGAAGGAAGCCCATAGGGAAATTCGTTTTGCGAAGCGCCTCCAAAACGGAAAACCCTTTCGTCTAGCGGGTTTTCCGTCTTGCGAGGCATTCGTCTTGCGAGGCACCACTGTATATCATGGGAATTTGTGTTAAAAAATTTAGAATTTATGGAAGTGGGGAACGATTTCTATAATGGAATAAGGGCGATTTATACAGAGCAAAGAGCTAAATTGATTGTGAATAATGTAATAACAGAAGAAGTGAAGATATGGAAGGGTATAAGACAGGGTTGTCCTCTCTCGCCACTGTTATTCATAATGGTTCTGGAAGTCCTCTTGAGTGCAATTAGACGAAATGAATTAATAAAAGGGGTGACAGTAGGTCAAAACGAATATAAAGTTAAAGCCTTTGCTGATGACCTGGTAATAACGATAGAAGATCCTTTAAAGAGTTTAAATGTGGAGATGGAATTTGGCAAGGTGGCCGGGTTTATATTAAATGTGGGAACCAGTTGACGGAAACCAGCCGTCATTTTGGGGTGCAAGGCAAAGAAAAAACACACACAAAGGCAAATGTCTCCATGGACGGAGGGCAAAAAAGCTCCTTCCTCTCTCTCCTCCGATTTTATTATCCTTTGTTCTCTCCAGCCGCATGGCAGCATTCCAATGTCTCACGTTACCTCATCCGGTCAAGCTTTAACCCACCCACAAACCATATAGGGTTACAGTGCCCAGAGGGGAGAACCTAACTCCTTATAGGGTCAATACATTCTAATACATTGTAAGCTCAGAGTGCTGGTCACCGAGGTCAGCAAGGCACCAGGTGGCACTACAAGCCTTTTCCATGACTTCCTGGCTCCCACATGCCCTCTTTCTTTATTTATTTAATCAGAGTCATATATGTCAGTACCAATACGGTTATATCGAGCGCGATAGGCGACTCTTGTGAGACCGGAAGCGGGCCGCGGACTGGAGAACCATGCAGTACATACAGAAATTAAAGAAGGAATACATTGTATACAGCAACACAAAATAATGCAAATAACTACTATAATGATCACTAAAATCAATAAATGTCGAAGCCAACTTCCATCCGGAAGCCAAGAATATAACCATGCCCATGGATCAACGGAAGGAGGGGGGGCAAACGGATTGTGGGCTACCATGGTTTCCATATGGTCGATTGTCGCAGATATGCTGACATTATTATCAGGAATAAACATGCAACAGTGAGAATGAACAAGCGCACAAACTCCTCCTTTTGAAGCTAAAATCACATTCAAAGTATAACGATTCTGTAAAACCACTTCTCTCATTGCAGACACCTCCTGGTTGAGTTCCTTCAAAGCTTTTATGGTATCATTGAATAATCCTTCAGTCCAATTTGCTAGCCGATGGAGGTCCCTATAGTTCATTGCTGCACCCACCGAGGGCAGCAAGGCCCGAGAGACCTGGGTACCGATATATTGATTTATGGGTGAATTTACCTCCCGACGATTTCGTAGTCTAAGAGAAGATGGTAACTTATCAACCTTATACAACAACGGAACCACGAGACCCAATGTACATGTGCCTGTGAGGTTTCGAGGAATGGCTTTGTATGCTTTTTCGCCACAAAGCAACCATAACTCTCTTTGGAGTAAATAGCTGATATTACTACTCTGTTGGGACCAATTAAAGGCTTCAGTAAATAAGGAACTGATATGAAATTGCTCATCTGTGGCATTTGCTAAGCCAGGGATAGAAGAATTCAGACTCCAATTTGCATGGTAGGTTTCTTTCCTAGTTTTTAGCCATGCACTGCTATCGCTTCTAAAGCACTGAGATTGGTCACTGTATGTTCCTGTAAGAGAACAAGAGCTATTAAACATGAATTTCAATGTATATTGACAGTTTGGATATATGCCCCATGATTCTTTCCCCTCTTTAATTTGAAAACAAATGGGGGCAGGCTCATGGAGGGTCAATTGTACTGGAGGCCAAAAAGTTTGCTTAGGGGATATAATATCAGTAAATTGAAAAGATCCATTGACAGGCACGCCATGAAGCATTATGCCTGAATGACTGGCAAAGGGCGGCATGTGCATACATAACCAACATTTAGAAGCATGCAATAAACTGGTAAACTTAATCATATCTTGTACAAAAATATTATTCCTCCATATCTTATGATAATTTTCTCCCCTAAAAGTCTTATTCAACAATGCTGTTCTTATAGTTCGAGAGTGGCTGAGCCGTGGATACTGCCAGCCAGAGTAGGATTCAGGCGACAGCTGCTTGCCAGCCGATAAGGTGAAATATGGTGGCTGCAACTGGATTGTGTCGTCTGCTTCTCATCCTTGTATAATGATGCAGCAAAAGATGGCAAGGCAAATGGTTAGGAAGGCACTTCTGTAGTTGAAGGGACTCGCCATGGCCGCACGCATCGAGCTGGAACCCACAAAGGCTTGTCCTCGACGTCCACTGCCGCGTACCCTCGTCCCCACGTGATCAGCGGAACAGGTCCATGCCACGCGGGATCAGGCAAGCGTCGGTACACCACCAAGGGGCGGGGGAGTGCCTCCTCCTTCCTAAAATGCAATTCCGCGGGAGTATGGGTCCTATTATGTGGATATAAAAGATGGTTAAGTACAAAAAGAACTTGGTGAACAGCCGAAGGGATATCTGCCGTTGGTATGCTTCGGCCGCCAAGCTGTTTAAGCAATAGTGTTTTGAACGTCAGGTGTGCTCTTTCCACTATAGCTTGACCTGTGGAGTTAAAGGGTATGCCATGAGTTAATTTCACATTCCACAACATACAAAATTCCGAAAATGTTTTAGAAATATATGCTGGACCATTATCAGTTTTGATACGCGCAGGTTTACCCATGACTGAGAAACAGCGGATAGTGTGCTGAATGACATGCCGAGCTGTTTCCCCCCTCATGGGCGTAGCCCATATGAATCCAGAGTGGGTGTCCACCGTGAGGTGAACCTTGGAGAGTGGAGCCAACACAGGTGTGTGTGTGACATCCATCTGCCAACACGCCAATGCAGACGTGCCCCTAGGATTGACAGCATCAAAAGGAATGGCCAGCTGAGATTTAGAACAAGAAGCACATTGGGAAACTATATCCCTTGCTTGGGCCAAAGGAATAGAAAAATGCTTTGCCAATGCTTTCGCAGGAAGGTGAAAGGTGTTATGACCTAGTATAGGGTCAGAAAAGAGAGAAAAGGTAGAAATGTCCCTCAGAGCCACATCTGCTCTTGCATTGCCCTCTGCTAAATACCCTGGGTGTGATGTGTGGGAGCGAAGATGTGCAACATAATAAGATAACTCTCTGTGCTGAAGTAAGGCCTGCAGGCCAAGAAACAAGGAAAACAAGTCAGAATCCAAGGAAGGAGTTATATAAGATATTGGTAAACTAGCAAAAAGGCGATATACATACTGAGTATCCACAATAAGATTGAAAGGTTGAGTAGGAAAGGATTGAAAGGCAAGAATCACAGCTGCTAGCTCAGCTCACTGGGCAGAAGACTGTGGAGGGGTATATAAACATTTCCATTTTCCTCCCTCCTCCCATGTCACCACCCCCCTACTTCTTGTTCTATCCATGAAGAGGGTTAGTGCAGAGGGGAGAGGTGTGAGAGACAAGGGGGTAGCCAAACATAGGTGACCTGTGTCAGAAATGTCAAACGGTCATCCTTTGGAGGGTTAAAAATGATGACACCTATAAAATCAGCTAAAGCAATTTGCACGTGAACGTCCTTTGATAACAATGTCTGATGTGGATTCAATTACTGAATAAATGTTCTTCGGTGGGGTATGTGGTAGATGTAACCATTCTATAATGCAGATAGTCTTCTTCTTGTTCCGCCTGAGCATATAAAATTCCTGTTGGCAACGATGTAGCAAATACGGCCAGGTGCAGCTCGTGTGCAGCACCTCTAGGTGGCGCATGTGGAAAGGTTTCAATGCTTCACCCACAAAATGTTGACAAAGTGTAGGGGAGTTCCGCATGCCTTGAGGACAATCCACTGATAACGTTGCGAATCGTGATATACTGGCAATGTAAAAGCAAACTGTTCCTTGTCTGCTGGAGCCAGTGGGATGAAGATGGTTCAATGTGGCCGAAAGTCAATTGTTCAGAGATAAGCTGTTCAGAAACAGGATGGTGCCATTGCTGCGGATTTTTCTTTTGGTGGAGGCCACCGTTCTACCCACATTGAGGTATCGGTGATCCTGGTTCGCCACGCTGGAAACGTTGTATCGGTGGCTACAGGCTGGTTTTCATTGAGCGCTGCTGCTAGCAGATGAATCTTGTGGGTGGCTGTATCACCAGACTGACAAATGCGAAGCATGGCTGCTGTGTCTGTGGCAGGATTGTGTATTATCGGTCTTAACGCAACCTTACAATCCTCTTTGGCATATTCAAAGGCCAATTGTTTGATAATTATTTGTTTGGCTTCAGGATTTTCAATTTGTCTACTCACTGCTGTAATCAGCCTGTCCATAAAGGAAGAATATGATTCTCTTGCCTCTTGCCTGATTGAACCCCACCTTGATTGAATACTGGTGGGTTCTGGGATTTTTCTCATTGCTTGTTGAGCAGCAAGAGCAGTATCCCTCAATAAAATCTGCAGCAGTGTGGCTTGTACTGAAGCCTGAGCAAAGGGCCCACGGCCCATCATAGCATCCATCACATCTGCGAGGGTAATATTAGGATTATTCCCTCTTGCTTGTTGCAGTAAGGCAGGAGCATAACCATGACAGGCGATTTCCCATTCATGAGCAAATAATACACCAGCTGATGGAGGTAAAACTGTACGTGCCAAAAGCTTGATGTCATCTGGAACCAACAGCTGGGCTAATGTGGCTTCCAAAAGAGCCTGTGTGAATGGTGCTTGCAGTCCATTTGTCCTGACTGACAATTGGAGCTCTTTCAAGATTTTAAAGTCAAAAGGTTGGTGCTGGGCTTGAGTTCCTGCTGGAGCACCAGCAGGGGGCACAATAACAGGGAATGCCATGGTATCCTGAGATAAGGAACAGGCAAGGGCTGCACGTTGAAAGGGGGTAGCTGGTTCTGCTGCTGAAAGAGCAGGGTCATTTCCAGCCAGACCACGATATTTTTGCAGGATTGGGTCCTCTAGTGAGGAACTATAATCTGGAGGCTTGGGTTCTGGAGCTGCTGGCAGGGCAAGGATTGGAACAAACTCTAACACAGCAGACTGGATTAAAGAAGCTGGAGGTTGTGATGGCAATGCAGCCAGGGAGATATTTTTTGGTGATAAAGAGCCCATAGCGTAATGAACCTTGCACCATGCATTTAAAATCCGAGTACTGATGCTGGGGAGCTCATGAAAATGTTCACCAATCTTGTCCCAAAGTTTCAGTTCCCAAGTCCCATTTGCAATTACACCCAAGTCCCAGGGAGAATGTTCATCAATGGCCAGAATGAGCTGTATCAAATCACCCTCGGGAACTTCCAGTTTGTTGGAGGAGAGGAGAAATTTTAAGTCTTTTAAAAATTTCTGTTGGGGAGTAGTCAAAGAGCTGCCCATTTTTCAAAAATCAATATAATAGAAGGGATCGAACTCACCGGGATCTTTTTTAAAGATGTAGAGCGCTTTGCAATCCTTGCCGGACGTAGTGAGTCGATGATAACCACTGCTTGGATCAAAAATCCTCTCAGTTTCTTTTAAAATCCTCTTAGTCTGCCTCAGACTGTTTGCTTCCAGTTGCTTCTTTTTTCCCTTTTAAAAACCTCAGCCGTATCCTTTTATTCTGCCTCAGAGAGGGCACCACTTGTGGGAACCAGTTGACGGAAACCAGCCGTCATTTTGGGGTGCAAGGCAAAGAAAAAACACACACAAAGGCAAATGTCTCCATGGACGGAGGGCAAAAAAGCTCCTTCCTCTCTCTCCTCCGATTTTATTATCCTTTGTTCTCTCCAGCCGCATGGCTGCATTCCAATGTCTCACGTTACCTCATCCGGTCAAGCTTTAACCCACCCACAAACCATATAGGGTTACAGTGCCCAGAGGGGGGAACCTAACTCCTTATAGGGTCAATACATTCTAATACATTGTAAGCTCAGAGTGCTGGTCACCGAGGTCAGCAAGGCACCAGGTGGCACTACAAGCCTTTTCCATGACTTCCTGGCTCCCACAATTAAATAAGAAAAAAACCAAAGTAATGATTAAGAATATGGACCAAAGTGCAATAGAAGTAATGCAACGAGAATCAGGGATTGAAGTGGCGAAGAAGGTAAAATATCTGGGAATATGGTTAACTCCAAGAAATATTGATTTATTTCAAAACAACTATATACCGGTGTGGAACAGAATCAAAAAAGTTTTGTAAGTTTGGGGAAGGATGAAACTTTCTTTTTGGGGTAGAATCTCAACGATCAAAATGAGTGTGCTTCCAAAGATGTTATTTTTGTTCCAAATGATTCCTATAATTAGGGGGACAACGACTTTCAAAGAGTGGCAAATTCAAGATATATCTGGCAGGGCAAAAAGCCAAGAATACAATGTAAGTTATTGACAGATGCAAAGGAAAGAGGAGGCTTTGCGCTGCCAGATTTGAAATTATATTATGAAGCGTCTTGTCTCTGCTGGTTAAGGGAATGGATAAAATTAAAAAACAATAAACTGTTAGAGTTAGAAGGATTTGATAATAGATTTGGGTGGCACGTGTATTTGTGGTTGGAGAAGAAGAAAAGTCACAAGGGTTTTGAGAATCACATTTTCAGGAGCTCCATAATAGAAATATGGGATAGGTGTAAAAATATATTAGAACCCAAAGTTCCACACTGGTTGTCTCCATTAGAGGTTATGAGTGTAAAGAAAATCAATATGAGAGGGAATTGGATCACTTACGGAGAGCTAATAATTAAAGAAGGGGGGAAATGGAAAATGAAGCCATATGAACAAGTAAAAGAACATGTGTTTGATTGGTTGCATTATTTTCAGGTAAATGAAATGTTTAAAAAGGATTTAAAAGAGTGGATATACGGAAAAAGAATCGAAATTTCAAATAGAGATGATAAACAATGATTATAAGATATTGTCAAAAATGTATAAAATGTTGTTGGATTGGCAAACGATGGACGAGGAGGTAAAGTCGGTTATGATACATTGGGCCAGAGACTTTGGTTATAATATACAATTGGCTGACTGGGAAAAATATTATGAAAATGGAAAAAGGAAAATATTATGAAAATGGTATATAGATGGTACATAACACCGGTTAAGTTAGCAAAAATGTTCAAAACATGTAATAAGTGTTGGAAATGTAAAGAAAAAGAAGGATCTTTTTTCCATATGTGGTGGGAATGTAAGAAGGTAAAGGGTTTCTGGGAAATGATATATAATGAGTTGAAGAAGATGCTTAAATACACATTTGTAAGGAAACCAGAAGCCTTTTTGTTAGGAATAACTGGAAGAGAGATAAATAGAAAGGATTACAAACTTTTCCAATACGCAGTAACAGCGGCAAGAATATTAATGGCCCAAAAATGGAAACAAGAGGAGCTACCGACCCTTGAAGAGTGGAGAATGAAACTTATGGACTATGCAGAACTGGATAAACTGACTGGGAAGATTAGATATCAATGGGATCACAAGTTCATCGAGGACTCGGGAAAGTTTACAGATTATCGGAAAAGCATATGTGACGAACAGACAACGCTAGTGGGATTTAAAGAGGCTTTGTGAAAGTTAAAGATGTATTGTAAAAAAGAAATAGAACTGAAAGGATAATATTAAATGGCAATATAAATTTAGAGAATGCATAAAAATAGAAAATATGGATTGGTGGAAAAGCTTGTGGAAGTCCAAAAAGTTGAAATTTGTGAATACTGTTTGGGATGGCGAATTTGTAAATAGGAAAATTTAATAAAAATTATTATTATTATTTAAAAAAAGAACAATTTCAGGTTAAGAACAGACCTCCGGAACGAATTAAGTACTTAACCCAAGCTACCACTGTATAATATTTTTTTAGTTTTCACAAAAAACCAAATCATTAAATTAAATAATATTTTTTAAAAAAACAACTGTATACACAATCAATGTTAATCCCACATTATGGGATTATTTGACTTGCCTCCCCTGGTTCCTTTGTATTATCATCATTCATTATCATCACTGGAGAGCCAGTGTGGTGTAGTGGTTAAGAGCGGTAGACTCATAATCTGGGGAACCGGGTTCGCGTCTCCACTCCTCCACATGCAGCTGCTGGGTGACCTTGGGCCAGTCACACTTCTCTGACGTCTCTCAGCCCCACTCACCTCACAGAGTGTTTGTTGTGGGGAAGGAAGGGAAAGGAGAATGTTAGCCGCTTTGAGATTCCTTAAAGGGAGTGAAAGGCGGGATATCAAATCCAAACTCTTCTTCTTCTTCAATAAAATCATCATCACTAATTTAAGGTTATCAGATTTTTTTTCAATGAGTCCGGGGATACTTTTCAACTTAAATGGATTTTGTATGGGGACTGATTTGTAAATCCGGGGACTGTCCTTACTCCAGAGGAGGGCAACCAAAATGGTCAAAGGCCTGGAAACGATGCCTTATGAGGAACGGCTAAGGGAGCTGGGCATGTTTAGCCTGGAGAAGAGGAGGTTAAGGGGTGATATGATAGCCATGTTCAAATATAGAAAAGTATGTCACATAGAGGAGGGAGAAAGGTTGTTTTCTGCTGCTCCAGAGAAGCGGACACGGAGCAATGGATCCAAACTACAAGAAAGAAGATTCCACCTAAACATTAGGAAGAACTTCCTGACAGTAAGAGCTGTTTGACAGTGGAATTTGCTGCCAAGGAGTGTGGTGGAGTCTCCTACTTTGGAGGTCTTTAAGCAGAGGCTTGACAACCATATGTCAGGAGTGCTCTGATGGTGTTTCCTGCTTGGCAGGGGGTTGGACTCGATGGCCCTTGTGGTCTATTCCAGCTGTATGATTCTATGATTCTACTTTAAATTTAACCATTACAGGTGGGTTTTTTTAAAAAAATTAATCCTGCTAATGTATTAACCTGTGTGCACTGCTTTTGTCAATATGCAATAAACGTTTCCCATTCTTTTTTATATTAAAACTGGAGGCATTTTTTCAGCTGCAATGGGCCTCCGGTGTCCTGTTAGTACATTAGTTGGTACCATTTCTCGTACAGTTGATATTCCTTGCATAGATAGATTAGATAGATGATAGTAGTTAGATTAGATTAGATTAGATTAGATTAGATTAGATTAGATTAGATAGATTAGGTAGGTAGATTAGATAGATACATATATAAGAAAGGTTGGTAGATGGATAGATAGATTAGTTAGATTGATTGATTGAGTAGGTAGATAGATTCAGGCATGGCCAAACCTGGCCCTCCAGCTGTTTTGGGACTACAACTCACATTGTCCCTGACCACTGGTCCTGTTAGGTAGGGATGATGGGGGTTGGAGGGCCAAGTTGGGCCACACCTGGATTAGATGGTAGGTAGGTAGATAGATTTGATAGATAGGGTAGGTAGATAGATAGATAGATAGATAGATAGATAGATAAGATAGGTAGGCAAGTAGATAGATAATAAGATAAAGTCGGTAGATCGATAAGGTAGGAAGGTAGGTAGGAGGCAGCCTAGGTCAAAGTTGACCCACTTATTTAAAAGTAACCATGCTGTTATACAGTGGTACCTCTGGATGCGAACGGGATCCGTTCCGGGGCCCCGTTCGCATCCTGAAGCGAACATGCTCGGGTCACAATTTGCTGCTTCCGTAGATGCGTGTGGCATCATTTTGAGTGTCTGCACGTGCGCAAGCTGCAGAACCCGGAAGTAACGGGCTCTGTTACTTCTAGGTCGCCACGGAGCACAACCCGAAAATGCTTAACCCGCAGCTACTTCAACCTGAGGTATGACTGTATTAGTAACAAAAATCTATTATCTTAAATATTTTCAGGCGGTGACCCTGGACCCCAACTTCCTGGATGCTTACATTAATCTGGGGAACGTCTTGAAGGAGGCGCGTATATTTGACAGGTAAGCAAATAGGCATAGAGCTTATATTCTCTTTTTTATATAAATGTTTTTTATTGGTTTTGCGTATAATCACATTACGTCTTATATTCTCAGTTTAGTGGTTGCACCCATACCCAAACTAACTCCCATTGTTGCCTAGAGGGTTGATTTTATTTAAAGCAAACTGATTTAAATCCCAAATCCATAAGACTTGATTTAAATCCCCCTTTTACCGCAAGGTTCAGCCTTGCTGGCATCCTCTTAATATTGACAATCGGAGGCAGGTTTCCTTTTTGGAATCCTAACTTCAGAGTCTTTTCTACAGTTATATCAAAATGATTTGGTTCTGCTATATACAGCCCGATTGTGACGAAATGATGGTGAGTTTTAATAAGTGAACACTTTTTATTTGAACAACTTTTCTGCTGTACTTGATTGGAAGGAGAAAAGAAACATTTCCTTCATAACAATTTAAGCAATTTATTTCACTAAAACAGTAAAATGGTAGCATATGTGTCAGGGGTTCGGAAGCAGAGACGCAGAGAAGGGAGGAGACAGAGAGCGAGGGGGAGGAATACGAAGGAAAGATGAGTGGGGATGACGAACCGAGATCGCCGAGCTTATCCAGTGAGTCCGAGGATTCCCAGAAGGGAGCGCCAGCAGTCAGAGCAAGGGGGGAAAGCAGGGGGACACCCCAGGAAGAAGGGTCCAGAGAGGAATCAGAGAGCAGCAGTTGGAGATCGGGACCCACGTACCCAGCCGGGAGCAGCGGGGAGAAAGGGGACCAGATATCGGGTTCCGGAGGCTTTCAGAAGGAGGGAGGGCATGAGTCAGGAGTAGTCACGCCCACCTCGGGGAGCGACGAAACGATCAAGAGGAAGGTTGAGAGTTGGGCGCGCGCGCCAAGTTCAAATGTAGCGGAAGCTGGCGCAGTAAGCAGCCCAGAGAGTGAACCAGGTCCCAAAGCCCGCCGCAAGGAGGCGGAAGGGTCAGGGGGGTCCGCGTCAGAAGAGAGTAGGAAAGAAGAGACCCCGGGGGGCAGAAGGACCCAGAGACGGAAGGAAAGGCGCAGGAGGTGGAGCAAGGCTAGGGTATTAAGCTGGTGTGCTAGAGGCGGAGACTCAGACGGGTCTTCGCCGGTCTGACCTAGAAGAAGTAGGGCTGCATATTGCAGTTTGGAAATGGAAGCTGTAATCCAATAAAGACTCTTTTAACCTGAACGCTGGCTAACGTGGTCCTATGTGAGCTGGGACTGAGTGGCAGCCCTGACAGTAAGACCCGTCACTTTTAAGCTTCGGACACCTGATACCTCGCAGAGGAGGCAGAAGCAGCGAGAGGAGGAAATTGGTGTTTGGGAGCGAGCTCACAACGGTTGGCAGAGATGACGGAAGCAGAGAAAATTTCAGCGCTGCAACAGGCAGTGACCCAATTGAACGCGGAGGTACAGGCATCCAAGAAAAGGGAGGAGGATGCGGCAGCCGCCTACAGAGATCTCCACGCCAGGTTTGAAGCATTGGTTAAGCATGGGCAGCCAGGACCCAGACCGGAGGGGGTTGGGTTGGCACGGAGAGCAGGAGGGCTTGTGGCTCACTTCGATGGGAATTTACAACAGTACCCCAATTTTCGAGCAGACGTAATGTGCGCACTGCAACTGCTGGCGAAAGACTTTAGGGATGAGGAAGAGAAAGTGGGGTTTATACTATCCCATTTGCATGGGGATGCTAAAGCGTGGCTACGCAATTTGTGGAGGGATAAAGATCCGGCGCTTCAGAATGCAGATGCCTTTATCAAAGCGATGGATGCGTGCTTTTTATCTACCATTGACGTGGATCTTGCCCGACGGGAGATTCATGGACTGAAACAAGGGAGGGCGAGCGTACGCCAGTATCACGCCCGCTTTTTTGCGCTGGTCAGTGCCTTGGAATGGGACCGGGATTCGCCCCCAGTCAGAGACCTCTTCTGGGAGGGATTAAGCAGTGCTGTTAAAGACGAAATTGCGAGGGGGGAGAGGCCCCGGAGCACGCAGGAGGTGGTCCAAAGGGCGCTGACTGTGGGGGTGAGGCTGGAAGAACGTCCATGGTGCAGAGACGAAGGACGTGGAGGGCGCGAAGCAGCGAGAAGTTTCTCTTTCGTTCCCAGGGACGCTACGCGTGCGCAATCTACACCTCCGCCAGGAGGGGGAGTGGAACCTATGGAGGTGGGAGGAGCCAGGGCTCAGTCAGCTACCAGAGCCCCTGCACCGGCGGCAGTCAAGACTAAACCTCCTAGAGGGACCAGGAAGTGTTATATATGCGACAGCTCTCAACACTTGGCGAAAGAGTGTCCCCAGAGGAGCTCCAAGCACACTGCAGCCTCCGCAACGGTGAAAGCGGCCACGCAACACAGCGAACACCAGCAGGGAAACGACGATGTCTGGCTGGAGACAGAGGCACTGGGGCCCAGCCAGACGCATCACTGAAGCAGTCCCCAGCGATCTTGCAACCCACAGACCCCCTCCCACCCAAACCAGTAGTGCAACTCACAGCATCTCTCCAGCTGCCCGATGGCGTCACTATCGAAGTCCCGCTTTCTGTGGATTCTGGAAGCAACGCAGACTTTATAGCACAGGATTTTGTGGAGCAGCACGCTATACAGCTATTGCCGGCCACTCTGCCCCTGCAAGTCGTCACAGTGGATGGCAGAGAGTTGCTGGGGGGGCAGGTGGTGAAGCAAACGCCGCCAATGGTGATGCGCCTTGGCAACCACAGGGAAGTCATCAGTTTTAACGTCACACGACTGTCGGACACACCCATTGTGTTGGGCATGAGTTGGCTGGACAGGCACAGTCCGACACTGGCTTGGTACCAGCGACAGCTGATCTTCGGCTCCTCTTACTGCGCAGAACACTGCATCCTGCCCGGACAGGAGGGAGAGGAGGAGGAATCACAACTGCAGTTGGGAACGTTGCAAGCAGTCCCCCACAAATACGCGGACTTTCTGGAGGTCTTCTGCGAGAAGGAGGCAGACAAGTTACCACCGCACAGGCAATATGACTGCAAGATTGACCTCCTACCAGGGGCGACGCTACCGAAGGGGAGGCTGTATTCCATGTCTGAGGATGAACTACAGGAACTCAAACAGTTCATAGATCACAATTTGGAGCGCGGTTTCATCCGGGAGTCCAGGGCAGTAGGGGGCAGTCCTGTTTTCTTTGTGAAGAAGAAGGACACGCCCCAAAAGAGGCTGGTGGTGGATTTTCGCCTCTTGAACAAGATGACCAAGCCCTCTGATTTCCCCATGCCCAGGATTGACGACCTACTGGCGACGGTGCGCAAGGGACGCGTGTTTACCAAGTTGGACCTGCGAGGGGCGTACAATCTCATCCGCATGAGGGAGGGCGATGAGTGGAAGACAGCCATGTTCACGCCTCTGGGCACCTACGAGTACAGAGTGATGCCGTTTGGATTGCAAAACGGTTCTCACTGTTTTCAAGCTTTCATGCATCATGTGTTGGCGGGACTCCTCTACAAGAAGTGCGTCTGCTTTCTGGATGACATCCTGATATTCTCCGAGTCGCAGCAAGCGCATGACCAAGACGTTCGGGAGGTGCTGGAGAGGTTGCAGCAGCATAGACTGTACGCCAAACTGGAGAAGTGCCAGTTCGACACGACGGAGGTGGATTTCTTGGGTTACAAGTTGTCGGACAAGGGGCTAGCCATGGACAGCACCAAGGTGCGAGCGGTGTTGGATTGGAAGAGCCCGCGCAACCGGAAGGAGGTGCAGCGGTTTGTCGGCTTCGCCAACTTCTATCGCAAGTTTATCAAAGGGTTCGCGATGCAGACGGCGGCTATTACGGACACGCTAAGCTCCAAGAAAAAGAAATTCATCTGGACGGAGCAGGCAGAGCAGTCTTTTCAGGCACTCAAGCGTCTCTTCGCGTCGGAAGAGCAACTGCTGCATATCGACCCCAGCAGACCGATGCGGGTAGAGACAGACGCGTCCGATAGAGCAGTGGGAGCTGTCCTGCTGCAGAGGGACCCACAGGGGGTCTGGAGACCGGGAGCGTTCTACTCCAGAAAGCTCAGCAAGTCGGAGCAGAACTACACCATCTGGGACAGGGAGTTGCTTGCCATTCATGCAGCATTCAAAGCATGGAGGCACTTCCTGATCGGCGCCAAGCACACGGTGCAGGTCTGCACGGACCACAAGAATCTGGAGCACTGGCGCACGGCGAAGTTCCTGAACCAGAGGCAGATACGTTGGGCGGAGTTCTTTGCTGACTTCGATTTCCGAATAGAGTACGTCCCAGGCGACACCAACATCATGGCGGATGCACTGTCCCGAAAACCGCAATACCTCGAAGAGGCGACGCCAGCGGCAGCCATGCACATCTTCGCGCCAACAGCGTGGGCGTGCGCTTCAGCCACAGTAGACCTGGAGGCGGTGCGGCGGGCGTTGCAGGACGACTCATTCGCGCAGGCGAAGATGGCCGAGGTGCACAAGGGCACGGCGAAGAGCGACGAGTTCCAGATACGGGACGGCTTGCTCTTACGTAAAGGGGCCATCTACGTGCCTGGAGATGACCTTCGCGCCAAGGTACTGCAGCAGTTGCACGACGCACCCACGGCCGGGCACTTTGGCACGGAAAAAACGGTGGAATTAGTCGCAAGGGACTTTTGGTGGCCCAGACTGAGAGGGGAAGTCGCGGACTACGTCGCGAGGTGCGACACCTGCCAGAGGGCCAAGCCGGTGCACAAACCACCGGCGGGACTGCTCGAACCGCTGCAAACGCCGTTTGAACCGTGGGAGAGGGTGGCCCTGGACTTTGTCACGGATCTACCCAGCTCGAGAGGCAAGACGGCTGTACTAGTGGTGGTGGACTTGTTCACCAAGATGGCACACTTCATACCGTGTGCGAAGGTGGCCACGGCAGAACAAACAGCCAAACTGTTCATAGATCACGTGTTCAAAGTGCACGGGCTGCCGCGGTCTATACTGTCCGACCGCGGTCGCCAGTTCATCTCGAATTTCTGGCAGAAGCTGATGGGCTTCCTGAACGTCAAAATCAACCTGACATCAGCGAGACACCCGCAGACCAACGGGCAAGCGGAGAGGGTCAATGCCATCATGCAGCAGTACCTGAGATGCTATGCCAATCAACAGCCTGCGACGTGGGTGGATTACCTGCCGCTCGCCGAGTTCGCCTACAACAACACGAAGCACGTGTCCACAGGGGTGACACCGTTCTTCGCCAACAATGGGAGGAATCCCAGAACCTTCCCGGGACTGGACAGAGTGGGGGAAGGGGAACCGCAGACGGCGGACGCTTTCGCGTCTGAGTTGCAGGAGGTCCACGATCAACTCCGACGGCAGCTGGAGCTAGCGAAGCACGCATACAAGGTGCAAGCGGACAAGCACAGGCGGGTTGGCGAAGAGATCCGAGTGGGAGACTGGGTCTGGTTGGCAGCCCACGCAGTGCCGACCAGATCGTTAGCCAAAAAGAAGTTGGGGCACAAGCAACTTGGTCCATACCAAGTCGAAGCGCAGATCAACCCAGTAGCTTTCAGGCTGGTGCTCCCGGAGGGTTCCAGGATGCATCCGGTGTTCCACAGGTCGGTGCTCACTCCCTACAGGACACCTCACAGGTTCCAGGAACCAGGAACAGCACCGAGTCCGTCTCAGGAGCGGTCGGAGGCGGGAAGATTGCCACAGCAGGACCCCATCAACGAAGTCACGGAGATTTTGGACTCCAGATGGGGGGAAGACGGAGTGGAATACCTCCTAGCCAGAGAGGGCACCCGGGCTAGTGCTAATAGCTGGGTGCCAGACTACGCTTTGGAGGAACCCCTGCTCAAGGACGAGTTTCATGCCCTTTTCCCACACAGACCCATGCCAGCAGGCTTCTTCGACGACTGGTTGTTCACGCCCACACTTTCCTCCAGCACGTTCCATGGCTTCGACTCGGACGGGGAGCCCGCACAGCGCACACATTCCCCAGAGGGGTCACCGGAGGGTTCGGCGTCCGACACCTCGTATTGGTGGGACGATCGGCCAGAGGAGCAGTGGCGCCGGAGGTGGCTGGAGATGCCAGGTCAAGCGACCGACGCAGAGACTGACATGGACGTGTGCGGGGAGGATCTCGGTTTCGAGCACGGCGGCACTGAAATGGAGGCGGAGCAGCTCACCGTTGACGAACGCGAGGAGGAAGACTCGGAGGTCTTCAGTTGGCGGCCAGCAACGAGGAGCGAACTGTATCCGGCATTCACTCCTGTGATGATGGAGCACCCTGCAACCACCCTTGAAAGTGGGGAGGGGGGAAGGGGGGGCTTCGAGGGGGGGATGGATGTCAGGGGTTCAGAAGCAGAGACGCAGAGAAGGGAGGAGACAGAGAGCGAGGGGGAGGAATACGAAGGAAAGATGAGTGGGGATGACGAACCGAGATCGCCGAGCTTATCCAGTGAGTCCGAGGATTCCCAGAAGGGAGCGCCAGCAGTCAGAGCAAGGGGGGAAAGCAGGGGGACACCCCAGGAAGAAGGGTCCAGAGAGGAATCAGAGAGCAGCAGTTGGAGATCGGGACCCACGTACCCAGCCGGGAGCAGCGGGGAGAAAGGGGACCAGATATCGGGTTCCGGAGGCTTTCAGAAGGAGGGAGGGCATGAGTCAGGAGTAGTCACGCCCACCTCGGGGAGCGACGAAACGATCAAGAGGAAGGTTGAGAGTTGGGCGCGCGCGCCAAGTTCAAATGTAGCGGAAGCTGGCGCAGTAAGCAGCCCAGAGAGTGAACCAGGTCCCAAAGCCCGCCGCAAGGAGGCGGAAGGGTCAGGGGGGTCCGCGTCAGAAGAGAGTAGGAAAGAAGAGACCCCGGGGGGCAGAAGGACCCAGAGACGGAAGGAAAGGCGCAGGAGGTGGAGCAAGGCTAGGGTATTAAGCTGGTGTGCTAGAGGCGGAGACTCAGACGGGTCTTCGCCGGTCTGACCTAGAAGAAGTAGGGCTGCATATTGCAGTTTGGAAATGGAAGCTGTAATCCAATAAAGACTCTTTTAACCTGAACGCTGGCTAACGTGGTCCTATGTGAGCTGGGACTGAGTGGCAGCCCTGACAATATGTATCCATGTTGCTTAACTGATGTGCTGAAACATTTTTTCCCCAAGAAAAACTTGGACTGAGTTTTCGCACACATGAAAAACTTAAAACAAATAATTCTTCCCCGAATTATTTATTTATTTATTTATTTCTACCCCGCTCTCACTGGCCAGGGCCTGGCTCAGGGCGGCTAACACCAAATATAAATTACAATAAAATAGAATAGAAAAAAACCCCAGTTAATTAAAATACAGCTTAAAATGCAGCCTCATCAAGACTACAAAGGGAGGAAACATCAGCTATTCACCCAAGCCAGCTATCCATGCTGGTGCTACATGGGCCAGCAAAAAAGCCACGGGAAAATTTATATACCAAATCCCATATAGGGTGTCAGAGTGAGTCTAAGCATAGAGCGAGTTAAAATAATCAAGCCTGGAGGTGACCATCGCATGGATCACTGGCCAGATCAGGGCGAGAAAGGTAAGGAACCAATTCCTTAATACGGCGGAGGTGGAAAAATGCCACCTTTGCTGTGGCTGCAACCTGTGCCTCCATGGAAAGAGAGGCATCGAAGGTTACACCCAAGCTCTTGACAGAAGGCTCTGGCACTAATTGCGCCCCCACAAGAGATGGGAGTTGGCCCCCCAACCCCATGTTGTCCTGACCCAGCCAGAGGACCTCTGTCTTCGAAGGATTTAACTTCAACTGGCTCCCACGCAGCCACCCAGCCACGGCTTCCAAGCATCTGGTCAGTGTGTCTGGGGCCGAGTCCATTGACAGATAAAGTTGGGTGTCATCAGCATATTGACGACAACTCAGCCCTAAACTCCGGACAATCTGGGCAAGGGGGTGCATAAAGATATTGAAAAGCATCTGGGAAAGGATTGTGCCCTGCGGCACTCCACACAACAAGGAGTGCCGCAGCGACAACTCCCTCCCTAGCGCCACCCTCTGTCCCCGACCTGAGATAAAGGAGCACAGCCATTGTCTGACTGTGCCCTGAATCCCCACGTTGGCAAGGCGGTGGTCCAAAAGTTTGTGATCGACCATGTCGAAGGCCGCTAACAAATCTAAAAGAATCAGCAGTCCCGGCCCGCCTCGATCCTCTTAATCGTCCTCCCAAAGCATTTTATTTTTTAAAAAACAGATTTTTATCCACCCTGGTGACAATGAAACTGAACCAGTCCTTGATCTCATTTCAGAGCCGTTGCAGCCTACCTACGGGCCCTGAGCCTGAGTCCCAACCACGCTGTTGTCCACGGCAACCTGGCATGTGTGTATTACGAACAGGGGCTGATCGATCTGGCAATCGATACCTACAAGAGGGCCATTGAGCTCCAGCCCCACTTCCCTGACGCCTACTGCAACCTGGCCAACGCGCTGAAAGAGAAAGGCAGCGTAAGAAACTGGTCCCTTTTGCCTTGGGGTGGGGGGAACATCTATATAAAAGATGTTTTATAGATGGTACTTAACACCTGCCAAAATAGCTAAAATGTATAAAACAAAAAAACTGTGCTGGAGGTGCAGTAAAGAAGAAGGGACACTTATACATTTCTGGTGGGCCTGTGAAAAAAAAATACAGAAACTTTCCTATTAGGCAGTGGTGTCCAAACTTTTTTCAAAGAGGGCCAGATTTGATGAAGTGAAGGGCCATAAGGGCCGACCAAAGTTGTTTACTTTTTTTAAGGATTGAAGTTGTTGAGCTCTTTTCTTAGGGTTTAAATTGTTGAACTTTTTTTAGGATTGAAGTTGTTTAGCTTTTTCTTAGGCTTTTACCCCATGCTGAATTGGCCAGATTAACAGAGACAATTAGGGCACAACCCAGACAAGAATTCCAAAAGGAATGGGGAAAATGCAGAGAATACTTTACCAAACAGTGCCCCAAAATATACACTTGGACTTGTTTCAATTAATTTCTACAGGAGACTTTGTGGTTTAAGTCATAATTAGGAAAAATTGTAATAATCCCATACAAAAGAAATAGTATACAAGAGGTAAATAAGGCGGCCATTTAACAGAATAAAGTCTTTTATTTTTATGTTATGTTTTCTTTGTGTAAGGGGATAGGAGTTTAATTTTGATAATTAGTCAATGGTGGTGGGTCTGTTTGTATGTATGAGTTGTTGTGGACTATGTTATAAATAAAATAAAAATTAAAAAAAGAAAATGAAACCGGTCCCTTTTGCTTTCTGTATGTCAGAGGGTTTGCTGAAAAAAGCCTTCCGGATGATGGTGACCTCGAAATTGGGCTCTTTGGGGGGGGATTTGGGGTACAGAACCTAGAAGAAGTCCTCTTTTATTTTTTCCTTTGTCATATCGTCACATACAACTTTGCTCATACCAAGCGTCGACTCCCCTCCCCCTTCCCCCGCTCCCACTCCCTGGCTTTCTTAAGCAGTCACGATCCTCTTAGCATTTCTATATCACCCTTTAAAAATTGTCCAGTAGCACCTGATAATAATAATAATAATAATAATAATAATAATAATAATAATAATAATAATAATAATAATATATACCCCGCCTATCTGGCTGGGTTTCCCCAGCCACTCTTGGCGACAAAATATTAAAATACAATAGTCCGTCAAACATTAAAAGAAGAAGAAGAAGAAGAGTTTGGATTTGATATCCCGCCTTTCACTCCCCTTCAGGAGTCTCAAAGCGGCTAACAATCTCCTTTCCCTTCCTCCCCCACAACAAACACTCTGTGAGGTGAGTGGGGCTGAGAGACTTCAGAGAAGTGTGACTAGCCCAAGGTCACCCAGCAGCTGCAGGTGGAGGAGCGGAGACACGAACCCGGTTACCCAGATTACGTGACTACCGCTCTTAACCACTACACCACACTGGCTTCCCTAAACAGGGCTTGCTAAACTTGGCTTCTTCTTGGTATAATTTTTTGTATGCAGGTCCACTTCTTCAGATACAAAAGCTTCTACCAAGACCAAACTGAGTTGGTCTGCAATGTGCTACTGGACAATTTATATATTTTTTATATATTTCAACTGCGTTAGACCACCACAGCTGCCTACCTGAACATATATCGCCCTATTTACCTTCTTACTCTACTTAAAACAATTTACTTTAGCATTTGTAAATCACTTTCAAAAATTAGCCTCTGGTTTTTTTAATAACAGTATATTTAAAGATCTTTTTCAATTCTTTGTAAATCATATCCCAGTAGACTTTGACTTTAGTGCACATCCACCACCTATGGACGAAATTCCCTTCCTTCTCCTTGCATTTCTAGCGTGCCTTATCTTGAGTTATATATATTTTAGCAAGTTTAGTCGGCGTCAAATACCACCTATACGTCACCTTCATTAAATTTTTAATTAGTGCTGTACATTCAATAAATTGTTTTTGCCCATAATCTTTCCCACTTATCTAATTCAATGTTATGACCAAAATCTTGAGCCCATTTAATCATAACCGACTTAACTTCTTCATCCTTTGTATGCCATTCTTATACGTTTTTGGCAATGATTTTCTTTTACTATCTAGCAACTCTGTCTCTTAATTTTGATTTAGTATGACCAAAACCATTTCCCTTACTGTCTTCCTTAAATACATCTTGCAAAAGACGGTAAGTGTGCGGGAAAGAGAGTTTGAATCGGATTAGTCTGCTCTTGTATTTATGTTCCCCTAAACCAAGCATGTCCAAAGTCCACTTTGGGGGCCTTCCACCCATCTCTCCTAGATCTCAAAATGCATTGGTTTTGTCATATTTCCTGCTATCCTGCCAAAGAATTTAAATTTTCCCAATGTTCTTTTAGACCAGGCATGTCCAAAGTCCAGTTCAGGGGCCTAATCTGGCCCTCTGGTCGATTTAATCCGGCCCTCGTGGCGGTTTATTTACTAGGGCAAAACTTCCCCCCAAAAAGCTCAAGAACTTTAATCCTAAAAAAAGGTCAGCACCTCTGGGGTCAAATCCTTAAAAAAGGCTCAACAATTGTGGGGTTTTACTGTTAATATGCTTCTTCTTAATTGCATTTCACTATTAATATACTTCTTAATTGTATTTCAGTTCAACAATGACTTTGATAAAATACATCTTTTGTGACGTGCAGAAGGCTTGAGTTACCTATGAGGTGCAACAGTTACCATATAGCATATATTCAATATAAAAAACAGCAACAATTGGTTGTTGACAAAGGACAGCTGGCATATATATATAAAAGATATTAACTGATATGCATGCCATTCCAGATATAGCTATATAATCTCTACTGTTGGTAAGAGAAGAACTTTGGAGCAGGCATTTTCAAAAAAAGAGTTTTTTATGAACCGCTCTAATACCAAGTTACCGTCAGGAGCTGAGGGGCCGTATCAAACCTCAATCCAGCCATCACATCACAGAGCAGCCTTTTGGGCTCCTGTGAAAGACATACTAATATTCGTGTAAAAACTCTGTTTTGTGTTTCGAAGGTTGCCGAAGCCGAGGAATGCTACAATACAGCTCTCCGTTTATGTCCGACTCACGCGGATTCTCTTAATAACCTGGCGAACATCAAGCGAGAACAAGGGAATGAGGAGGCTGTCCGCCTCTACCGGAAAGCTCTTGAGGTACGTGCGTGGAGAATTACAACAATTAAATTGACATATAAGGGTTAGGCATGCGTACCCTGGACTCCTAGTCTGGGTCTTTTTAAAAATCGCCGATCAAATTTTTCTTGATCAATAACGGAAATAATGGTGAAGAAGTGAAAGTGAAGTAGCATTTTGAGGCTCGACAAAGCATGGTCCGATAAGTCCCTTTTGGAAGGAAGAGGGTCTGTCCCCCTTTTTATATTCCTAGGCCTCCTGGAATGACCAAAAATCTGCTTTTTCATCAGAAGAACAATGCAAGGTGTTAAGGAACGGTACAGAAATTGAAATAAAAGCTGGGCACATGCTGTTCTCTGTGTCGGCTGAGCTTGATCCCCTGACAGTCTTATTTTCTAACAGTATTTCCTATGCGTACGAAAAAGGCAGTTCATAGGCCCATTATTATTATTATTATTATTATTATTATTATTATTATTATTATTATTATTATTATTATTATCATTACCACAAATCATTCCAAACGGTGATTTATTTTGCAGCCAGCCCCTGCCACATTTGAGCATCAAAGAGGGGCTCTTTAAAATATGGCATTGGTCATTTGACAGTCTGATCTCCCAACAGTATTTCCTATGCATGCTAAAAAGGCAGTCCATAGGTTCCTCCTCCTCCTTAATTTTTGCAAGTCAATCCAAATGAGGATTTATTTCACGCCCACAACCTTTGAGCCTCAAAGAGCAGCCTCCGTCTCTTTAGAATGCTTCTCAGGGAAACTAAGAGTGAGCTTCTTCCCCGCAGGTCTTCCCGGAGTTTGCAGCTGCGCATTCAAATTTAGCCAGTGTTTTGCAACAGCAGGGGAAGCTCCAGGAGGCCCTCATGCACTACAAGGAGGCCATCAGGTGAGCTTCCAAAGCCATGGGGAAAATAGATTGAAAGAGCTCCTCCTTACTGTATTTTAATCTTTTGCTGGAAGCCGCCCAGAGTGGCTGGGTATAAATAATAAATTATTGTTGCTGTTGTTAATAATTATTATTACTCCTCATGCGCTGGTCTGGTGCCTGTGGGAAAGCTCTCCTCTTGTGGATAAAGCACTTTCTCTTTTTCTTTTAGGTTTTTTTATTTTTTATTTTTATTTTTATTTTATTTTTTGTCCCTTGAAGGACAGCCAAATTTAAATAACAATTCGACACACAGCTGCGAGGCATTTGCGAGCTTTTTTGCGGAGAAGGTCCTGTTGCTCCGCCATGACCTCCCTGCCAATTTGGATACAATAAAGGAACTGGAGGCCCCTCGACTGTCCTCGGGTCCAGTATTGGACCACTTTGACCGGATATCCCCAGCCGATGTGGACAGACTCCTCCGAGCTGGAAAGCCCACCACCTGTCCTCTTGACCTGTGCCCGTCCTGGCTGATTAGAGCGTGCCCAGACGAGGTGTGGGCCCCCCTGGGGGATATCATCAATTTGTCCCTTGGCACTGGGATATTCCCAGGGGAACTGAAGGAGGCAGTGGTGTGTCTGCTCTTAAAGAAAACATCATTAGATCCTTTAGATCTATCCAATTACCGCCCGGTTTCGAATCTTCCATTCCTGGGTAAGGTGATTGAGAGAGCGGTTGCTGAACAGCTTGGTAGGTTTCTGGATGAAACATCTGCTCTCGATCCATTCCAGTCCGGCTTCCGCGCTGGTCATGGGACCGAGACGGCTCTGGTCGCCCTAACAGATGATCTCCGCAGGCAGCTGGATCGAGGCGGGTCGGGGCTGCTGATTCTTCTAGACCTGTCAGCAGCCTTCGACATGGTCGATCACGAACTTCTGGACCACTGCCTTGCCGACGTGGGGATCCAGGGCACAGTCCTTCAATGGCTGCGCTCGTTTCTCTCCGGTCGGGGACAGAGGGTGGCGCTTGGGGGGGGGGAATTGTCATCGCGCCACTCCTTGGTGTGTGGAGTGCCTCAGAGTGCGATACTCTCCCCGATGCTTTTTAACATCTTTATGCGCCCCCTCGCCCAGCTTGTCCGGAGTTTTTGGCTGGGTTGCCATCAGTATGCCGATGACACCCAACTCTATCTGTTGATGGATGGCCATCCTTACTCGGCCCCAGATACACTGACCAGATGTCTGGAAGCTGTGGCTGGATGGTTACGTGGGAGCCGGTTGAAGTTAAATCCTTCGAAGACAGAGGTCCTCTGGCTGGGACGGAGCGATATGGGATTGAGGGGGCAACTCCCATCTCTTGCATGGGTGCAATTAGTGCCAGCATCGTCCGTTAAGAGTTTGGGTGTAATCTTCGACACCTCCCTTTCCATGGAGGCGCAGATTACAGCTATAACAAAGGCGGCATTTTTTCATCTCCGCCAAGCTAAGCAGTTGGCTCCTTATCTCTCTCACCCTGACCTAGCCACTGTGATCCACGCGACGGTCACCTCCAGACTGGATTATTGTAACTCGCTCTACGTGGGGCTGCCCTTGAGACTGACCCAGAAACTCCAGCGGGTGCAGAATGCCGCGGCGAGACTCCTTACGGGGTCTTTGCTGCGAGATCATATCCATCCGGTGCTGTACCAGCTGCACTGGCTCCCGGTGGAGTACAGGATCAGGTTTAAGGTGCTGGTTTTAACCTTTAAAGCCCTATACGGCCTAGGACCCTCGTACCTATGGGACTGCCTCTCCTGGTATGTCCCACAGAGAAATTTACGGTCTGCAAATAAAAACACCCTAAAGATCCCAGGTCACAGAGAGGTTAGGTTGGCCTCAACTAGAGCCAGGGCTTTCTCGGCTGCGGCTCCAATCTGGTGGAACGCTCTGTCACAAGAGACTAGGGCCCTGTGGGACCTGACATCCTTCCGTAGGGCCTGCAAGACAGAGCTGTTCCACCAGGCCTTTGGTCAGGGCGCAGACTGACTCCCTCCTCTGGCAACCTGCACAGAATTTTGCTTGATGGTTGCCATTAATTTGATTTTAATTTGATTTAATTAATTTTATAATGAATGTTTTAAAATGTTGGACTATTTTGATTGTTGTTAGCCGCCCTGAGCCCGGCTTCGGCTGGGGAGGGCAGGATATAAATATTATTATTATTATTATTATTATTATTATTATTATTATTATTATTATTATTATTATTATTATTCAGTTTTTTTATTTTATCATTTTATTTCCATACACTCCAAACATTTTCAATATATACAATACTGGGATTATACAAACCCCTTGGACTCTCCCCCACCCCCCACCCCCCGTTTCCATATTTTGCCATCTTTTCTTGCATGTAATTACAATGATTCGTTCTATTCCATTTCCTTATTTGCTACTTTGGCTTCATCAATGTTATATCAATCCTGCCTGTGGAAAACCATCTAATTCGATTTTAATTTGATCCTGATTTGTTTTTAGGAGGTAATTTAATTATTGTTTGATTTTATACTAATGTTATATATTTGATGTTAGCTGCCCTAAGACCGGTTTCGGCCAGGGAGGGCGGGATACAATTATTATTATTATTATTATTATTATTATTATTATTATTATTATTATTATTATTATTATTATTTCTAAATATGTATCTTTAAGGTATTCAATAAATTTTTCCCATTCTTGTTTAATTTTTTTATATATATAAATAGTTTTTATTAAGTTTTAGCATTTTATATTCAACACAAACATCATTCTTGCAGACAGCATAGATGAATCCCAATCTCCCCCAGCTTCCCTCTTCTGGTTTTTTAAATATTTACTTCTCCTGCCTATCTCATTCTCCCTTAATTTTGCCATCTTTGAACTAACGATGGTTATATCCTTAAGGTTTTTGCACCATGCTTTTTCACATTTCATCTTCATTATTTTCCCCATTTTGTCCTTTTAACTTTTTTCTTTGCTTAAATTTCCTATCATCTTGATGTCTGATCTTCACAGTCATTTTGATAATCCACTCTTCTTTTGTTGGGACCTTCTCTTCCTTCCACATCCGGGCTAAGAACATTCTGGCATAAATAGAATACACTGTCTTTTTAGGTCTCTTGGTATTTCTTCACCCGTTAAACCTATTAGAAAGGCTTCTGGTTTTTACACAAATGTTCTCTCCCCCCCCCCCCAGTTAATTATACAGTGGTACCTTGGTTCTCAAACTGAATGTGTTCCAAAACCAAGGTGCATTTTCCCATAGAAAGTCATGCAAAACGGATTAATCCGTACCAGACTTTGAAAAACAATCCCTAAAACAGCCATTTAACATGAATTTTACTATCTAACGAGACCACTGATCCCTAAAATGAAAGCAGTCATCCATGTACTGTACTCTAAAATAAATACAACAGTCTTGTAAATGATAAAAATGAAAATTATTTTTTTTCCTCACCTGCACTGATGATAGTCATTGTTCGGATGGGGACCGGGGCTTCTATCCGTTTCTGCAATCACACAATCAATCAATCAATCAATCAATCAATCAGTAACTAAACTGGGATCCGCACAGTCGCAAAAACAAATGAACCAAAAAAGCCTCCGAAACAAAAACACCACATAAATTGCAAAAACCAAAGCACCAAACTTAATCTGTTCCCGAAGTCTGTTTGATTGGTGCAGGCGCCCCAGAAAGAATAGCTGACAGCCAAATTTGATGTTTGGCTTCCGAAAAACGCCTGGAAACTGGAACACTTTTTCTGGGTTTTCGGCATTTGGGAACCAAAGCGTTTGAGTAGTAGTAATAATAATAATAATAATTTGTTTTTGTTTGTATCCCACCCTCGCCGGCCAAGGCTGGGCTCAGAGCAGCTAACATCATAAAAACAACACAACGAGCCTAAAAGCAGACATCAAGTAATTCAAATAAAAATTAATTCAGACAAGTTAAAATCCGGGCAGGTGGCAATTATTAGGGTGGAATTGAGAGTGATTAATAATTGCCAGAATTGAGGAGCATGGAATTTCCCAAAAGGAAAGTGCTGCTTGTCCGTATGAAGAGGATGCCACAATGCTGAACCTTTCTGTATAAAAAACCTTCTGTATAAAGAAACCTGTATAAAAAACATTTGAGAACCAAGGTCTCACTGTCTCACATGACCACTAGGGTGGTTCATAAAAAAACACTTTTTTGAAGATGCCTGCTCCCAAGGTCTTATCTTACTACACTAGGGATTATATAGCTATATCTGAAATTTTGTGCATATCAGTTAATATCTCAACCCTCCATGAAAATAGCTGTTTTCTTGGACGTTTTCCTATTTTGTGAAGGCTTTGGAGAAGGCATTTTTAAAAAAAGTTTTTTTAATGAACTGCCCTAAAGACCACCGTATAGGATAGAAAGAGCCTTCTTGACCCTTACATTTCCAGCGTAACTTCAGAGTATTTTTGTACCAAAATGGCACTTTTTCTCTCCCCCTCCATGTCAGAATCAGCCCCACTTTTGCAGACGCCTATTCCAACATGGGGAACACCTTGAAGGAAATGCAAGACGTCCAGGGAGCTCTGCAATGCTACACAAGAGCAATCCAGATAAATCCTGCGTTTGCCGATGCCCACAGCAACCTCGCTTCCATCCATAAGGTAAGCTTTGTGTCTCTGCTAAATCTATTTAAAAAAAACAACTGGGGGGGGGGCAGCAGGGGAATCTTAGTTTTTACAAAAGGAAAACAACTGGCAAAAGCCGTCCCAAACCGAGATGGGGCACAAAAAGAAAAAGGGGAGAATTGGAATTTATGCTGGAAGTGTGAGGAGGCAGAGGGCACACCGATACGTTTATGGTGGGGCTACAGAAACGTTAAAAAATTCATGAGGAAATAAAAAAGATGATCAGAATTAATTTAGAGGGGAAAACCAGAGGCATATTTACTGAGTATAAGAGGTAAAGAAATACCACAAGATGGGAAGATATTATTCTTATACGCGACAGCTGCAGCAAGGCTACTCCTTGCACAAAACTGGAACAGGAAATATATACCCACAAAGGATGACTGGATAAAGAAACTAATTGAATTTATAGAACTGGCAAGGTCAAGTGCAGTAATAAGGTACCAATCAAACTGGAAAATAAAAATATAATGGAAATGGTTTGAAGATTATGTGTTCAAGTACTGCTCAAAAACTAACATGTTGATATGTTTGGTTTAATGTTTGTAAATCTGGTTTATAATAATAATAAATAGTAAGTTAAAAGAGTTAAGAAATATAAATTTAGATAAAAATTGCAATGTGAATGTGAGTGAAGGAAGTCACGTGGGTATTTGGGTAAATGCTGAGTTGTGTATAGGGTTAGATGTGGGGAATCCATATATGTAATGTATAGTGTTGAAAATGTACGGCAACTAGCATGTAAAATGAAATCAAAAATAAATAAATAAATAAATAGGGGGGAAATAAAAATGGCAATGTGAAATATTATATAGGAGGGTGAGGGGCGGTGGAGGGAAGCCACAAGGGTGGTTTTAATGTCTGAAATTTTGGGTGGTAGGGTAATACGAATTTTGTTTTGTGTCTATGTGTTTGTTTGTAAATAATTTTTTTAAAAGGAAAATGAAAAAATTGCTATTTTTACTTTGAAATAAAAATGGGGGGGAGGTCTTATACGGGTGATTGGGTGGGTGAATGGCTCATTTTCTTAAATTTGAGCCCCCCCAAATAGAGGGTGGCTTATATAGACGGAAAGTATGGTGGAGTTCCACACCCAAAAATCTCATTGTGACTTCCAATCACCCCTACGTCACATTTCCGATGGCGCCCTTTTGCTCGTCTCTCCTAGATCTCAAAATGCATTGGTTTTGTCATATTTCCTGCTGTCCTTTGTCAATCCACACCTGCCAAAGAATTTAAATTTTCCCAACATTTTTTTTTAGACCACACATGTCCAGCGTGTGGCCGGGGAGCGTAACCTGGTTTACTTACTGGGGCAACCCCCCCCCCCCAAATGCTCAACAACTTCAATCCTAAAAAGAGCTCAACAACCTTGGGGTTAAATCCTAAAACAGCTCAACAAATTTGCCCCGCCCTCATGTCAAATCTGGCCCTCTTTGGGAAAATTTGGGCACCCCTGTAAATTTAGACAATACAGTCCTATCTCGGGTTAAATATGCTTCAGGATGAATATTTTTGGGTTGCGCTCCGCAGTGACCCAGAAGTAACGGAGCACGTTACTTGCGGGTTTCGCCGCATGCACAGACCCTCAAAATGATGTCATGCGCAGAAGCGGCGAATTGCGACGTGCAGATGCGGGTTGCATTCGCTTCAGGATGCGAACGGGGCTCCGGAACGGATCCCATTCACATCCAGAGGTACCACTGTACTCTGCAAGTGTCCTGTTCTCTATGAAATGTTTCTTCCAAAACCTCTCGTAATTCTGCCTGTATTATAATCTTGCTAATTCTGCGTATTTTAGCCTTTTTGCTAGCTACGCCAACTTAGTAGGGATGGGATTCTCCTTTCCATCCTTTGTCTGTTAAGATTCTCGCTGCGGCTATTGTAGACACTGTGACTTGCCATTGTTTTATAACCATTTATTGTAACATTTATTCTATGATCAATTACAATAATCATTCATTGTAATATTCATTTATTGTACGATTAATTACAATTTATTGTAATTGTTAAGAGTAGGTTTCTATTGAATTTTTACATGCTGATACTCAATATTATTCTATAGCATGGGGAGGCAAACTACGGCCCCATGGCCTTCTCAATCTAGCCGGGAGTCGGCATGTTTTGACACAAGTATAATGTGTCCTTTTATTTAAAATGCACCTCTGGGTTATTTGTGGGACATAGGAATGCGTTCCTTTTTCCCCCTCCCCAAAATCTAGTCTGGCCCCCACAAGGTCTAAGGGACAGTGGACGGCCCCCTGCTGAAAAAGTTTGCCGACCCCTGTTCTATTCCAATGATTGTTGAATGTTACTTTATAAGTCTACCAGGTGTGGATCATCGTGCCTTCTGTCTGTTCTTCATCTTTGGTTTTGATGGTTGAGAAAAAAAGCTAGTGGCAATTGCTGAAATATCCCTCCCTTTCTAGGATTCCGGAAACATCCCAGAGGCAATTGCTTCGTATCGCACCGCCTTGAAACTGAAGCCGGATTTTCCTGACGCTTACTGCAACCTGGCGCACTGTTTGCAGGTGAGGCAGAGTTTTAAGGGCCAACACTCCCAGGGTTTCCGGCATTTGGGAACCGAGGCGTTTGAGTCCCAAGGTACCACGGTAATGGTAAAAGCGTCACCTAATTCAGGAATTGTCCAATGTCACTTTAGAGACCAACTCAGTTTGTTCTGTGTCTAAGCTTTCATGTGCAGGCAGACTTATTCAGATACACTGAAGCGGAAGTCCCCACACCCTGATATTTAGAGGGAGGGTGGGGCGGGGTATTTCTCTGAACGGTAGTAGGACTCAATCGGTATGGTCAACCTGTGGACGACTGTGTCTCATTACATATCCTAAAACTATTTCAGGTCATCTGTGTACCATCCCTTGTTTTTTCAGTCATTCACAGTTGCCAGCAGGTGGACCATACCCATTGACTCCTACTACCCTTCGGAGAAAAACCCCAACTCACCCTCCCACTATATATCAGGGTCTGGGGGCTTCTCCTTACTCTTATATAGCAGGGTCTGGGGACTTCTCCCTCTGTATATCAGGGTCTGGGGACTTCCGCTTCAGTGTATCTGAAGAAGTGTGCATGCACACAAAAGCTTATATCAGGCATCCCCAACCTGCGCCCCCCCCCCGATGTTTTGGCCTACAACTCCCATGATCCCTAGCTAACAGGACCAGTGGTCGGGGATGATGGGAATTGTAGTCTAAAACATCTGGAGGGCCGAAGGCTTGGGGTGCCTGGCTTATACCAAGAACAAACTTTGTTGGTCTCTAAGGCACTACTGGACAATTTTAATATATTTTGACTTCATCAGACCAATACGGCTACCTACCTGAATCTAGAACCCTGGTTTTCTTTGCCCCCTTTCAGATCGTCTGTGATTGGACCGATTATGACGAGAGAATGAAGAAGCTTGTCAGTATTGTGGCTGACCAGCTGGAGAAGAACCGGCTCCCTTCGGTGCACCCGCATCACAGCATGCTGTATCCACTGTCTCACGGCTTCCGAAAGGCTATTGCCGAGAGACATGGGAACCTTTGCCTGGACAAGGTGGGTCTATGCTGTGAAGAGGTGTGCGCCGCTCCGTTCCGTCAGAGTTTGAATGCTTTCATGTTGGCTTTGGATATATAATAATATATAATAATTTATTATTTCTACCCTGCCCATCTGTCTGGGTATCCTCAGCCACTCTGGGTGGCTGCCAACCAAATATTAAAAACACAAGACAGCATTAAATATTTAAAAACTTCCCTAAACAGGGCTGCCTTCAGATGTCTTTTAAAAGTGAGATAATTGCTTATTTCTTTGACATCTGATGGAAGGGCGTTCCACAGGGCGGCCGTCACCACGAGAAGGCCCTCTGCCTGCTTCCCTGTAACTTGGCTTCTTGCAGGGAGGGAAGCGCCAGAAGGCCCTCGGGAGAGGGACCCCGGTGTCCGGGGTGGAGATGCTCCTTCAGGTCTACTGGGCCGAGGCCATTGAGGGCTTTCAAGGTCAGCACCGACACTATGAATTGTGCTTGGAAACGTACTGGGAGCCAAAGCAGATCTCTTGGGACCGGTGGTATGTGGTCTCAGTCAGACTGGATTTAAATCCTTTATTTTACAGAAAGGTTTGATCTTGCTGGCATCCTCTTAATATTGACAACCAGAGGAAAGTTTCATCTGCTGGGCTGTTTAGGGCTTTCAAGGTCAGCACCAACACTTTGAATTGTGCCCGGAAACGTACTGGGAGTCAATGCAGGTCTTTCAAGACTGGTGTTATGTGGTCTCTGCGGCTGTTCACGGCCCCCAGTCTGGCTACCACATTCTGGATTAATTGCAGTAAGGTAGCCCCACATAGAGCGCATTGCAGTCGTCCAAGCTGGAGATAACAAGAGCATGCGTGTCAGGGCTGCCACTCAGTCCCAGCTCACATAGGACCACGTTAGCCAGCGTTCAGGTTAAAAGAGTCTTTATTGGATTACAGGTTCCATTTCCAAACTGCAATGTGCAGCCCTACTTCTTCTAGGTCAGACCGGCGAAGACCCGTCTGAGTCTCCGCCTCTAGCACACCAGCTTAATACCCTAGCCTTGCTCCACCTCCTGCGCCTTTCCTTCCGTCTCTGGGTCCTTCTGCCCCCCGGGGTCTCTTCTTTCCTACTCTCTTCTGACGCGGACCCCCCTGACCCTTCCGCCTCCTTGCGGCGGGCTTTGGGACCTGGCTCACTCTCTGGGCTGCTTACTGCGCCAGCTTCCGCTACATTTGAACTTGGCGCGCGCGCCCAACTCTCTACCTTCCTCTTGATCGTTTCGTCGCTCCCCGAGGTGGGCGTGACTACTCCTGACTCATGCCCTCCCTCCTTCTGAAAGCTTCCGGAACCCGATATCTGGTCCCCTTTCTCCCTGCTGCTCCCGGCTGGGTACGTGGGTCCCGATCTCCAACTGCTGCTCTCTGATCCCTCTCTGGACCCTTCTTCCTGGGGTGTCCCCCTGCTTTCCCCCCTTGCTCTGACCGCTGGCGCTCCCTTCTGGGAATCCTCGGACTCACTGGACAGGCTCGGTGATCTCGGTTCGTCATCCCCACTCATCTTTCCTTCGTATTCCTCCCCCTCGCTCTCTGTCTCCTCCCTTCTCTGCGTCTCTGCTCCTGAACCCCTGACAATGCGCCACTCTGGCAAGAGAGTCCGTGGGCAGGGAGGGTCTTATCCTGCATCCCAGATAGAGCTGCCCTGGACACAGAACAGACCTGTGCCTCCATGGGTCCAAAATGACCCCCAGACTGTGCAGCTGGTCCTTCAGGGGCACAGTTGCCCCGTTCAGGACCAGGGAGTCCCCCCCACCCGCCCACACACCACAGAACTTCAGTCTTGTCAGGATTCAACCTCAACCAGTTAGCTGCCATCCATCCTCCAACCGCCTCGAGGCACCCGCGCAGGAACTCCACCGCCTTTGCCGGCTCTGATTTGAAAGAGAGGTAGAGCTCTCTATCAGGCTTCCTCAACCTTGGCCCTCCTGATGCTTTTGGCCTACAGCTCCATGGTCCCTAGCTAGCAGGTCTAGTGGTCAGGGATGATGGGCACTGTAGTTTGAAAACAGCTGGAGGGCCAAGGTTTAGGAAGCCTGCTCTGTATTGGCGCCAATGGCTGTTAAGCGAAAAAATTCCAGGGTGAGTGACTCCTTGACAGCCTAGCTCACCGGGGCACTTGTCCCCCATGGGTCCATGCTGTCAGTAAAAGGAGGAAGTCCCAGCCCGGTAATTTGGAGCAAAACAGTGGTCAGTAGACCATGATTCTTACTGTTGCACCACAGGTCTGCCCAGGAGTAAGAACCCCGAGCATGGGGCAATGTCAACTTTTAAAACTTCCTTCTTCCCCCCAGAATACACTTCAAGCAGCATCGTTGATACATCATCACTACATCACTAGCACATCACAAATGAGGAGGGGTATACAAGGGTTATGCATTCACTATGAGGTCCCTTTATCAGACCCCTTAAATCTCCATCACTGAAAGAACAATAAAACTCTTGACACGTCCTTTCCCACTGGACTTGTCTGGAGATGGGCATTCAGAACACCTGCCTTGCTAAACTGCCTTGGCAGATGTCTATGGTTGCCCCCTTGGTCCCTCCCTCGGTGGGGTGCCGTGTATGTGCTCTCAGGCTTGGGGAATTCTGGCGGGATGCCCTGTTCCTGCTGCCTACATGACTTCCTGCTTCTTGGCTCATGGAGGGAGGTGGAGCCCAAATTCGTTCAAATGGCGGAATGAGGAGAGTCGGTTAAAGCATAGATTTTCTGCGTGTCTTTCTTGGGCTGTCAAGTCAAAGGTATGTATATTTGTAACATTGGAACAACTTCAAAGATGTGGCCTCATGTCCCCCACCCCCATGTCATTTCCGTAACCCGGCTTTCTTGAATCCCCTTGCTAGATCAACGTGCTCCACAAGCCGCCTTACGAGCACCCCAAGGACCTGAAAGGCAGTGAGGGCCGGCTCCGCGTTGACTACCTGAGCTCTGACTTTGGGAACCACCCCACCTCCCATCTCATGCAGTGAATCCCAGGCATGCACAATTCGGACAAATTTGAGGTGAGGTGCACAAGAGGGCAGCTGTGTGAGTAGCTCAAGCGGCAGAGCGCTGAGACTCTGAATCTTGGGGTCATGGGTACGAGCCCCACGTTGGGCCAAACGAATGAATACAGCCTAGGACCGCCTCTCCACGGAGGATCTAACAGTCTGCAAATAAAAAAAATGTTAGAGGTCCTGGGCTTCAGGGAGATTAGGCTGGCCTCGACCAGGGCCAGGGCCTTTTCAGCCTTGGCCCCGGCCTGGTGGAACTCTCTGCCACAAGAGATCAGAACCCTGTGGGATCTGACATCTTTCTGCAGGGCCTGTAAGATGGAGTTGTTCCGCCGGGCCTTTGGTTCAACCTGACTCCCCTTCTCTTTTTGTGTAAGGACTAGTATGAAAGAGGCCTCCCAGTGTTCTCACAGGCCCATATAAGAGTTGGGCCTGATGAGCGTTTACTGTTCCCAACCCTAATCCTGCGGAAAGCCATCTAATTGGATTTGAATTTGATCCTGGCTTGTTTTCAGGAGGTAATTTCGTTATTGCTTGATTTTATACCAGTGTTACATATTTGGTGTTAGCCTCCTTGAGCCCGGTTTCGGACGGGGAGGGCAGGATACAAATAAAAGTTTTTTTTATTTTTTATTTATTATTATTATTATTATTATTATTATTATTATTATTATTATTATTATTATTATTATTATCATCATCATCATTCTCATTATCCTCTTAATTTGCATCAGCCCTTGGTTGTAGCAATAAAACAACGAGATGATCTGCAAGGAATAGAAATGAAAAATCAATGATATCAAATACATTTGAGGGTTTTGAATCGAGAGTGGACCTTATTCTGACTGCCCCAGCTCAAAACCCGGCCGCCTTTGCCGTCACCTGCTCCTCTTGATCTGCCAAGAGAGGACTCTGGGGTAGTGGTTGGGCAACCCGGAACAGGCAATAAAGGAGGGGTAATCATCTCACGACAAACCTAGACAGCATCTTAAAAAGCAGAGACACCACCTTGCCAACAAGGTCAGTATAGTAAAAGCTATGTTTTCCCAGTAGTGATGTATGGAAGTGAGAGCTGGACCATAAAGAAGGCTGATCGCCGAAGAATTGATGCTTTTGAATTATGATGCTGGAGGAGACTCTTGAGAGTCCCATGGACTGCAAGAAGATCAAACCTATCCATTCTGAAGGAAATCAGCCCAGAGTGCTCACTGGAAGGACACATCCTGAAGCTGAGGCTCCAAGACTTTGGCCACCTCATGAGAAGAGAATCATAGAATCATAGAGTTGGAATAGACCACAAGGGCCATCGAGTCCAACCCCCTGCCAAGCAGGAAACACCATCAGAGCACTCCTGACATATGGTTGTCAAGCCTCTGCTTAAAGACCTCCAAAGTAGGAGACTCCACCACACTCCTTGGCAGCAAATTCCACTGTCAAACAGCTCTTACTGTCAGGAAGTTCTTCCTAATGTTTAGGTGGAATCTTCTTTCTTGTAGTTTGGATCCATTGCTCCGTGTCCGCTTCTCTGGAGCAGCAGAAAACAACCTTTCTCCCTCCTCTATGTGACATCCTTTTATATATTTGAACATGGCTATCATATCACCCCTTAACCTCCTCTTCTCCAGGCTAAACATTCCTCATAAGGCATCGTTTCCAGGCCTTTGACCATTTTGGTTGCCCTCCTCTGGACACGTTCCAGTTTGTCAGTGTCCTTCTTGAATTGTGGTGCCCAGAACTGGACACAATACTCTAGGTGAGGTCTGACCAGAGCAGAATACAGTGGCACTATTACTTCCCTTGATCTAGATGCTATACTCCTATTGATGCAGCCCAGAATTGCATTGGCTTTTTTAGCTGCTGCGTCACACTGTTGGCTCATGTCAAGTTTATGGTCAACCAAGACTCCTAGATCCTTTTCACATGTACTGCTCTCAAGCCAGGTGTCCCCCATCTTGTTTTTGTGCCTCTCATTTTTTTTGCCCAAGTGTAATACTTTACATTTCTCCCTGTTAAAATTCATCTTGTTTGTTTTTGCCCAGTTCTCTAATCTGTCAAGGTCGTTTTGAAGTGTGATCCTGTCCTCTGGGGTGTTAGCCACCCCTCCCACTTTGGTGTCATCTGCAAATTTGATCAGGATGCCCTTGAATCCATCATCCAAGTCGTTGATAAAGATGTTGAATAAGACCGGGCCCAAGACAGAACCCTGTGGCACCCCACTAGTCGCTCTTCTCCAGGATGAAGAGGAACCATTGATGAGAATCCTTTGGGTTCGGTCAGTCAGCCAGTTACAAATCCACTGAGTGGTAGCATAGTCAAGACCGCATTTTACCAGCTTCTTTACAAGAATATCATGGGGCACCTTGTCAAATGCCTTGCTGAAATCAAGGTAGGCTACATCCACTGCGTTCCCTTCATCTACCAGGCTTGTAATTCTGTCAAAAAAGGAGATCAGGTTAGTCTGACATGACTTATTTTTCAGAAATCCATGCTGACTATTGGTATCACAGCATTCCTTTCTAGGTGCTCACAGACTGTTTGCTTAATGATCTGCTCCAGAATCTTCCCTGGTATTGATGTCAGACTGACTGGGCGGTAATTATTTGGGTCCTCTCTTTTCCCCTTTTTGAAAATAGGGACAACATTTTCCCTCCTCCAGTCTGCCGGGACTTCGCCTGTTCTCCAGGAATTCTCAAAGATGACTGCCAGTGGTTCTGAGATCACATCTGCCAGTTCTTTTAATACTCTTGGATGCAGTTCATCTGGCCCTGGAGACTTGAATACATCTAAACTAGCCAAGTATTCTTGTACTATCTCCTTAGTTATTCTGGGCTGTGTTTCCTTTGCTGAATCATTTGCTCCAAATTCTTCAGGTCGGGCATTGTTTTCTTTATCGGAGAAGACTGAGGCAAAGAAGGCATTGAGGAGTTCAGCCCTTTCTGTGTCCCCTGTTTGCATTTCACCATCTTCTCCTCTGAGTGACCCCACTGTTTCTTTGTTCTTCCTTTTGCTACGAACATACCCATAAAAGCCTTTTTTGTTGCTTTTAACCTCTCTAGCCAGCCTGAGTTCATTCTGTGCTTTAGCTTTTCTGACTTTGTGTCTACACGTGCTGGCTATTTGTTTGAATTCCTCTTTGGTGGTTTCCCCCCTTTTCCAGTTTTTGTACACATCCTTTTTTAATCTTAACTCAGTTAAAAGTTCTTTAGATAGCCACCCTGGCTTCTTTAGGCACCTTCCATGTTTCAGTCTCATTGGTATTGCCTGACGTTGTGCTTTTACTATCTCCCTCTTAACAAACTCCCAGCCATCATGAACTCCCTTTCCTTTTAGTATTACTGTCCATGGGATCTCACCCAGCATTTCCTGGATTTCCTGGAAAAGACCCTGGTGTTGGGAAAGATGGAGGGCACAAGGAGAAGGGGACAACGGAGGACGAGATGGTGGGACAGTGTTCTCGAAGCTACCAGCATGAGTTGGACCAAACTGCGGGAGGCAGTGGAAGACAGAAGTGCCTGGCATGCTCTGGTCCAGGGGGTCACGAAGAGTTGGACACGACTAAACAACAACACAATCATCTCCTCAAGGCTTTTTATAAAGCACATGCACTACTGATTTGGTGCTACATGGGACATGAGCGTTTCCCATGTGGAATCTGTCGGAATCGTCCCTCGAGTCCAGTCCAGGGCGAGACATTTGATCTTGCAAGGTTCAAAGCTGTCGGCATTTTGGGATTGCTTGGTGATGCAGATCAGGTGCTGGAGAGTCGAAATGGGACGGTGGGAAATTTCCTGATAGCAGTCAAGTTGTTCTGACACTTGAGATCATTTAGGCACTGACAGATTAGACCAGGCATCCCCAGCCGTCGGCCCTTCAGATGTTTTGGACTACAATTCCCATCATCCCTGACCACTGGTCCTGTGAGGTAGGGATCATGGGAGTTGTAGGACAAAAACATCTGGAGGGCCGCAGGTTGGGAATGCCTGGATTAGACTGTTTGCTTGACTAAAACCCAAAGTCAGTATCTGTTGTGGGGATAAGCCACAAGAGGGAAGCTCTTTGGCAAAGATTCCCACATTGCAGGGGGTAAGCCTAGATGAGCCTCGTGGCCCTTTCAAACTCCCTAGTTCTATGATTATATATTAGCAATTGCTTCATCATTGAGGAAAGCTGTGATGGTTCATGCGCTTCGTAAATTCTGGCCTTTTCCTGCGATGTTTGGGAAAGATGGGCTTTGTCTACTGTTTATCGGCCTGTGTTTTGCTGCGCCTCACGTGCTTCCTGCTCAAGTGACCCTCAAATGTATTTTATACAATGGACTTTTTATTTCCATTCTTGATTGATATTTATTACGGCCATTGGCCCGTCACACGACAGTTTCCCACCAACATATATATACTTAAACCTCCAAATTTAAAACAGCTAAAAACTTACAAGAACAGACAAGAACCAAAGCAAAATAAGCAAAAGACCCAACAACATACATTACAATAAATTTGCAACATAGACATCGTCTTCTGCTCATAAATTAATAAAAGACATCAGTGGTGATATCACCTAGTTACATCCTAAAACATATATCATGGTTTAAAAGGGTCATCTGAGCCGCACAGGAGTCCGTTTTTCTTCTTTAGGGATAGGACGCTGATCAAGAATCTGGCAACCGTGAGTGATCTTAGGGGATCTTCATCATTTAGTAGATATCTCAGTTTGGCTTCATTCCAATCATCGGCGATTCCCTTTAGATATGGATCAAGAAACTTGCTCCTGGCCGATGAGTGAGAAGCACAATCAAAGATTATGTGATGCAACGATTCCGGTGCCCCACAATTACAATCACATAAGAGCGATATCTGTCCATTGGAAAATCTATTTCTCAGCATGTTCGATGGGATGGCGTTGAATCTTGCCTTTATAAAGGCATATCTATGAGTTGAAGAAGTTAAGGAATTCAAATAGTTTGGGAGCCTTAAGAGGGGTAATAAACCAAGGTTTTGAGGTGAGCAGGTACCATTGCCCAACACCATTTTCTGCTGCAAGTCCATCTCCTCTAGTTTACAGGTTACTGTTCTTTTAGCTGGAACTATGTCCTGCTCTAGTAATTTAGATGGGGAGATTCCCATTGCCGTAATTTTCAGTTGTAAATTTTTTACCCATGGGCTCTGGAAATCATCTCTCCACATACATTGTATCAAATACAAGTTTGGGAGATTGTGCCATAGAGATAACCAGTGACAGAGTATGTGCTTCCACAGGGCGTTTTCCAGGGATACAATATTAAGTTCCATGTGTAACGCTGTATTACTTACACAGTTGGGCAGTTTCAATATCCCTCTTAAAAACTGATTTTGAATAACCTGTAGGTGAGATAGGTTGACAAAAGTCCCCCAAGTTGAGATGGCATAAGCAATTGTCGGGATCACCTTGGCCTTGAACACTTTCAACGCCGATGGGATGTGGAGGGCTCCATCGGTGAAGAAGAATCGCAAGATCGCCAAGGAGATAGCTTTGGCTCTGTTTGTAACATAAGCTACATGGGCCTTCCATCTAAGGTTATGTTGTAACCAAACTCCCAAGTATTGGAATCTATAAACTGGTTCGATGACTCTCCCATCAATTCTCCAATTATGGAGTTTCCGGCTCTTTGAGAAAACTAGGATCTTAGATTTTCCATAATTAATTGTAAGGGAATTTGTGTTACAATATGATCCAAAAAATTTTAAGGCCCTCCTGAGACCTACTCTAGAAAAGGAGAGGATGACTGCGTCATCCGCATATAGTAACAGAGGGCAACGATAAAGTGCTAGGCGGGGTGCGTGAATCCTTTCTTGAGCCTCTGTTAGGGGAGTCCTCATGTCGCTTATGAATAAATTAAACAGGAATGGAGCCAATATACAGCCCTGTCGGACACCTCTGTTAATGGGAATTGAATTGGTGAGATCGCCCTCCGGAGTGAGTCTCACTCTGGCCACTGAGTTCTCATGGAGTTTAATTATTAGCCAGAGAAGCCTTCTGTCGATGCCCCAGCGGGTGAGTTTTTCCCAGAGGATGTTCCTGGGGATACTATCGAATGCTGCCTTTAGATCAATGAATGCCACACAGAGTTGGCCACCCTTTGGGGTGGAATATTTCCAGGCAAGATGCTGTAAAATTAGAATATGATTAATTGTTGACTGTTTTGGGCGAAATCCAGCTTGTTCGGGCCCAATTAATTTTTTCTCTTCGGCCCATTGGGTAAGTCTGTTCAACAGGAAGCGGGCATACAGTTTCCCCACTATTGAGAGCAGACTGATATTTCTATAATTTCCTGGGTCGTCTGGTGAGCCCTTTTTGTGGATTGGAACGATAATAGCGTCCTTCCATACTTCCGGGATCATTCCAGAGTTGTTAACGGCATCAAAAATGGTCGCCAGGACTTAAGCCCACCAGTCCGCATGGTATTTTATAGCTTCTGCCGGGATCAGGTCTGGCCCAGGCGCTTTCCCTGTTTTGAGTTTAACGATCAAATCATGGATGTCCTCCGGATCAGTGGGGGGCCAGAGGGGAAGCTGTTCTTGAAATTCATCTCTTGTGTTAGCAGTACAGTCAGTTGTGGCAAAATAATTTTTTAAGTATGATTCCCAAACCGGGGCAGGAATAATAGTTAAAGGGTATCTTTTAGTTCTTTTATTTACCAGGAGCCAAAATTGTCTGGAGTTCCGTAATGATGAGGCTTCTATGATTGCCCGCCATTGATTCACTTGCCATTCCTGTCTAGCTCCCTTTTGAATTTGCTTGTAGGCCGATTTTGCTTGGAAATATTCTTTTGGCAGGACCGTTGCTTTATATTCTTTGTAGATGTTACCAAGAAGTTGTCTAGCCTGTTTACAAGCACTATTGAACCACAATGCACCTATCTTCCTTTGTGTTCGATTTATTTTAGGCGTCGGAACAGAGAAGAAGGACGATAGATCTTCTGACAGATTCGAGAATAGTCTTAGAGTTTGGTCATAATCGTAGTAGTCCTCAATTAAGCCTGAATATGCTTGTTTTAGCCCTTGTTGGAAATATGCTGAGTATTTTTGGGCCTGTAATTCGGACCATTTAACACTTTTGATTTGCAATACTGAGTTCGTAATCAGATGTGTTGGGTGCCTGTCTCCATCTGGGGTCCAGTCTATAGTCATTGTGGCGACCAACGGTAGGTGGTCGCTCAGTTGAATATTTTCAACTTTAAAATGGGAAAATTTGGGGAAAATGTCATGAGATACTAACATATAATCCAGGACACTGTTTGCAGAGGAGCTTATGTGTGTAAAATCACCCGGTACGTCTGGTGGGCAGTTCCCGTTTAGAATCACTAAGTTTAGACGTAGTACCAATTGGTAAAGAAGGGTTCCTGCTTCATTTACCCTTTTGTCTTTGGAAAGTCTTTGAGTATGGAGGGCGAGGTCATTAATGAATTCTGGAGTTATCCACCATTTGGCTTTGATTAAAGACTCCCAGTTTGTTGCAATGCGAGCATTGAAGTCCCCTGCTATAACATTGGGTATATTGGGGTATTTGGAGAGACAAAGAGTAAGATGTTCCTCCAAAATTCCCCATTTATTGTATAAGTCTGCAGTGTTGCCTCCAGGAGGAAGATAGACATTTGTTATAACAAGTTCAAATTTTTTCCCCGTAATCAGGGCTGTAATTGCAAAGGTGGAAGCATTTACAAGCGTGAGTTTTGCCTGTATTTTCAAGGAAATTGCTATAACTAATCCTCCACTAGGCCGGCCTCCTTTAGTAGACGGGCATGCCGGTAATGATGTAACATCAAAACCATTAATATCTACTCTCCCCTCTTCCCATGTTTCTTGTAAAAGAATTACTTGGTGTAAGTTTATTAGTTTTACAAGGTCCGGGTCAGATTTTTTCCCCTTCCAACCTGCTATGTTCCAGCTTAAAAAGGAGAACGGGGGGGGGGGGGGAGATTTGACTGGGGTTTGGGTAGTCACAATGGAGAAGGGGGGAACGCTGATCTTGGGTTGTCAGATTTAAAGAAGTCAGTAATTTTCCTTTGACTAATAGTAGATGACTTCTCTCCTTTTGACGCAGGTGTGCCTCTTGAGCTGTTTATAATTTTGCTCTGCTCGCTCGGTCCTATAGGGGTAGTGTCCTGGTTTGGTCTGATCTCCTCTCTGAAATCCCTTGTTTTATCAGAGAGCTTATCACCTAGGGGGGCAGAGATTAGGTCGGTACAAGTTTTAGCTATTATTAGATTTTCCTTCCATGGGTATATCATCTTATTTATATGGCCCAAGGGGTCTTCTGTCCAGTCCGTATCGATAACAGATTGAACTTCTAGATCATCAGCTAGGGATTCTCCGTCCGATAATGATGACTCCAGGTCAGGCATTGAGGAATGTGTCGAAATTTTGTTTACATTTTGCTGTTCTTTAGTAGATATATCCATTCCGGTTGGTACAGGATGAGCTGGTTCCAAATTAACTAATGAAGGTGGCGGGACGATTGTCTGTATCGTTGCCTTGGATTTTATAGACCTATTTTGGGGCTGTGGGCTAAATTGGAGAAGGTCCACCGAGCCTTCAATGGCCCTGTTTGTTTGAATTTCTTTGTTTCCTATTTTACTTTTGGCCTGAAACATCTTCTCTCTTAATTTGTCTAATTTATTTATTATTTTTTCTTTTTCTTGTGATTGTAATTCATCAAATGAATTCATAAGGGCGCTTTCACCACTGGATATTCTGGAACTACCCAAATTCATTCCTAGTTGTGGGCTGCAGACGATCTCCTCCGTTCTCTGTGGGGAGAGCAAGATCTCTTTGTCTGGCGATTTTATAGAGCTTGTTTCTGAATCTAATGTCTCTTTCCCTTTTTCCACAAGTAGTGGATTTACTATGCTGTCCGCAAAAACCCTTGTGGGTATGATTTTTGTTTTTATGAATTTCCATTTTTCTCTTATTATTAATAAGGGTAATCTCAGCGAATGGAAGGCTAAAATAACTTTGTAAGGGCCATTTGATTGAGTTAGCGGAAGTAAAGCACGAAGATCGATATGAACTGTGCTTATTCTCAGGATTTTACTTAGGGCAATTTTAGCTCCTTCTAAGCTTGACCAGTCCCATATCTCTGACCTTATCGTTAGGCACACCTTCTTTGGTTGCAGTGTTAGATTTTGCTTACACATGAGATTGTTTAGTTTGTATTTTCTCATCCCCTTTGCCCCAGATTTTGGTGGGGCTATCCGTGGAGGTCCCCTCTGGTAGTTATTTTTGAGGGCAATTTTGGCATCCATATCCATCACTTTTTCAGTTAGCTTGGAAATTGAGCACGTCAGAAAGTCTATCTTTTTAAATATACAGTCCAGTGTCCTAATGACTAATTGTAAATGGGAGGACTCATTTCCCAGCTGGTTCTCTTTATCCTGGATCTTTTTTCCATCCACGTCGGACCCACCTTTAATGGGAGTGCTCGTTAGATTACAAGTGTGTAAGATGGTATTTTGGGGCTTGGGAATGGCTACATCCAAGTCACTTAGTGGAAGAAATCTATTGTGTGTAGTAACTGCTGCTTGAGGATTTGACTGGACTCTTCTTCCCTTAGCTTGTAGCTTGGGGCTAGGGAGAAGCAGTAATTCCTCTGCTTCTCTGAGGCGTTTCCTCTTGCCCATAGCCACAGTAAATATGAACTAAATAATATAAATAATACAGGAGAGAAGAAGGGAACTTCCTACCACAGTCAGTGATTTAGCTGTGCAGCTGAGTATTTAACTCCAGGGATTTCTCCACAGTTCGTTGAAGAGCTATAATAAGAGTAAAATTCCGATAGAGATTTACTCCTGTTGAGGGCTCTAGTAAATCTTCTCCAGCTCAGCCCTCTTCACGGTTAATTATACAAGTCAAGGGCTCTCAATTTAAATCTTTATCCGGTCCCCCGTCCCTCCCCTATTCGGTCTCTGGGGTAAGTGAAGGCAGGCTTTACTTAAAACAGAAGGGTCTCACCGCTTTGCGAACTTCCAGGCTTTTGTTTTGTTTAATTGGAACTTCTGTCTCCTTTCTTCTCACCTCTCTCTGCCGTAGACTTCTTCTTCGCCTCTCAAAGTGTAATTTCAGCAACCCGAAGCCTCACAGCCTCACAGCTTTCCACACTAGCTGGTAGGATGACGAAGTGCAGCTGGAGAAAGCGGCTCGGGAGGGAGGCTGGGTCCTCAAGCCCGTCGGGTTCAGCTGCTTGTCCAGGCACCTGAGGACTCCTATGGTCTCCTCTGGTCCTCCCCTGGCCTGGCTTCAAAACTTCGGCTTGGCTTCTTTCCCTTCCCCAAGTATTGAGACTCCGCTCAGACCCTGTCTCCAGGCTACAGCTACAGCAGCGGTGATCCAGTGCCCGGGAGTAATTTTAACCAACGCTTGCCTTCTAGTTCCTTGTGTAGCCGGTGATTCAGTGTCCTTCCAACAAGGGAGACAAATTGCTGTGTCACTTGTAGGTTTAAATGCCTTAGCTAGCAATTAAAACAGGTAAAAAGAAATTAATAAAACTGTTAAAAACTAATAAAAAACTGCACGACTAGCATGGAGCTTAGAGCAGGGCTGCCCTTGCCGGCGCCATCTTGGAAGCTCTCCCCCCACCTCTCGGGCGTGGAATTGGCATTTCTCCAGTTTGACCCACAGCTGATGCTCCTGCAGCCTTTTCAGCACTTTCTTGACATCTTTCAGATGCTGCTCCTCGTTCTCTGAGTAGATAAGTACGTCGTCCAGGAAGGCCACACAATTCTTGTACAGCAGGGACCCCAACACGTGGTTCATGAAAGCTTGAAATGTGCTGGAACCCGATTGTAATCCGAAGGGCATCACGAGGTACTCAAAGGCCCCCAGAGGGGTGAACATCGTGGTTTTCCATTCATCCCCCTCCCTCATCCTTATCAAATTGTACGCCCCTTGAAGGTCCAACTTGGTAAAAACCTTCCCTTTCCTTACCCTGGCCAAAATGTCATCAATTCTGGGCATAGGGAAGGTCACTGGTTCCGATACCCGGTTGACCGACCTATAATCTACGACCAAGCGGGGCTCCTTGGAGTCTCTTTTGTCCACAAAGAACACTGGACTGCCCCCCACCGCCCTTGATTCTCGTATAAAGCCCCTCTTCAGGTTCTTGTCAATGAACTTCCTCAACTCCTGCATCTCCCTGTCTGACATGGCGTACAGCTTACCCACTGGTAACTGAGCCCCTGGGAGTAGGTTGATCTGACAGTCAAAGGGCCTGTGAGGGGGTAGTCTATCCGCCTCTTTCTCACTGAAAACTTCTTCCAGGTCTGCATACTGAGGTGGTACTTATGGCAACGGAGAGGCCAAAGTTGCCATGAGTTCCAAGAAAAACAAACATGGAGTCCAGCACGCTTCCCTTTGCGCAGCTCTGCTGTCTGTCCGTGCTGATCCAAAAATCCTTCCTGCCTCTCCCTCTTGCCGGTAGCAGAGATAAACACAGCGGTGAAGCAATTGCAGTAATAAATTCAGACACAAAGGCGTTCCTTATCTTCTTAGCCTTTAATCATGAAGTTTAACAGCATAACTTCAAACCTGGTGAAAGCCACCCATCTTGCGTCCTCTCTCCGCAAAAGCGAAACCAGACTGAAACTCTCAGAGTCAATCCACTCCCATAAGAGTTTCTAACCACGCCTCAGGTAAGAGACGTCACACAGAACTCCTTAACCCTGTGAGTTCTGAAACCAATAACAGTACTCTCACCTTTTCTCCCACCGCTATCCCTGCCATCCTGGCTACTGCCATCCTCGGGGCTTCCCCTTCGTGGCAGTGCTCTACGCAGTGAGCTGACCCAAAGGTGACTGTCCGCTGGTGCCACCCCACTACTGGATCGTGCAGTGCCAGCCAGCTCATTCCCAGTATGATTGGTGGCCCTGCTAATGTGGCAACGTGAAAGGCAATTGTCTCAGTGTGTCTGGAGACCCTCGTTTTCATGGGAGGGGTCTAGTGGGTCACTCCCCCCCCCAAGAGTTCTCTCCCATCAATGGTTGTTACTTGCAGGGGGTGTTCGAGAGGCACCACCTGGAGTTGGTGTTCTAGTGCAAAATCCCTGCTAAAGAAGTTGCAAGAGCTGCCAGAATCCAGCAATGCCTTCACCTTAATAGGGTGTCCGTTGGGGAGTTCTAACACCACCTCTATGGCTATTGCTGCCCGGGGGGGGTCTGGTTTGGGCACCTTCACTGGTTGCTCGCCTGGCTGCTGTGCCCGCTCTCCTGCAGCCAAGCCTTGCCGTTTCCCTGCTCCTGCTCTCCCCCCGCGGCCCCCACCATTCCTTACCACGCTTTTCTCTGAGGGCAGACTCTGGCAAAATGTCCCGGCTGTAGGCAGAGAAAACACTTCCTGGTCGTTTTCCCCTCTTTCTTGCGAACCTCGCCGGAGTTTGAAACCCCGCGCACGCGCGCTCCTCCAATTTCCATTGGTTCCGCGGGCAGCACGGGTGGTGCAGGTGGCCCAGGCACGTCTGGAATGCGATTGTCATGCCAACGCTCCACTCTCCCTTCCCGCCTTTCCAGAGCGCGCGCCTCTTGGCGTACTCCCACAGCAAGCGCCATTTTAGTCAGCTGGTCCATCGATTGCGGGCGGGGCGAGCGGGAAAGTTCATCTTTTACCCAAGAGGCTAAGCCTTCCTCAAATAGCATTTGCACTGGTTCTGAACCCAGTTCCCACCCGAGTTTGTGGATTAGCATTGCAAATCGTGACCAGTACTCTCTCACTGATTGGTTCCCTTGTTTGCACTCCATCAGCTGCTGGCGTGTCACGCTTTGCTCCACATCACTTGAGAACATATGGTCCATGGCGCTAAAAAATTTCCTCAAGTTCTTTAAGGCGGCATTCTCCGATGCCATTAAGGGCCTAATCCATTCTCTGGCCCCGCCTTCCAGGTGCCCTATCACAAAAGCGACCCTCCCCCCATCGTCTGCAAAGTCCTCATACTGCAGGTCCAGCGCATATTGCACATCTGTCTTAAAAGCATTATAGTCTCTGGGGTTGCCTGAAAACTTCTGCACTAGTCCCGGTACCTTCCTTGCGATGGGGTTGGGCTTCCCCTGGGCATCCTGAGTCCGCCTTTCATCCAGCCGCGCCGCTACTATAGCCAGTTGCTGCTCCAACTCTCTGTTTCTCTCTTCGAGCGTTGGTTCCTTCCTGGCCCCTCTCCGGCGCCTGCTCCTCCAGCTTGACTCATGACACTGCCTCTGCTGCTCTCCGCACAAGCAACAAGGGACTGACGGATTGCTGTAATGGGAATTGGGGTTGCTTGTGCGTAAACTGCAAACTGCTGCAAGCTAGTCGTATAGCTAAAACTTTCCCTGGTTTGACAGCCCTTGAAACGCGACTGTCTTAGTCACTGGCAGAATCCGTCAGTGGGTGTGACCTAAATTTCTTCCAACATAAAAGTTGCTTGACTCCAAGTCTCCTCCTAGATTCTCTGCGTGGAAGCCTTCTGCGCAGCGTGGGCGTGCCAAGCGGAGGTCCTGTGCTCTCTCCGCTGATTTCACTGGAAGCGTTATATGTCAGGGATGTGTATACCTGTGAAGAGATCCAAGATTTAGAACCTCAAAGCCAAAGTGAGAGCATTTGGGTCAAAATTAAGGGAGAGAAACATAACAGAGACCTCATTGTGGGAGTTTAGTATAGATCCCCAAGCCAAACGGAGGACATAGATGATGCCTTCCTGGAACAGATGGCCAAGCATGCAAAAGGAAGGGAGATAGTAGTAATGGGGGACTTCAGTTACCCGGATATTTGTTGGATTTCAAACCCGGCCAAGAGCATAAGGTCAAACAGATTCCTCACTGGCCTTGCAGACAACTTCATTGTCCAGAAAGTGGGAGAAGCAACAAGAGGAACAGCCATTTTAGATCTGGTCCTAACCAATGTTGATGACCTGGTTAGTGGGGTAGAAGTGGAAGGATCATTAGGCGCGAGTGATCATGCTCTTCTGAAGTTTTCTATACAGCGGAAAGGAGCAGCCAAGCATACTAGGACTCAATTTCTTGACTTTAAGAAAGCCGACTTCATAAAACTTAGGGAAGTGCTGGGTGAGATCCCATGGACAGTAATACTAAAAGGAAAGGGAGTTCATGATGGCTGGGAGTTTGTTAAGAGGGAGATAGTAAAAGCAAAACGTCAGGCAATACCAATGAGATGGAAACATGGAAGGTGACCTAAAGAAGCCAGGGTGGCTATCTAAATAACTTTTAACTGAGTTAAGATTAAAAAAGGATGTGTACAAAAAATGGAAAAGGGGGGAAACCACCAAAGAGGAATTCAAACAAATAGCCAGCACGTGTAGACACAAAGTCAGAAAAGCTAAAGCACAGAATGAACTCAGGCTTGCTAGAGAGGTTAAAAGCAACAAAAAAGGCTTTTATGGGTATGTTCGTAGCAAAAGGAAGAACAAAGAAACAGTGGGGTCACTCAGAGGAGAAGATGGTGACACAGAAAGGGCTGAACTCCTCAATGCCTTCTTTGCCTCAGTCTTCTCCGATAAAGAAAACAATGCCCGACCTGAAGAATTTGGAGCAAATGATTCAGCAAAGGAAACACAGCCCAGAATAACTAAGGAGATAGTACAAGAATACTTGGCTAGTTTAGATGTATTCAAGTCTCCAGGGCCAGATGAACTTCATCCAAGAGTATTAAAAGAACTGGCAGATGTGATCTCAGAACCACTGGCAGTCATCTTTGAGAATTCCTGGAGAACAGGCGAAGTCCCGGCAGACTGGTGGAGGGCAAATGTTGTCCCTATTTTCAAAAAGGGGAAACGAGAGGACCCAAATAATTACAGCCCAGTCAGTCTGACATCAATACCAGGGAAGATTCTGGAGCAGATCATTAAGCAAACAGTCTGTGAGCACCTAGAAAGGAAAGCTGTGATCACCAATAGTCAGCATGGATTTCTGAAAAATAAGTCATGTCAGACTAACCTGATCTCGTTTTTTGACAGAATTACAAACCTGGTAGATGAAGGGAACGCAGTGGATGTAGCCTACCTTGATTTCAGCAAGGCATTTGACAAGGTGCCCCATGCTATTCTTATAAAGAAGCTGGTAAAATGCGGTCTTGACTATGCTACCACTCAGTGGATTTGTAACTGGCTGACTGACCGAACCCAAAGGGTGCTCATCAATGCTTCCTCTTCATCCTGGAGAAGAGTGACTAGTGGGGTGCCACAGGGTTCTGTCTTGGGCCCGGTCTTATTCAACATCTTTATCAACAACTTGGATGATGGATTCAAGGGCATCCTGATCAAATTTGCAGATGACACCAAAGTGGGAGGGGTGGCTAACACCCCAGAGGACAGGATCACACTTCAAAACGACCTTGACAGATTAGAGAACTGGGCCAAAACAAACAAGATGAATTTTAACAGGGAGAAATGTAAAGTATTGCACTTGGGCAAAAAAAATGAGAGGCACAAATACAAGATGGGTGACACCTGGCTTGAGAGCAGTACATGTGAAAAGGATCTAGGAGTCTTGGTTGACCACAAACTTGACATGAGCCAACAGTGTGACGCGGCAGCTAAAAAAGCCAATGCAATTCTGGGCTGCATCAATAGGAGTATAGCATCTAGATCAAGGGAAGTAATAGTGCCACTGTATTCTGCTCTGGTCAGACCTCACCTGGAGTACTGTGTCCAGTTCTGGGCACCACAGTACAAGAAGGACACTGACAAACTGGAACGTGTCCAGAGGAGGGCAACCAAAATGGTCAAAGGCCTGGAAACGATGCCTTATGAGGAACGGCTAAGGGAGCTGGGCATGTTTAGCTTGGAGAAGAGGAGGTTAAGGGGTTATATGATAGCCATGTTCAAATATAGAAAAGGATGTCATATAGAGGAGAGAGAAAGGTTGTTTTCTGCTGCTCCAGAGAAGCGGACATGGAGCAATGGATCCAAACTACAAGAAAGAAGATTCCACCTAAACATTAGGAAGAACTTCCTGACAGTGAGAGCTGTTCGACAGTGGAATTTGCTGCCAAGGAGTGTGGTGGAGTCTCCTACTTTGGAGGTCTTTAAGCAGAGGCTTGACAACCATATGTCAGGAGTGCTCTGATGGTGTTTCCTGCTTGGCAGGGGGTTGGACTCGATGGCCCTTGTGGTCTCTTCCAATTCTATGATTCTATGATTCTATGATTCAAAGATGATAAAGCTCTGATTGGGCTTTTTTCAAATTGGTGTTTTTGGGGTTAGAATGCACATTCAACCAAAAATCGCAGGTGACATGTTTGTTACCAGCCCAAATCAAGCATAGGTGTTTTGGTTCCATCTCAATAGTAAAAGGACGAATAAGCTTCGATTGCTCTTTCGGTGTTCATTCACCCACAAATAGCAAAGTTGTGCAATAAGCCTAAACAAAGCCAAACAGGTTGTTTTGTTTTCCAACTACATAGAAAAAAGAATTTTGGATTGCGTTTACTTCATTTCGTGTTTTTTGCTTTTAATGCACATTGACACAGAAATCGCAAAGTGTGTGTAATGAGACCAAAATAACACAACACCATCTTTTCGCTTCCATATGCATAGAGAGAAGACATATAAGCTTTGATTGGGCTTTTTTCAATTCACATGGTGTTATTTGGGTGTGCGCCAGAATCACCCCAAACCAATGGAAAAAGGGTATTTTGGGTTCCATCTACATAAAAAGAAGATGATAAAGCTCTGATTGGGCTTATTTCAAATTGGTGTTTTTGTTTGTTTTTTATGTTTTTTTTAAAGATATTTTATTAAATTTTCACAGTAAAAGACAAAAAAAGTACGAAATCACACAAAACAAAAAACAATACGATACAAAAATACAGACATAAAACATACAACATAGTTAAACCAAACTTCCATAACCCTCTTTCTTGACCCCCCTCGCCTCTCCCTTTCCTGTGTTCCCATTTACCAAATCATGTTCAGCAATGCTTCACCTTCTCTCAGAATTTGTTTTAAATTAAACTTTTCAGCTATTATGTCTCCAATTTTACCCTTTGTTATCAAATATTTAGATATTTAAACTTGACATAATATTATTCAAATTTCATCTTTGTTCTTATAGTTCAGTTATTTTCATATTTCGTTCAACTAGGTTACTAATGCCATGTTGTCTTTATATCCTGCATCATTCTAACATTCATACATTTTACAGTACTTTTGCAAATAGTCCTTAAATTTTTTCCAGTCCTCTTCCACTGTCTCTTCTCCCAGGTCTCGCATTCTGCCAGTCATTTCTGCCAATTCCACGTAGTCAATCAGTTGCATCTGCCATTCTTCCAGAGTGGGCAAATCTTCTGTCTTCCAGTACTTTGCGATGAGTATTCTTGCTGCTGTTGTCGCATACATAAATAAAATTCTGTCCTTCTTTAGCACCCTCTGGCCAACAATGCCCAAAAGGAAGGCCTCTGGTTTCTTAGGGAAGGTATATTTAAATACCTTTTTTAGTTCATTATTGTCAGAGCTGCCCAGGGTCCCAGCTCACAAAGGACCAACGCCAGTCCGTTGTTATATACAAAAGTCTTTATTGAAGTTCAGTTTGTCTTTCACATCAGGAGCGTGCAGCTCTACGTCTGAGACTCTAGACCGCCGAAGCTCCGTCTGAGTTTCCTCCCTCCAGACACCAGTTTAAGACCCTAGCCTTGCTCCACCTCTTCCTTTGCTCTTTCCTCCTCTGGGTCCGCCTGTCAGCTGGGGTCTCGCCCTTCCTAGACTCTTCTGACGCTGAGTCCCCTGAGTCTTCCCCCTGCCTCCGGCGGGCTTTAGGACCTGGTTCCCCATCCGGGTTTTCTGCTGTCCCGCGCGCCTGTACATTCGAACTTGGCGCGCGCGCCCAGCTGGCAACCCTCCTCCTGACCGTTACACTGCTCCTGTCACTGCTTCCCCCTTCGGGGAGGCCAGCTGGACCTGACCTCCCCTCTGTTCCCCCACTCTCCGACAGAGGCGTGGTCAGTCCCGACTCTTCTTCTCTCCCTGCTGGAGGAGACGCTGCCCCTGACACCTGGGACTCTTCCCCCCCACTATGCTCTGGTGGGGAAGCTGGTCCTGATCTCCAGCTGCTGCTTTGGGAGTCCCCGCTGGCCCCTTGTTTCTGGTGTGTCTCCCCTGGGACCCCCCTTGCCCCCTACGCTGCCCTCAGATCCTTCCCCTTCGCTCTCCATCTCCTCTCTCCCCTGTACCTCTGCTCCTGAGCCCCTGACATCCATCCCGCCATCGAAGCCCCCCTTCCCCCCTTCCCCTCTTCTGGGGCGGGTTCCTGGTGCTCCAGTGCTGTGGGGGTGAGTGCGGGATACAGTTCCTTCCCCCCTGGCGTGCAGCCGACCAGTTGGATCCGGCCAGCCCGTAATGGGCTCGCCGACGTCGATCTCCTCTGCTTCCATCTCTCTGCATTCGTGTTCGAACCCAAGGTCCTCCCCCAACACGTCCATGTCCGTCTCTCCCCGTTACCTCGGGTGATGCTGCGTGCCAGGGCCCCCTTAGCAGTTCCCTGCTCCACCCCACCTCCGGTTGAGTGTCCCACCAATAAGAGCGGTCTGTGGCAGACCCCAAGAGTGATCCCTCCGGGGAGCTTGTGTCTGGCGCCGTTTCCTCAGCAGATGAGAACCCCTGGAACGTGCTGGTTGAAAGTGTGGGTGTGAAAATCTGCCGGCATAGGTCTGTGCGGGAAGAGTGCATGGAACTCGTCTTTGAGGTAGTGCTCCTCCAAGGCATAGTCCGGCACCCACCTGTTGGCGCTGGCCGGGGTACCTTCCCTGGCGAGGAGATATTCAACTCCCTCTTTCCCCCATCTTGAGTCTAAAATCTCCGTGACCTCGTTGAGTGGTGCCGCCCTCGGTGACCCCTCCCCCGTTGGCGACTTTCTAAGTGGGCGAGGTGCGGTCCCTGGCGCGTGAAACCTGTGGGGTTCCTTGTAGGGTGTGAGGACTGACCTATGAAATACCGGGTGCATTCTGGAGCCCTCCGGGAGTGTCAACCGGAAGGCCACTGGGTTGATTTGTGCCTCGACTTGGTATGGCCCTAACTGCTTGTGTTTGAGCTTCTTCTTAGCTAACGTTCTGGCCGGCACTGCCTGGGCCGCTAACCAGACCCAGTCCCCCACCTGGATGTCTTCCCCGACTCTCCTGTGCCTGTCTGCCTGCACTTTGTAGGCGTGTTTTGCTAGTTCCAAGGTCCTTCGGAGTTGCTCGTGGACCTCCTGTAACTCTGCTGCCAAGTGCTCTGCTCCCCGTGGCTCCCCCTCCCCCTTCGTGTCTAACCCCGGGAAGGTTCTGGGATGCCGCCCATTGTTGGCGAAGAACGGTGTCACCCCTGTAGACCCATGCTTCATGTTGTTGTAGGCAAACTCGGCCAGCGGTAGGTAGTCAACCAAGGTCGAGGGCTGTTGATTCGCGTAGCATCGCAGGTACTGCTGCATGATGGCGTTGACCCACTCCGCTTGTCCGTTGGTCTGCGGGTGTCGTGCCGACGCTAAGTTGATCTTGACGTTCAGGATGCCCAGCAGCTTCTGCCAGAAGCTCGAGACGAATTGGCGACCCCGGTCAGACAGGATGGACCGTGGTAAGCCGTGAACTTTGAACACCTGGTCTATGAACAGTTTGGCAGTCTGCTCCACTGTGGCCACCTTCGCGCAAGGAATGAAGTGCGCCATCTTGGTGAACAGGTCTACGACAACGAGTACCACTGTTTTGCCTCGCGAGCTGGGCAGATCTGTGACAAAGTCCAGGGCCACTTTCTCCCACGGTTCGAGCGGCGTCTGTAGTGGTTCCAGCAGTCCCGCCAGCTTCTTGTGCACTGGTTTGGCCCTTTGGCATGTGTCACACCTAGAGACGTAATCCGCGACTTCTCCCCTCATCTGGGGCCACCAAAAGTCTCTGGCCACCAATTCCGCCGTCTTGTCCTTGCCGAAGTGCCCAGCACTGGGCGCGTCGTGTAACTGCTGCAGGACTTTAGCTCGGAGGTCGTCCCCAGGCACGTAGAGAGCTCCTTTGCAGGTGAGCAGTCCGTCGCGTATCTGGAACTCGTCGTCCTTCGCTGTGCCTCTTCGCACCTCCTCCATCTTGGATTGTGCGAAGGCATCCGTCTGCAGTGCGCGACGCACTGCGTCCAGGTCCACGGTGGCTGAAGTGCATGCCCACGCTTTCGGTGCAAAAATGTGTTTGGCCGCCACCAGTGCCGCTTCCTCGAGATACTGCGATTTCCTGGATAGTGCATCTGCCATGACGTTGTTGTCTCCCGGGATGTATTCTATCCGGAAGTCGAAATCCGCAAAGAACTTCGCCCAGCGGATGTGTCTCTGGTTCAGGAACCAGTACCGTGCGCCAGTACTCCAGGTTCTTATGGTCCGTGCGGACCTGCACAGTGTGTCTGGCTCCGATGAGGAAGTGCCGCCACGCCTTGAAGGCTGCATGAATGGCCAGCAACTCCCTGTCCCAGATGGTGTAGTTCTGTTCCGACTTCCTGAGTTTCCTGGAGTAGAATGCGCAGGGCCTCCAGTTCCCTTGAGGATCTCGCTGCAACAGGACCGCCCCCACCGCTCTGTCCGATGCGTCCGTCTCAAGCCTCATTGGTTTGCTGGGGTTTACGTGTAGCAGCTGTTCTTCGGACGCGAAGAGATGCTTGAGTCTCCGAAAAGACTGTTCCGCCTGGTCCGTCCAGGTGAACTTCTTCTTCTTGGAGCTGAGGGTGTCCGTGATAGCCGTCGTCTCCTTCGCGAACCCCTTGATGAACTTGCGGTAAAAGTTGGCGAAGCCGACGAACTTCTGGACCTCCTTCCGATTGCGCGGGCTCTTCCAGTCCAACACCGAGTGGACCTTGGCGCTGTCCATGGCGAGTCCCTTGTCGGACAGCTTGTAGCCCAGGAAATCCACCTCCGTCACGTCGAACTGGCACTTCTCCAGTTTGGCGTAAAGTCTGTGCTCCCGTAGTCTCTGCAGGACCTCCTTGACGTCTCCCTCGTGAGCCTCCTGCGATTCCGAGAAGATCAGGATGTCGTCTAGGAAGCATACGCACTTCTTGTAGAGGAGGCCCGCTAACACGTGGTGCATGAAGGCTTGGAAACAATGGGAGCCATTTTGCAGACCAAACGGCATAACTCTATATTCATAGGTGCCTAAAGGCGTAAACATGGCCGTCTTCCACTCATCGCCCTCCCGCATGCGTATAAGGTTGTACGCCCCTCGTAGATCCAACTTGGTGAAGATCCGTCCCTTCCTCACCGTCGCAAGCAGGTCGTCGATCTTGGGCATGGGGAATGCTGTGGGCTTTGTCCTGGAATTTATGATCCTGGAATCAACTACGATTCTCCGTTGGGGCGTGTCTTTCTTCTTCACGAAAAACAGGGGACTGCCCCCCACTGCTTTGGATTCAAGTTGTGATCTATGAACTCCCTGAGTTCTTGCAGTTCGTCTTCAGACATGGAATATAGTTTTCCAGTCGGCAGTGTCGCCCCCGGTAGGAGGTCAATCGTGCAGTTGTAGGGCAGGTGGGGAGGCAGCTTGTCCGCTTCCTTCTCGCAGAAGACCTCCAAAATTGCCTTGTACTTGTTGGGCACCGCCTGCACCATGCCTAGGTGTAGCTGCTGTTCATCTTCCTGTCCCTCCTCTTCCTGGCCGGTTCGGATGCAGTGTTCTGCGCAGTAGAAGGAGCAGAAGGTCAATTGCCGCTGGTACCATGCTAATGCCGGGCTGTGCCTATCCAGCCAACTCATGCCCAACACTATGGGCGTGTCCGACAGGTGGGTGACATTGAAGCTGATGACTTTGCAGTGATTTCCAATTTGCAGTACCATAGGCGGCGTTTGCTGTACCACCTGTCCACCCAGTAGCTCCCTGCCATCGACCGTGACAACGTTTAGGGGCATCGTGGCTGGTAGGAGCGCTATGCGATGTCGCCTGATGAAGTCCACCCCCACAAAGTCTGCATTACTACCAGAGTCAATGGTAATAGGGACTTCCAGGGTGAATCTATTTGGCAGCTGGAGTGATGCGGTGAGTTGCACCACTGGTTTGGGTGGGAGGGGGTCTGTGGGCTGCAAAATCTCTGGGGACTGCTTCACTGACTCGCCTGGCTGGGCCCCAGTGCCTCTGCCTGCAGCCAGGCTTCGTCGTTTCCCTGCAGCTGTTCCCCCTGCTGAACTGCTCCTCTTACTGTTGCTGAGGCTGCAGTGTGCTTCTGGATCCTCTGGGGACACTCTTTGGCCATGTGCTGTGCACTGTCGCAGATGTAACACTTCCTGCTCCCTCTAGGAGCCTTCGTCTTGACTGCTCCTGGTGTTTGGGCTCTGGTCGCTGTCTGAGCCTTGGCACCACCGATCTCCATCGGCTCTTCTCCCTCCCCCAGTGGAGGCGTGGAGTGCGCGTGCCCTGTTTCTCTGGGTATGAAGGGAGGTGTTTTGGCCGGTGTGCGTGCCAGACGACCCTCATCCCTGCCCCAAGGGCGTTCTTCCAGGCGTACCCCTATCGTCAGCGCTCTCTGGACGACTTCTGTGGTAGTGGTAGGTCTCTCCCCCCTCGCCAGCTCATCTTTCACGGGTCCATTTAGCCCCTCCCAGAACAGATCCCTCACGGCATCAGAGTCCTTCTCCCAGCCCAGCACATTTACCAACGCAAAAAAGTGGGAGTGATATTGTCTCACCATGGCTTTGCCCTGCTGCAGCCCGTGCGTTTCCCTCCTGGCCACATCCACATCTACCGTTGATTTAAAACAAGCGTCCATAGCCTCGATAAATGCGTTTGAATCCTGGAGGGCGGGATCATTTTCGCGCCTGTCAGGGCTGCCTCAGGTCCCAGCTCACAAAGGACCAACGCCAGTCTCTCTTTATATACAGAAACGTTTATTGCAGTTCATTTTTCGTTTCACAGCCGAGGCGCGCAGCCCCACGTCCGTAACGCTAGACCGCTGAAGTCCCCTCTGAATCAGTCCCTCCCCTGCACCAGTTTAAGATGCTTGCTTTGCTCCACCTCCTCCTGTCTTTCCTTTTCCGCAGGGTCTTTCTGCCCGCTGGAGTTTCGCCCCTCCTGGATTCCTCTGACACTGAATCCCCAGATGGCTCTCCCTCCCTCCTGCGGGCTTTGGGACTTGGCTCCTCCCCCGGGCTCTCCGTTTCCCCTCGCGCTTGCACATTTGAACTTGGCGCGCGCGCCCAGCTTCCAACCTTTCTCCTGATCGTTACATCACTCCTCTCACTGCTCCCCTCCCCTTCCGGGAGGATAGCTTATTCTGACCTCCCCTCCGTTCCTGCCGACGGAGCTGCTTCCCCTGACACACTGGAACCTCCCCCCCTTCGCTATGCTCTGGAGGGGAAGCCGGTCCCGATCTCCAGCTGCTGCTTCGGGATTCCCTATTTGCTCCTTCCCCCTGATGAGTCCCCCCTGGGGCTCCTCTTGTCTTGGCTACAGGCGCCCCCTCCTGGGAATCCCCCGATTCGCTGGAAAGGCTCATGGAATCCCTCGGGCCACCGTCCTCCTCTTCCTCGCTGTCCTCGGACTCTTCCCAATAGTCCTCCCTCTCCTGCCTCCCATGTGCCTCTGCTCCTGAACCCCTGACATCCATCCCCCCTCGAAGCCCCCCCTTCCCCCCTCCCGCTGCTTGGGTGCTGGTTCCGGGTGCTCCATTGCCATGGGGGGTAATGCTGGAAACAGTTCATTTCCCCCGGTCTGCCGCCCCCCAACTGGATCCGGCCAGTCCTTGACGACCTCATCTACGTCGATCTCCTCTGCTTCCAATTCAGTGTATGTGTGCTCGAACCCGGGCTCCTCCCCCAACACGTCCATGTCCGCCTCTCCCCCTGTTACCTCGGGCGATGCTGTTTGCCAAGGCCACCTTAGCCACCTCCTGCTCCACCCCACTTCTGGCTGATCGTCCCACCAGTAAGAGCGGTCCGTGTCCACCCCCGAGCACGATCCCCCCCTTGGAGACTTCCAGTCGGCGCCAGCGTTTAATGGCTGTCCTTTCTCCGAGCTCCGGAGAAGGACTGCTCCGTGAGTTCGGGTCTGACCCGCTACGGCAAGCGGGGGACCCCTAAAATCACAGGCGCAGAAGCCTGTGAACAAGGAGACTCGGTGGGAACCAGAAGCGCCCCCCTTTACTGCGAAAGAGCCTTTTTAAAGGCTCCGGAACGGCATCGGGAGTGAGCATGGTGCTGAGAGTCGCAACCCAGCCCGCGGAGTGAAGCCGCGTTGCCATGAACGGAGAGCGCCGATTCCTTCCTGTAAATTGAAATTCGACTGAAAAACCCGTGAGTAGGACTGAAAGATTATTTGGGACTTTAAAACTAAAATTTAAAATTCAGCCGGAAACGGGAAAGGCAAAAAATAAGGAAGTCTGCCTTCCCCCAACTGCATGACAGATTAAGCAACGAAAACACAAAGCTGCATCTGAAGGAAAATAATCTTATGACTGCTTAACCTTGGCATTGGACATGATCTCCTCTCTAGCAGGCAGGGGCAGAGGGGAGAAAAAGTGACTTTATAACCTGCATGACTTTTTAAAAGAGAAAAGTTTTCCGCTGCCTTAATCCCCTGAGACGGACTGTCAAAATAAGATACCAGGAACTGTATTTAGAACTTGATACAACTTGTTACAAAGTTATACTGTGGAAGCTCTGCTTGTTACAGTGTTGGGACTTTGCTGCAACAACTCTTTGGATAGTGTGGACAGAGTAATTATATAGAAAAAGTGTTGCAGCACTTATATTGAGGAATCCTGGTCTCTTTGTTCTTTGTTTCCTTCACTTGGACATTTTGGTTTGCTCCCTCTAGAGGGTTGAGAAGTAACAGTTGCAGAGCAACGGATTAAGACAGTGGGATTTTCCATCAGGAAACTGCTCCTGTGAGAACGTCCTTGGGACATGAGCGGCCCAGCAGATGAGATAACTACCAGAGCTAAAGCAAAACAACAACAACAAAAGAAAAGAGGCTCAATATCAAGCCTAACACCGACAGGAGCAGCTGGGCAAGAAAAAGTGACAGCTGTTTCAATGGATTCAATGACACAGGCGTTACTCAAGTTAAATCAATCTTTAGAAGCTTTGACAAAGCAGAGTACAGAAAATTCACAAAAATTAACAGCAAGGTTGGACTTGAATACGAAAAGTGTGACATCTAACATAGAATCTATAAATAAGCTGATTGAAGAAAACTCTGCAACACGTAAAATCGCAGAGGACGCCAGACATATTGCTGAAGAGACACAGGAAAAACTAGAACCAATCTCCAGAAAAGTGTATGAACATGATGCGACCTTGTCTTTGCTGGAATTACAGAGAAAGGAGAGAAACCTGAAATTAAGACTAGTTCCCGAAAGTGAAGGGGACAGCCTTGTGGAGTTCCTCACACAAGAGTTTTCTGACTTTTGGCAGGAAGAATTGCAGGAGGAAGAATTTAAGATAACAACAGCATTCAGATTGGGCAGGAGACAGAACAGAAAGACTCCGAGGGATTGCCTGATTACTTTTAGATCCAAGGAAGAAAGGGACAAAATATTAAAACTACATTGCCAAAAGGCCTTGGAAATTGAAAACTCTCATATACAAATCTTCAAGGACATCCCTAAATATATTCTTGAGGTGAGAACCTTCTATAAAGATCTGGTCTACCTGCTGAAAAGGAACAACATACTTTTTAGGTGGGAGTTCCCACAAGGACTGTCCTTTAACTACAAGGGAAAGAAGGTGAAAATAAAAACAATTCAAGACAAAGAGAAGTTTTTGGAGAAAAACCACGAGGATTTGCAGAAGGGAACGGTAGACCCAATTCCAGAGGTAAAAGGGGCGGTAGATATCTTGAATCTATCGTTTGGACTTAAACCACCATCAGAGGAAGAGCAGCAACTTGGAGCGGTAGGAGGAGTAAATGACAAATAACAAGATGGCCCTGCAATTCCTTAGCTGGAATTGTAATGGGCTGAACATGCCCAGGAAAAGACGTCAATTTTTTCATATTCTGAAAAGAGAAAAATTGGATTTGATTTGCTTACAAGAAACCCATGTGACAAGGGTACACAGGAAATTACTTATAAATAAAAGACTAGGACAAGAATTCATCTCATCGGATAAAGTTAAGAAAAGAGGAGTGGTGATTTATGCAAAAGAGAAATTGGCCCCAAGAATGATGTTTAAAGACGAACAAGGAAGATATTTGGCAATTGAAATACAAATACAAGGAGAAAAACTGTTAATTGTTGGAATTTATGCACCAAATGAAGGGAAGGCGGAATTTTTTAAGAAGCTGCATGGAACTCTGATGGACTATTTGGACTATAATGTAGTAATCATGGGAGATATGAATGGTGTGGTTTCTACAAATATGGACAAGGCACAAAGACAGACAATCTCTAAGGAAGGGAGACTTCCGAAGACCTTCTTTGAAATGACTGAAAATATGGACTTGATAGATATTTGGAGAACAAGGAACCCACTCGAAAGAGAGGGAACTTTCTTTTCTCAAGCAATGATGACCTGGACCAGAATCGATCAAATCTGGATTACTAGTGGGCTGGCTCCAAAGATCAAGAATATAGAAATCTGCCCCAAGACTTGCTCTGACCATAACGCCGTGAAGATGGAAATGAAATTTATAACAACTGGTCAATTTAGATGGAGGATGAATGACACCCTGTTTCGAGATGAGGAGATCCACAGAAAGGCCCAAAAAACCTTAAAGGACTATTTTGAATTAAACCTAAAAACTGATGTAGAAAAAAGAGTGATCTGGGACGCAAGTAAAGCTGTGATGCGAGGATTCCTAATCCAACAAAATTCAGTAAAAAAGAGAAAGCAAAATGAGAAGAAGGAAAAGATCCTGGAAAAGATAAAAGAAGGAGAGAAGAAATTGAGATCAAAACCAAAGTCCCAGGAGATTTTGAGAGAGATCAAGTTATACCAGACACAATATATGGAACTGATGAACCAAGAGATTGAATGGAAGATAAAGCAAATGAGACAAAAGACATTCGAATCTGCAGATAAATGTGGTAAGCTTCTGGCTTGGCAATTGAAGAAAAGACAGAAACTAAATACAGTTACAAACCTAGAAGTGGATGGAAAGAATATATCCAAACCCAATGAGATTAGAAACTGTTTTTTGAGCTACTTTAAAAAATTATATTCACAAGGACCGCAGAAGGAAGAGGATATAGATGAATTCCTTAAAAAATATGGACTACAAAAAATCTCTCATCAAAGCAAGGTGGATCTAAACCAGAGAATAACAGAACAAGAGATAGAGGGTGCCATTCAGAACATGCAACTGGGCAAATCTCCAGGACCAGATGGACTGACTTCCAGATACTATAAAGCTTTGAAGGAGTGGTTGGTACAACCGTTAAAGGAAGTCTGTAACGAGATTCTAGAGGGGGAAAAGGCGCCAGAATCGTGGAAAGAAGCTTATATTACACTCATACCAAAGACAGAGACTGAAAAGACTCAGCTTAAGAACTACCGCCCAATATCATTACTCAATGTGGATTACAAAATCTTTGCAGACATTTTGGCAAAAAGATTGAAAAGAGTGTTGATGGAGAAGATTCACAAGGACCAAGCAGGCTTTCTCCCAAAAAGGCACTTATCAGACAACGTGAGGAACATAATAGACATTTTGGAACTATTGGAGGTGAATATAAACACTAAAGCAGTGCTGATATTTGTGGATGCGGAGAAAGCCTTCGACAATATTTCTTGGAGTTTTATGAAAAAGAATCTTCATGGGATGGGGGTAGGCCAAGGATTTGAGAATGGTATGGGTGCGATATATTCTGAACAAAAAGCTAAGTTGATTGTAAATAATGTGATAACTGAAGAATTTAAGATAGAAAAAGGGACACGACAAGGGTGCCCAATTTCCCCATTGCTTTTTATATCAGTCCTGGAGGTTTTGCTAAATATGATTAGAGATGACCAGCAGGTTAAAGATGTACAGGTCGGAGCAAAACATTATAAGTTAAGAGTCTTTGCAGATGATTTGGTACTTACTTTACAAGAGCCAGATACTAGTACAAAGAGGGTGTTGGAGATAATTCAAGAATTTGGTCAGGTGGCCGGATTCAAACTGAACAAACAAAAGACTAAAGTTTTGGAGAAAAATTTAACAGGTATGGAGAGGGAGAAATTCCAGAATGAAACAGGTTTGACAGTGGTTAAGAAGGTGAAATACCTAGGGGTTCATCTGACATCTAAAAATCTGAATTTGTATAAAGACAATTATGAAAAATGTTGGTCAGAAATCAAAAAAGATCTAGAAATATGGTCAAATTTGAAACTGTCAATGTTAGGCCGAATTGCAGTTATTAAGATGAATGTATTGCCTAGAATGTTATTCTTGTTTCAAACTTTGCAGGTTCTTGACAAGATGGACTGTTTCAAGAGGTGGCAGAAAGACATTTCAAAATTTGTCTGGCAGGGCAAAAAGCCCAGAATAAAATTTAAAATATTGACAGATGCAAAAGAAAGAGGGGGATTTGCCCTGCCGGATTTAAAATTGTATTATGAAGCAGCAGCGTTTTGCTGGCTGAAAGAGTGGATGCTCCTCGAGAATACAGATATCTTGAATCATAGAATCAGAGTTGGAAGAGACCACAAGGGCCATCGAGTCCAACCCCCTGCCAAGCAGGAAACACCATCAGAGCACTCCTGACATATGGTTGTCAAGCCTCTGCTTAAAGACCTCCAAAGTAGGAGACTCCACGACACTCCTTGGCAGCAAATTCCACTGTCGAACAGCTCTTACTGTCTTGGATTATCTTGGATTTAGAAGGTTTCAATAATGCATTTGGTTGGCATGCATACTTATGGTATGATAAAATTAAAGTGCATAGGGCCTTTAAAAACCATATTGTCAGAAAAGCATTATATAATGTCTGGATAAGATATAAAAACTTGCTGGAAAACAAAACCCCTAGATGGTTGTCACCCTTGGAGGCTAAGGCATTGAAAAAGCTCAATATGGAGGCCGAATGGCCAAAGTATTGGGAAATCTTGGAACAAGACGGAGATAAATTGAAGTTACAGAGTCATGAGAAATTGAAACCCAAAGTACGAGATTGGCTCCATTATTATCAAATAATGGAGGTGTACAAACAAGATAGGAAAATTGGCTTCCAGGTGGAGAAATCAAAATTAGAAACTGAATTGTTAGAACCCAATACTAAGAACTTATCAAGAATGTATAATTTGCTGCTGAAATGGAATACACAAGATGAAACAGTTAAATCAGCTATGATTAAGTGGGCACAGGACATTGGCCATAATATTATGTTTGCTGACTGGGAATGGTTGTGGAACACCGGGATAAAATTTACGGCATGTAATGCTTTAAAGGAAAATATTATGAAAATGATCTATAGGTGGTACATGACCCCAGTCAAGCTAGCAAAGATTTATCATTTGCCTGATAACAAGTGCTGGAAATGTAAAGAATCTGAAGGTACTTTCTACCACCTTTGGTGGACGTGCCCAAAGATTAAGGCATTCTGGGAAATGATATATAATGAAATGAAAAAAGTACTTAAATGTACATTCCCTAAGAAACCAGAGGCCTTTCTCTTGGGCATTGTCGGCCAATTGGTGTTAAAGAAAGATAGAATTTTCTTTATGTATGCTACAACAGCAGCAAGAATACTTATCGCAAAGTATTGGAAGACACAAGATCTACCCACCTTGGAAGAATGGCAGATGAAAGTGATGGACTATATGACATTGGCTGAGATGACTGGCAGAATCCGTGATCAGAGGAAAGAGACGGCGGAAGAGGATTGGAAGAAATTTAAAATTTATCTTAAGAACTATTATAAAATTGATGAATGCTAAAATGTCGAGGTGTTGAGAAAGAAAAAGGGATTACAGTGACATAAGAATAAGTTGAAGAAAAGACTATGAGGACACATATTTGATAAAATTATTTAGAAGCTGCTGAAATAATCTTGGAAATTGGGATGCAGAAAGGGGAGGTATGGAGGAGTCTGAGAAATGAGGGTAATGAAAAAAAGGTTAGGAAATTATACATGTTTGTTTGTCCTTTTATTTGTTTGTATTGTTTAAAAAATGCTGTAAAACCAATAAAAAATTTATATATATATAAAAAAAGAGCACAATCCCCTTGGAGGGCTCGATTCCGGCGTCGTCTCCTCTGCGGAGGAGAACCCCTGGAACGTGCTGGCGGAAAGTGTGGGCGTAAAAAGCCAGCTGTCGAAATAATCCGCTGGCATGGGCCTGTGTGGGAAGAGTGCATGGAACTCGTCTTTGAGAAGCGGTTCCTCCAGAGCATAATCCGGCACCCAACTGTTGGCGCTGGCCGGGGTACCCTCCCTGGCGAGGAGATATTCTACTCCCTCCTCCCCCCCATCTCGAGTCCAGAATCTCCGTGACCTCGTTGAATGTCGTAGCCCTCAGTGACTTCCCCCCCTCTGGTGACTTTCTGCGTGGGTCTGGTGCTGTCCCTGGCTCCTGAAACCTGTGTGGGGCCTTGTAGGGTGTGAGCACCGACCTATGAAAGACCGGGTGCATTCTGGAACCTTCTGGGAGAGTCAACCAAAAAGCTACAGGATTGATCCTGGCCTCAACTTGGTATGGCCCTAGCTGTTTGTGTCCTAGCTTCTTCTTAGCTAACGACTTGGCCGGCACTGCCTGGGCCGCTAACCATACCCAGTCCCCCACCTGGATGTCTTCCCCTGCCCTCCTGTGCCTGTCTGCCTGCTCCTTGTAGGCGTGTTTAGCTAGCTCCAAGTGCCGTCGGAGTTCCTCGTGGACCTCCTGCAATTCTGCTGCTAAGTGCTCAGCTCCCTGCGGCTCCCCCTGTGCCGTCGTCTCCAACCCCGGGAAGGTTCTGGGATGTCGCCCATTGTTGGCGCAGAACGGTGTCACCCCCGTTGACGCGTGCTTCATGTTGTTGTAGGCAAACTCGGCCAGCGGTAGGTAGTCCACCCAAGTCGCAGGCTGTTGATTGGCGTAACATCGCAGGTACTGCTGCATGATGGCGTTGACCCTCTCCGCTTGGCCGTTGGTCTGCGGATGCCTCGCCGACGCTAAGTTGATCTTGACGTTCAGGATACCCAGGAACTTCTGCCAGAAACTGGAAATGAATTGGCGGCCCCGGTCGGACAGGATGGACCGTGGCAAGCCGTGAACCCTGAACACGTGGTCTATGAACAGCTTGGCGGTCTGTTCCGCTGTGGCCACCTTCGCGCAAGGAATGAAATGCGCCATCTTGGTGAACAGGTCTACAACCACAAGTACCGCCGTCTTGCCTCGCGAACTGGGTAGATCAGTAACAAAGTCCAGCGCCACCCTCTCCCACGGCTGTAGTGGCGTCTCCAGCGGTTCCAGTAGTCCCGCTGGCTTCTTGTGCACTGGTTTGGATCTCTGGCAAGTGTCACACCTGGCGACGTAATCCGCGACCTCTCCTCGCATCTGGGGCCACCAAAAGTCCCTGGCTACTAAGTCCGCCGTCTTCTCCTTGCCGAAGTGACCCGCGCTGGGTGCGTCGTGCCACTGCTGCAGGACCTTCGCGCGGAGATCGTCCCCCGGCACGTAGAGAGCACCTTTGCGGGTTAGCAGGCCGTCGCGTATCTGGAAATCGCCGTCCTTTGCTGTGCCCCTCCACAGTTCCTCCATCTTGGATTGCGCGAACGGATCCGTCTGCAGCGTGCGACGCACCGCGTCCAGGTCCACGGCGGCTGAAGCACATGCCCATGCCTGCGGTGCGAAAATGTGCTTGGCCGCCACTGGTGCCGCTTCCTCGAGATACTGGGGTTTCCTGGAGAGCGCATCTGCTATGACATTGTTGTCTCCTGGGATGTACTCTATCCTGAAGTCGAAATCCGCAAAGAACTCCGCCCAGCATATGTGCCTCTGGCTCTGGAGCTTCGCCGTGCGCCAATACTCTAGGTTCTTATGGTCCGTGCGGACCTGCACAGTGTGTCTGGCTCCGAAGAGGAAGTGCCTCCACGCCTTGAAGGCTGCATGAATGGCCAGCAACTCCCTGTCCCAGATGGTGTAGTTCTGCTCCGACTTGCTGAGCTTTCTGGAGTAGAACGCGCAAGGCCTCCAGTTCCCTTGCGGATCTTGCTGCAAGAGGACCGCCCCCACCGCTCTGTCCGATGCGACAGTCTCAACCCGCATGGGCCTGCTGGGATTCACGTGTAGCAGCTGTTCTTCGGACACGAAGAGGCTCTTAAGTCTCCGAAAGGACTGCTCCGCCTGGTCCGTCCAAATGAACTTTTTCTTCTTGGAACTGAGGGTGTCCGTGATAGCCGCCGTCTCTTTCGCGAAACCTTTGATGAACTTGCGGTAAAAGTTGGCGAAGCCGACGAACCTCTGGACTTCCTTCCGATTGTGTGGGCTCTTCCAGTCCAACACCGCGCGGACCTTGGCGCTGTCCATGGCGAGTCCCTTGTCGGACAGCCTGTAGCCCAGAAAATCCACCTCCGTCACGTCGAACTGGCACTTCTCCAGTTTGGCGTAGAGTCTGTGCTCCCTTAGCCTCTGCAGGACCTCCTTTACGTCACTCTCGTGAGCCTCCGGCGATTCCGAGAAGATCAGGATGTCGTCGAGGAAGCATACGCACTTCTTGTAAAGGAGTCCCGCTAGCACGTGGTGCATGAATGCTTGGAAACAGTGGGAGCCATTTTGGAGGCCAAACGGCATAACTTTGTATTCATAGGTGCCCAACGGCGTAAACATGGCCGTCTTCCACTCATCACCCTCCCTCATGCGTATGAGATTGTACGCGCCGCGCAGATCCAGCTTGGTGAAGATCTTCCCCTTTCGCACCGTCGCGAGCAAGTCGTCAATCTTAGGCATGGGAAATGCCTTGGGCTTTGTCATCGAGTTTATGGCCCTAAAGTCTACGATGAGCCTTTTTTGGGGCGTGTCCTTCTTCTTCACGAAAAACACAGGACTGCCCCCCACTGCCTTGGATTCTTGGATGAATCCCCGCTTCAAATTGTGCTCTATGAACTCCCTGAGCTCCTGCATCTCGTCCTCGGACATGGAATACAGCTTCGCAGTCGGCAGCGTCGCTCCTGGCAAGAGGTAAATTGCGCAGTCGTAGGGCCGGTGGGGGGGCAACTGGTCAGCTTCCTTTTCGCAGAAGACCTCCAAAAACCCCCTGTACTTGTGGGGCACCGACTGCACCATGCCCAGGTGCAGCTGCTGCCCTTCCTCCTGGCCCTCCGCTTCCTGGCCGGGCTGGATGCAGTGCTGTGCGCAGTAGGATGAACCAAAGGTGAGTTGTCGCTGGTACCACGCTAATGACGGGCTGTGTCTATCCAGCCAACTCATGCCCAACACTATAGGCGTGTCTGACAGGCGGGTGACGTTGAAACTGATGACCTCGCGGTGATTCCCAATCTGCATCACCATGGGTGGTGTCTGTTGTACCACCTGCCCGCCCAGCAGCTTCCTGCCATCGACTGTGACAACGTTTAAGGGCAGCGTGGCTGGTAGAAGCGCTATGTGATGTTCCTTGATGAACTGCACCCCCATGAAGTCTGCGTTGCTACCGGAGTCAATGCTAACAGGGACTTCCAGGGTGAGTCCATTAGGTAACTGGAGAGTTGCAGTGAGTTGCACCACTGGCTTGGGTGGTAGGGGGTCTGTAGGCTGCAAAATCGCTGGGGACTGCTTTACTGACTTGCCTGTCTGAGCCCCAGCATCTCTGCTTCCAGCCAGGCACTGTCATTTCCCTGAAACTGCTCTCCGTGGTGAGCTGCCTCTGTTACTGTTGCTAAGGCTGCAGTGTGCTTCTGGAGCCTCTGGGGACACTCTTTGGCCATGTGTTGTGCACTGTCACAGATGTAGCACTTCCTGCTCCCTCTAGGAGGCTTAGTCTTGACTGCTCCGGGCGCTGGGGCTCCGGCTGCTGTCTGAGCCTTGGCACCACCAAGCTCCATCGGTTCCTCCCCCTCCCTCAGCGGAGGCGAGGGATGCGTACGTCCCAGGTCCCTGGGAAGAAAAGGAGACGCTCTAGCCGGTGCACGCACCTGGCGACCCTCATCACTGTGCCAAGGGCGTTCTTCGTGGCGCACTCCTATCGTGAGCGCTCTCTGCACGACGTCTGCGAGGGTTTGAGGTCTGTCCCCCCTTGCCAACTCATCCTTTACGGAGCCATTGAGTCCATCCCAGAACAAATCTCTCACTGCCACGGAGTCCTTTTCCCAGCCCAGCACATTCAGCAATGCAAAAAAGCGGGAATGGTACTGTCGTACTGTAGCCTTGCCTTGCCTCAATCCATGCATCTCGCGCCTTGCCACATCAATGTCCACGGTAGATTGGAAACAAGCATCCATGGCCGCGATAAATGCGTCAGAATCCCTGCGGGCAGGACCATCTTCGCGCCATAAATTGCGTAGCCAGGCTTTAGCTTCCCCATGCAAGTGGGATACAATGAAGCCTACTCTCTCCTCCTCATCTCTAAAATCCTTCCGAAGCAAATGCAGCGCATATACGACGTCAGCTCTGAAACTGGGATAATGCTTCAGGTTCCCATCGAAGTGGGCTACTAAACTGCCCCCCTGCCAGCCGAGTCCAATTCCCTCTGACCTGGGCCCCGGGAACCCTTCTTTGCATGCACGCTCCCACCTGGCTTGCAGATCCTGGCATCGCGCTTCTGCTTCCTCTCCTGTCTTTTTGGAGATCAGTACTGCCGTGGAAAGCTCCGCTACTGCGTTTCGCAGTTCTGTTAGTTGCTCCTCCGCAGTCATCTCTGCCAACCTTCGTGAGCTTGCAAAAAAAATTTTTTTGCGTACAGAGAGGGGACTTACTGTCAGGGCTGCCTCAGGTCCCAGCTCACAAAGGACCAACGCCAGTCTCTCTTTATATACAGAAATTTTATTGCAGTTCATTTTTCGTTTCACAGCCGAGGCACGCAGCCCCACGTCCGTAACGCTAGACCGCTGAAGTCCCCTCTGAATCAGTCCCTCCCCTGCACCAGTTTAAGATGCTTGCTTTGCTCCACCTCCTCCTGCCTTTCCTTTTCCGCAGGGTCTTTCTGCCCGCTGGAGTTTCACCCCTCCTGGATTCCTCTGACGCTGAATCCACAGATGGCTCTCCTGCGGGCTTTGGGACCTGGCTCCTCCCCCGGGCTCTCCGTTTCCCCGCGCGCTTGCACATTTGAACTTGGCGCGCGCGCCCAGCTTCCAACCTTTCTCCTGATCGTTACATCACTCCTCTCACTGCTCCCCTCCCCTTCCGGGAGGATAGCTTGTTCTGACCTCCCCTCCGTTCCTGCCGACGGAGCTGCTTCCCCCTTTTTTTTATTATAATTTTTTTTATTGGTTTTACAATTTTTTAAAAAACAATACAAACATATAAAAAGACATACAAACACGTATAGTTTCATAATCTTTTTTTCATAAACCTTGTTTCTCAGACTCCCCCATACCTCCCCTTTCTGCATCCCGATGTCCAAAATTTTTAGCAACTTCTAATTATTTCTCTCAAGCCTCTGTCCTCTTAATCTTTCCTTCAGTCTAATCTTATATCACTGTAACCCTTTCTTTCTCAAAACCTCGACATTCTAACATTCATCAAGTTTATAATAGTCCTTAAGATAGATTTTAAATTTCTTCCATTCTTCTTCCGCCGTCTCCTTTCCCTGGTCACGGATTCTGCCAGTCATCTCAGCCAATGTCATGTAGTCCATCACTTTCATCTGCCATTCTTCCAGGGTGGGTAGATCTTGTGTCTTCCAATACTTTGCGATAAGTATTCTTGCTGCTGTTGTAGCATACATAAAGAAAGTTCTATCTTTCTTTGACACCAATTGGCCGACAATGCCCAAGAGAAAGGCCTCTGGTTTCTTAGGGAAAGTACATTTAAGTACCTTTTTCATTTCATTATATATCATTTCCCAGAAAGCCTTAATCTTCGGGCATGTCCACCAAAGGTGATAGAAAGTACCTTCAGTTTCTTTACATTTCCAACACTTGTTATCAGGCAAATGGTAGATTTTTGCTAGCTTGACTGGGGTCATGTACCACCTATAGATCATTTTCATAATGTTTTCCTTTAAGGCATTACATGCCGTAAATTTAATACCGGTGTTCCACAACCATTCCCAGTCAGCAAACATAATATTATGGCCAATGTCCTGTGCCCACTTAATCATAGCTGATTTAACTGTTTCATCTTGTGTATTCCATTTCAGCAGCAAATTATACATTCTTGATAAGTTCTTAGTATTGGGTTCTAACAATTCAGTTTCTAATTTTGATTTCTCCACCTGGAAGCCAATTTTCCTGTCCTGTTTGTAAACCTCCATTATTTGGTAATATTGGAGCCAATCTCGTACTTTAGGTTTCAATTTCTCATGACTTTGTAATTTCAATTTATCTCCATCCTGTTCCAAAATTTCCCAATACTTTGGCCATCCGACCTCCATATTAAGTTTCTTCAGTGCCTTAGCCTCCAAGGGTGACAACCATCTAGGGGTTTTGTTTTCCAACAAATCTTTATATCTTATCCAAACATTAAACAACGCTTTTCTGACAATGTGATTTTTAAAGGCCTTATGCACTTTGATTTTATCATACCATAGATATGCATGCCAACCAAATGTATTATTAAAGCCTTCTAAATCCAAGATATCTGTATTCTCGAGGAGCATCCACTCTTTCAGCCAGCAAAACGCTGCTGCTTCATAGTACATGTCAGGGAACTGCCATCGGAGGAACAGGTGGGGAAAGGGCTCACGGAGGCTGGGAGGGACTCAACAGTTGAAGCAGGGACCAGCAGGGGGAGAGATGGGTCTCTGGAGGAGAGTCTCACAAAGGCTGAGAGAGACGCAGCAGCTAAAGCAGGAACTAGCAGGGAAAGGGGAGGATCTCTGAGGGAAAGCGAGCAAGGGGGAGGGCTCAGGGACACGTCCAGCGAGAACAGTGGGGAGGTGTCAGAAGCTCCCATAGGGAGACCTATTCCTCGCCGGAAGCTGTCACGCCGCGAATCCCGAAGACGTGTTTCCGTTAAGGAGCTTTTATGCTGGAAGCGCTTCCGAAAACAACCACTGTCGGAATCTGCAAGTGACTAGAGCAGACATGTCTGAGGAGCTCTGTCACACACAGAGGTTTGTGGAGTTGCACAAACTCTGAGGGACTACGATTTTACGCACAAGCAGCTCATCATCCCATCACAGCATTCCGACAGTCTTTGTAAGCTGTTTGTGCAGGAGAAGGCATCATGAGTGACCCAGCCGGAACCGGAGAAGCAGGAGTTGGAGCGGGTCCAAGCTTGGAAGAAAGGTACCGAGTGTTGGAAATCCAACTGGCGCTGCAGACGGCGAGGCTTGAGGAGAGAAGGGCTCAGGATGCAGACAAGAAGGGGAGAGCCACCCAGTTCACCAGAAAGGTACCAGGATTGGTGCAGAAGTTTGGGGGGGACCCCAAGGACTACCATGCCTTTAGAACAGAGATGCAATATGCCCTCAATGTGCAGTTTGATGAATTCCCTGACGAGGAATCGCGAGTGGCTTTCGTGATTGGGCATCTTGAAAGGGGGGCGAGGGACTGGGTTAGACCCCTGATGGCAACGCATAATGACGTCCTAAAGGACACCATGAAGTTCTTTCGTGCAATGGATCTCATGTTTTCCAGCGATATTGAGCAGGGAGTGGTGCGCAGACAGCTAATGGCTTGCAAGCAGGGAAGCCGATCTGTCCGTGAGTACTGGACTGAGTTCACCATGCTGGTTCACAGATTGGGGTGGGACTTATCGGCGGCACCCATTCAAATGCTATTTGAAGAAGGCCTTGCTTCGGCTGTGAAAGACGAACTTTCCCGGGGTCCTAGGGCGGATTCTATGGATCAGCTGACTAAATCTGCGCTGACCATAGGAGCGCGCCAGGAGGCGAGAGCTTTGGAGAGGCGGGAAGGGAAGGGGGAACGTTGGAAGGAGTTCCGCATTCCAGACATTCCAGAGACAACTTTCCCGCCGGCAGAGCCGATGGAAATCGGAACAGCGCGCGCGCACGCAGTTTCAAAGCCCAGTGAGGGGGGAAAGAAGGAGGGAAAAGGCGCCCGGAAATGCTATCTCTGCCAACAGCCAGGTCACTTTGCCAGAGTCTGCCCCTAGAGGAAGGAATAGCAAGGGATGATGGGAGCTGTTGAGGGAAGAGAGGAGGAAAAACCGGAGCAGGTAAAAGCCAACGCCTGGTTGCCACAGTCGGGGCACAGCAGCCAGGCCAAAGAGCAGTGAAAGTGCCCATGCCAGAAGCTCCTCAACCTGCCCTAGTGATAGAAGTGTCGCTAGAGCTGCAAAATGGACACCCCCTAAAGATAAAGGCGCTGTTGGACTCAGGCAGCTCCTGCAATTTCATGAGCAAAGAGTTTGCAGCTGAACACCAAATACAGACTATCCCTTTAAGCAACCCCCTGCAGGTGACCACGATCGATGGCAGGGAGTTGTTGGGAGGAGAAGTCAGCTTGCAGACCGTCCCAATGATAATGAAGGTGGCAAGGCACACAGAACTGATAGCGTTTAATGTGGCCACCTTGGGAGGAGCTCCTATTATTTTGGAGATGAGCTGGCTAGCGTTACATGATCCGCTGGTGGGCTGGCATCAGAGAGTGGTTTCCTTTGGTTCAGCACATTGCTTAGAACACTGCAAAGGGGGAAAGGGTTCAGCAGGGGCCCAAGCCACCCTAGCAGGGACGGAAGTAATGGAGAAAGTGAAGGTACCACCACAATACGCAGATCTCAGCGACGTGTTCAGCGAGAAGGAAGCTGACCAACTACCCCCGCATAGACCCTTTGATTGTCAAATCAATTTACTCCCTGGGGCACAGCTTCCTGTAAGCAAGTTGTATGCCATGTCAGACAGAGAAATGCAGGAGCTAAAAGAGTTCATTGACAAGAACCTGAAGAGAGGCTTCATCAGAGAGTCCAAAGCAGTGGGAGGTAGCCCAGTGTTTTTTGTGGATAAAAAACACATGGACAAGCCGAGACTGGTGTGTGACTTCAGGGCGTTAAACGCAGTGTCAGAACCCGTGGCTTTCCCTATGCCCCGGATTGACGACATTTTGACCAGGGTGCGGAAGGGAAATATTTTTACAAAGCTGGACCTAAGGGGGGCGTACAACCTGATACGTATAAGGAAAGGGGATGAATGGAAAACCACCATGTTCACCCCTTTGGGGGCATTTGAATATCTCGTTATGCCATTTGGCTTACAAGCAGGCTCGGCGTGCTTCCAATCGTTTATGAACCACGTACTGGGGCCTTTGCTTTACAAGAATTGTGTGGCCTTCCTAGATGACGTGTTGGTGTATTCTGAGAATGAGGAGCAGCATGTGAGAGACGTCAGAGAAGTGTTGAGCAGGCTGCAAGCCAACCGGCTGTGGGTGAAACTGGAGAAGTGTCAGTTTCATACCAAGGAGGTGGAATTCCTGGGGTACCGCCTGTCAGACAAGGGATTGGCCATGGATCCCGGCAAGGTCCAGGCAGTGCTGGAATGGAAAGCACCCAAAACCAAGAAGGATGTGCAGAGGTTCCTAGGGTTTGGGAACTTTTATCGTAAGTTCATCCGAAACTTTGCACACCTGACGGCGCCCATTACGGACTGTCTCAGCAGTAAGAAGAAATTTGTTTGGACTGAGGAGGCGGAGCGAGCTTTTGAGGAACTGAAAAGGGCCTTCGCCTCTGAAGGACAACTTCTGCATGTGGATTTACAAAAAAAGATGAGAGTCGAAACAGACGCATCAGATAGAGCCATAGGGGCGGTGCTTCTTCTGCAGCCAGGGAAGGAGGAGTCAGAGTGGAGACCGTGTGCCTTTTTTTCGCGAAAGCTGAACAAATCCGAGAGGAACTACACGGTGTACGACCGAGAACTTCTTGCTATTCATGAGGCTTTCCGGAGATGGAGGCATCTGCTAATTGGCGCACAACATAAGGTGCAAGTGTGCACTGACCACAAGAACCTAGAGTATTGGAGAACGGCACGAGTGCTCAACCAACGGCAGTTGAGATGGGCCCAGGAGTTCTCCAAATTTAACTTTGAGATTTGTTACGTGCCAGGCCCAGAGAACGTTAGGGCGGACGCTCTCTCACGCAAACCTGAATATTTGGAGGGGGAGAGAGCACCCGAAGAAAGACATGTCATTCCAGAGGACCGCTGGGTGTGTGGGGCGGCATTGGTGGGGCAAAGGGAACTGGTAGAGGGAACGGTGCATGATGAATACGCCCAGGAGAAACTCAGGGGTCTCAGGAGGGAGGGAGATAAACCCGGGGGTTTTGAGGAGAGAAACGGGGCGTTGTATTACAAGGGAGCGTTATATATACCTGAAGGTGATTTGAGGGAGAAGGTACTCAAGCAACTGCACGATAGCCCCACAGCAGGGCATTTTGGGCAACACAAAACCATGTGGCTGGTTACCAGGGAATTTTGGTGGCCCAAGGTCAGGGAAGATGTGCGGGAGTATGTGAGAGGGTGTGACCAATGCCAGCGAGCCAAGGGGGAGAGGCGGGCACCGGCAGGGTTATTAGAACCGCTACCCACACCTGAAAGACCATGGGAAGCAGTGGCAATAGATTTCATGACTGATCTGCCAAAGTCCAGAGGGAAAACAGCCATCATGGTTGTGGTAGACCTGTTAACCAAAATGGCCCACTTTATAGCATGCTCACATGCTGTCACGGCAGAAGAAACCGCTAAATTGTTTGTAGAAAATGTGTTTAGGTTGCATGGCGCCCCCTTGAGGGTGGTTTCAGACCGAGGGAAACAATTTACTTCCAGGTTCTGGAGGAAGCTCATGAGCTTACTGCATGTAGAGGTCAATTTTTCGACTGCCCGGCATCCTGAAACCAACGGGCAGGCGGAAAGAGCCAATGGCATCCTCCAGCAATATTTGAGGTGTTATGTCAATGACAGAGAGAATGATTGGGTGGAGAAGCTGGCGTTGGCGGAATTTGCCTACAACAATGCGGAGAACGTGTCCACGAGGATGAGCCCCTTTTTGGCTAATTACGGGTGCCATCCCCGGGCTTTCCCGGGGGGGGGGGAGGGGAGAACTGGTGCGTTCCAGCTGCCGAACAGTTCGTAGAAGAAATGGAAGCGATCCATCGCCAGCTCCAACTTAACTTAGACAGGGCCAAGGAGGAATATAAGAGGCAGGCAGACAAAAACAGAAGAGAAGGTGAAACAATTAGGGTGGGGGATCAGGTGTGGCTGTCAACCCAAGGGTTACCATTCAAAGGAGGTTGTAAGAAGTTAAGACCCAAAAGACTGGGCCCATTTGAAGTCACACAACAGGTCAACCCAGTGGCTTTCAGACTCCGGTTACCGAACCACATGAAGCTGCACCCAGTTTTCCACAGGTCGTTGCTGTCACCGTATAAAGGGGACAGAGAAGGGAGGGTCACTCGGGGACCAGCAATGGAGGAAAGGGAACACAGCTACCATGTAGCGGAGATCCTCGATTCCAGGTGGAAGGGAGATCAAGTAGAGTATTTGGTAACGTGGGAAGGGGAACCGGAGTCGGAAAACTATGGCAACTGATAAGCCAAAGTTGCCATGAGTGCCAAGAAAAACAAACATGGAGTCCAGCGCGCTTCCCTTGCGCGGCTTGCAGACTGTTTGTGCCGATCCAAAAGTCCTCTGGCTCCCTGGCTGTCAGCAGAGCGATCGCAGCAGATAGAAGCAATTGCAGCGTGTGGGTGAATAATTCAGAACAGACACAAAGCGTTCCTTATCTTCTCTAGCCTTTAATCAAGTAGAATAACATCGTAAATTAAACCTGGCGAAAGCTCGCCCATTCTCCCTTTCGCGTAGCGTCCCAAAAGCAGACTGAAACACTCGGCGTCAAACCACTCCCCGTATGTGTTTCTAACCACGCCTCAGGGAAGAGACGTCACACAGAACTCTTTAACCCTGTGAGTTCTGAAACCAATAACAAAAACACCTGGGTCATGGCAGAGGATGTCAAGGACGAGGTTTTAATAGAAACTTTTCATCAGAGGTTCCCACGTAAACCTCAGCCAGTGGCGAGGTTCCGGAGGGAATACTTTGCCACCACAGATGAGGAAGAGGAGTTGGAGGGGTTCACAGATTCCGAGGAGGAGGAGGATTCAGCGAGCCGGAACAGCGACCGATGGAGGGAAATGTTCGAGACGTCTGAAGATGAAGAGGATTCTTTTCGGAGTTTTACCTCCTCACCGCCCAGAGGAGAGGGAACGGGCGGGGGTGAAGGGGGTCCTGGAGGGGAGGTGGATGTCAGGGAACTGCCATCGGAGGAACAGGTGGGGAAAGGGCTCACGGAGGCTGGGAGGGACTCAACAGTTGAAGCAGGGACCAGCAGGGGGAGAGATGGGTCTCTGGAGGAGAGTCTCACAAAGGCTGAGAGAGACGCAGCAGCTAAAGCAGGAACTAGCAGGGAAAGGGGAGGATCTCTGAGGGAAAGCGAGCAAGAGGGAGGGCTCAGGGACACGTCCAGCGAGAACAGTGGGGAGGTGTCAGAAGCTCCCATAGGGAGACCTATTCCTCGCCGGAAGCTGTCACGCCGTGAGTCCCGAAGACGTGTTTCCGTTAAGGAGCTTTTATGCTGGAAGCGCTTCCGAAAACAACCACTGTCGGAATCTGCAAGTGACTAGAGCAGACATGTCTGAGAGCCAGTGTGGTGTAGTGGTTAAGAGCGTTAGTCTTGTAATCTGGTGAACCGGGTTCGCGTCTCCGCTCCTCCACATGCAGCTGCTGGGTGACCTTGGGCCAGTCACACTTCTCTGAAGTCTCTCAGCCCCACTCACCTCACAGAGTGTTTGTTGTGGGGGAGGAAGGGAAAGGAGAATGTTAGCCGCTTTGAGACTCCTGAAGGGGAGTGAAAGGCGGGATATCAAATCCAAACTCTTCTTCTTCTTCTTCTGAGGAGCTCTGTCACACACAGAGGTTTGTGGAGTTGCACAAACTCTGAGGGACTACGATTTTACGCACAAGCAGCTCATCATCCCATCACAGTACAGTTTTAAGTCCGGCAGGGCAAATCCCCCTCTTTCTTTTGCATCTGTAAGTATTTTAAATTTTATTCTGGGCTTTTTGCCCTGCCAGACAAATCTCGCAATGTCTTTCTGCCACCTCTTGAAACAGTCCATCTTGTCAAGAATCTGCAAAGTTTGAAACAAAAATAGCATTCTAGGCAATACATTCATCTTAATAACTGCAATTCGGCCTAACATTGACAATTTTAGATTTGACCATATTTCTAGATCTTTTTTAATTTCTGACCAACATTTTTCATAGTTGTCCTTATACAAGTTCAAATTTTTAGATGTCAAATGAACCCCTAGGTATGTCACCTTCTTAACCACTGTCAAACCTGTCTCTTCTTGAAATTTCTCCTTCTCCATGACTGTCAAATTTTTTTCTAAGACTTTAGTTTTTTGTTTGTTCAGTTTAAGTCTGGCTACCTGGCCAAATTGTTGAATTATCTCCAACACTCTTTTCGTACTAGTGTTTGGCTCTTGTAAGGTCAATACTAAGTCATCTGCGAATGCCCTTAACTTGTAATGTTTAGCTCCGACCTGTACACCTTTAACCTGCTGGTCATTTCTAATCATATTCAGCAACACCTCCAGAACAGAAATGAAAAGCAATGGAGAAATTGGGCACCCCTGTCGTGTTCCTTTTTCTATCTTAAGTTCCTCCGTTATCACATTATTTACAATCAGCTTAGCTTTTTGTTCAGAATATATTGCACCCATACCATTCTCAAAACCTTGGCCTACCCCCATCCCATGAAGATTCTTTTTCATAAAACTCCAAGAAATATTGTCAAAGGCTTTCTCCGCGTCCACAAAAATCAGCACTGCTTTAGTGTTTATGTTCACCTCTAGCAATTCCAGAATGTCTATTATATTCCTTACATTGTCCGATAAGTGCCTTTTTGGGAGAAAGCCTGCTTGGTCCTTATGAATCTTCTCCATCAACACTCTTTTAAGTCTTTTTGCCAAAATGTCTGCAAAAAAATTATAATCCACATTAAGTAATGATATTGGGCGGTAGTTCTTAAGTTGAGTCTTTTCAGTCTCTGTCTTTGGTATGAGTGAAATATACGCTTCTTTCCACGATTCTGGTGCCTTTCCCCCCTCTGAAATCTCATTGCAGACTTCCTTTAACGGTTGAACCAACCACTCCTTCAAAGATTTATAGTATCTGGAAGTCAGTCCATCTGGCCCTGGAGACTTGCCCAATTGCATGTCTTGAATGGCACCCTCTATCTCTTGTTCTGTTATTCTCTGGTTTAAATCCACCTTGCTTTGATGAGAGATTTTTTGTAATCCATATTTTTTAAGGAATTTATCTATGTCCTCTTCATTTTGTGGTCCTTGAGAATAAAGTTTTTTGAAATAACTCAGAAAACAGTTTCTAATCTCATTGGGTTTAGATATGTTCTTTCCATCCACTTCTAGGCTTGTAACTGTATTTAGTTTCTGCCTTTTCTTCAATTGCCATGCCAGAAGTTTGCCACATTTATCTGCCGATTCGAATGTTTTTTGTTTCATTTGCTTTATCTTCCATTCAATCTCTTGATTCATCAATTCCATATATTGTGTTTGATATAACTTAATCTCTCTCAAAATCTCCTGGGACTTTGGTTTTGATCTTAATTTTTTCTCTCCTTCTTTTATCTTTTCCAAAATCTTTTCCTTCTTCTCATTCTGCTTTCTCTTTTTTATTGAATTTTGTTGAATCAAGAATCCTCGCATCACAGCTTTACTTGCGTCCCAGATCACTCTTTTTTCCACATCGGCCTTTAGATTTATTTCAAAATAGTCCTTTAAAGTTTTTTGGGCCTTCATGTGGATCTCCTTATCTCGAAACAGGGTGTCATTCATCCTCCATCTAAATTGACCAGTTGTTGTAAGTTTCATTTCCATCTTCACGGCGTTATGGTCGGAGCAAGTTTTTGGGCAGATTTCTACCCTCCTAATCTTTGGAGCCATCCCACTAGTGATCCAAATTTGATCAATTCTGGTCCAGGTCATCATTGCTTGAGAGAAAAAAGTTCCCTCTCTCTCAAGAGGGTTCCTTGTTCTCCATATGTCTATTAGGTCCATATTTTCCGTCATTTCAAAGGTCTTCGGAAGTCTCCCTTCCTTGGAGATTGTCAGTCTTTGTGCCTTGTCCATATTTGTAGAAACTACACCGTTCATGTCTCCCATAATTATCATATTGTAATCCAAATAGTCCATCAGAGTTTCATGAAGTTTCTTGAAGAATTCCGCCTTGCCTTCATTTGGTGCATAAATTCCAACTATTAAGAATTTTTCTCCTTGTACTTGTATTTCAACTGCCAGATATCTTCCTTGTTCATCTTTAAACATCATTTTTGGAACCCATTTCTCTTTTACATAGATCACGACTCCTCTTTTCTTAACTTTATCCGATGAAATGAATTCTTGTCCTAATCTTTTATTTATGAGTAGTTTCCTGTGTGCTCTGGTTACATGGGTTTCTTGTAAACAAATCAAGTCCAATTGTTCTCTTTTCAAAATATGAAACACTTGACGTCTCTTCAAAGGCATGTTCAGCCCATTACAAGTCCAGCTAAGGAATTGCAGAGCCGTCTTGTTATTTTTCTGTTACTCCTCCAACCGTTCCAAGTTGTTGCTCGTCCTCTGATGGTGATGGGTTAAGTCCAAACGATAGGTTCAGAATGTCTAGTGCTCTCCTTTGTTCTGCAATTGGATCCACAGTTCCCTTCTGTAAGTCCTCTTGGTTTCTTTCCAAGAATCTCTCTTTGTCTTGTATTGTCTTTATTTTCACCTTCTTTCCCTTATAGTCAAAAGACAGTCCTTGTGGGAACTCCCACCTGAAAGGGATGATGTTCTTCTTCAGCAGGTAAACCAAATCCTTATAGAATGTTCTCAACTCCAAGATATGTTTAGGGATGTCTTTAAAAATCTGTATGGATGAATTTTCAATTTGCAAGGCCTTTTGGTAGTGTAATTTTAATATTTTATCTCTTTCTTCCTTAGATCTAAGGGTAATCAAACAGTCCCTCGGGGTCTTTCTGTTCTGTCTTCTGCCCCGTTTAAATGCTGTTGTAATCTTAAATTCTTCCTCCTCCAAGTCTTCCCAGAAACCAGCAAACTCTTGTGTTAAAAACTCCACCAGGTTGTCTCCTTCGCTCTCGGGAATCAGTCTTAATTTCAGATTTCTTTCCTTTCTCTGTAATTCCCACAAAGCCAGAGTTACATCATGTTCATGAACCTTTTTAGCAATCGGTTCTAAGTTCTCTTGAGTCTCTCCAGCAATAGTTCTAGCTTCCTCTGCAATTTTACGTGTTGCAGAATTTTCTTGAACCAGCCTGTTTATAGATTCTGTATTCAAGTCCAATCTTGCTGTTAGTTCTGTTAATTTCTGTGTATTTTCTGTACTCTGCTTTGTCAAGGTCTCCAAAGATTGATTTATCTTGAGTAACGCTTGTGTCACTGACTCCATAGAGGCAGCTGTCACTTTTTCTTGTCCTGTTATTCCTGTAGGAGTTACGCCTGTAATTGAGCCTCTTTTCTTTTGTTGCTGTTGCTGGTGTTGTTGCTGGTGGAGCTGCTGTTGCTGGTGGAGCTGCTTCCCCTGACACACTGGAACCTCCCCCCCCCTCCGCTACGCTCTGGAGGGGAAGCCGGTCCCGATCTCCTGCTGCTGCTTCGGGATTCCCTATTTGCTCCTTCCCCCTGATGAGTCCCCCCTGGGGCTCCTCTTGTCTTGGCTACAGGCGCCCCCTCCTGGGAATCCCCCGATTCGCTGGAAAGGCTCATGGAATCCCTCGGGCCACCGTCCTCCTCTTCCTCGCTGTCCTCGGACTCTTCCCAATAGTCCTCCCTCTCCTGCCTCCCATGTGCCTCTGCTCCTGAACCCCTGACAGCGCCATAAATTGCGCAGCCACGATTTAGCTTCCCCATGCAGATGAGTTATTATGAAGCCTACTTTCTCCTCCTCATCTCTAAAGTCTCCCCTTCGCTCTCCATCACCTCTCTCCCCTGTACCTCTGCTCCTGAGCCCCTGACAATTATATTTCATTTCCCAGAAAGCCTTAACCCTTGGGCACGTCCACCATAGGTGAAAGAATTTTCCTTCAGTTTCTTTACAATTCCAACACTTATTGTCTGGCAAATGATATATTTTTGCAAGCTTGATTAGGGTCATGTACCACCTGTAAATCATTTTCATAATATTTTCTTTCAGGGCATTACATGCCGTAAATTTCACACCAGTGGTCCTCAAATTGGTGTTTTTGGGGTTAGAATGCACATTCACCCCAAAATCGCAGAAATGTTTGTTACCAGCCCAAATCAACCATAGGTAAACATATGGTAACATGTCAATAGAAAAAGGACGAATAAGCTTTGATTGCTCTTTCGGTGTTCATTCACCCACAAATAGCAAAGCGGTGTGTAATGGTTGGGAGTTACTCGTGCGTAATCCTGCTCTGTTTGAGCATCGGGTTGCCTGGTTAAACCCTCCGGACTACGCAGCCCATGGTAGCGTGGCTGCTCTTAGTCACTTGTAGAATCTGACTGTGGGCGTTTCTTAAAGCGTTGCCAACATAAGAGTTGTTTGACGCCCAATCGTTTCCGCCTCTCACTGCGCGGGAGTCTCCTGCGCAGGGTGGGCGTGGGCAGCGGGGTGCTTGGGCTCTCCTCACTAACTTCCAACGAAGAGTCCTGGAGCCCCTGCACCTCCCTGTCCCGTTGCTCTCCTGGATCCCTGGTGTTACACTCATTCTCTTCCCCTTCTTCCTGGCTAAGTCTCCCTCTAGCGCTTGGACCTTCCCCTGCAGAATCAGAGACCCTCTCCTTCTCCCGTGCCTCTGATGGCAGTTCCCTGACATCCACCTCCCTCCCAGGGCCCCCTTCACTCCCCCTCCGACCCGGGGGCTCTGTTGCAGCCTCTTCTCTGGTCGGCGAGCCAAGGAAACCCCTGAAAGAGCTGTCCTCCTCATCTGTGGGTGTGAACACCTCTTCCCACCTGCTAAGGTTCCCACCCAAGGAATGACTCTCCCAATCCGATTCTTCTTCGGATTCTGAAAACCCTTCGAAACTCTCTTCCTCCTCCGTCGTGCCGAACTGTTCTTCCCAGAATCGCTCTAAGGGCTTGGGTTTATCTGGGAACCGTCGGTGGAACACTTCCACCATATGCTCGTCGCCAACTGCCTCTGCCGGCACCCACGTGTTTTCCGACCAGGGCTCTCCTTCCCACGCCACCAAGTACTGCACCTGCCGCCCTCGCCACCTTGAATCCACTATCTCTGCGGCCGAGCTCTGGTGTTCCCTCTCTTCTACCTGTGGTTGTGGCAAGACTTCTACCTCCCGCCCCTCTAATTCCTGCCCCTCTCTGTGCGGTGAGAGCAAGGACCTGTGGAACACGGGATGTATTTTCATGTTGTTGGGCAACCTGAGCTTGAACGCCACTGGGTTTATCTGTTGTATAACTTCAAACGGGCCCAGTCTTCTGGGCTGCAACTTCTTGCACCCTCCCTTAAAGGGTAACCCTTGAGTGGACAACCACACGCGATCCCCCACCCTAATGGTTTCCCCTTCCCTCCGGTGTTTATCTGCTTGCTTCTTGTAACTGGCTTTAGCCCTTTCTAGGTTCATCTTGAGCTGTTGATGTAACGCTTCCATTTCTTCCACAAACTGTTCAGCAGCAGGTACACTCCAGCTCTGTTCCTCATTGCCCGGGAACGCCCTGGGATGACACCCATAATTGGCCAAGAAGGGGCTCATACTGGTGGACACATGTTCAGCATTATTGTACGCAAATTCTGCTAGCGCTAGTTTCTCTACCCAATCATTCTGCCTTTCGCTAACGAAGCAGCGTAAGTATTGCTGGAGTACACTGTTTGCCCTTTCCGCCTGCCCATTGGTTTCTGGGTGTCTCGCTGTCGAGAAGCTTACCTCGACTTGCAGTAGGCTCATGAGCTTCCTCCAGAACCGGGAAGTAAATTGTTTTCTGCGGTCAGATAAAACCCTCAAGGGGGCGCCATGCAGCCTAAAAATGTGTTCTACAAACAACCGTGCCGTTTCTTCCGCCGTCACCGCATGGGAGCAGGCGATAAAGTGGCACATTTTGGTTAGCAAGTCTACTACTACCATCACTGCTGTTTTTCCCCTTGATTTGGGCAAATCCGTCATGAAATCAATTGACACCACCTCCCAGGGTTTGTTTGGCGTGGGTAAGGGTTCCAGCAAACCTGCTGGCATCGTGCGTTCCCCTTTGGCCCTCTGGCAGCGGTCACACCCTCTTACATATTCACGTACACCTTCCCTCACCCGTGGCCACCAAAATTGTCGGGTCACCAGCATCATGGTTTTGTGTTGCCCAAAATGTCCCGCTGTGGGGGTGTCATGTAGTTGTTTGAGTACCCTTCTTCTTAGAGCCTCCCCCGGTACGTACATCACCCCCCTGTAGTACAACACCCCTTCCTTCTCCTCAAACCCCTCTGGTGCTCCCCTCCCCTCTTGGAGTTCCCTGATTTTAGTCCGGGCGAATTCATCGTCCCTAGTGAGTCCTGCCAGTTCTCTCGTGCCCACTAGAGTACCCCCACACACCCATCGGTCCTCAGGTATGACGTGGCGGGTCTCCGGCGGCCCTTCTCCTTCGAAGTACTCTGGTTTCCGCGAAAGAGCGTTTGCTCTCACGTTTTGCTGGCCGGGCACATACTGGATTTCGAAAGAAAACTTGGAAAACTCCTGCGCCCAGCGAATCTGTCTCTGGTTGAGCACCTGTGCTGTCCGCCAATATTCCAAGTTCTTGTGATCTGTGCAGACCTGGATCTTATGCTGCGCCCCTATCAGCAGATGGCGCCACCGACGAAAGGCGGCATAAATTGCTAGCAGTTCTCGGTCGTACACAGTGTAGTTTTGTTCCGACTTGCTCAGCTTCCTCGAGAAGAAGGCGCACGGTTTCCATTCTTGCTGGCTCAGTCCTGGCTGCAACAGAACCGCCCCGATGGCTCTTTCTGACGCGTCCGTCTCCAACCTCATAGGTTTCTCCAAATCCACATGTAGTAATTGTTCCTCCAACGCGAATGCCTTCTTCAATCTTTCAAAGGATTGCTGGGCTTCCTCCGTCCACACAAACTTTCTCTTACTACTGAGACAGTCCGTGATTGGGGCCGTCAAGTGTGCGAAGTTCTTGATGAACGTCCGGTAGAAATTGCCAAAACCTAGGAATCTCTGCACATCCTTTCGTGTCTTTGGGGTCTTCCACTCCAATACTGCTTGCACCTTGCTTGGGTCCATCGCTAAGCCTTTGTCAGATAGCATGTACCCCAGGAACTCCACCTCTCGGGCATGAAACTGACATTTCTCTAGCTTGACCCACAACTGGTGTTTCTGCAAATGTTGTAGCACTTCCCTGACATCTCTCACATGTTGCTCCTCATTTTCCGAATAAATCAAGACGTCGTCCAGGAATGCTACACAGTTCTTGTAAAGCAGAGACCCCAACACGTGGTGCATGAACGCTTGAAAACAGGCGGAGCCTGACTGTAATCCGAAAGGCATAACGAGATATTCAAAGGCCCCCAGGGGTGTGAACATGGTGGTCTTCCATTCATCCCCCTCTCTCATCCGGATTAAGTTGTAAGCCCCCCTCAGATCTAGCTTGGTGAAATTCTTTCCCTTCCTCACTCTTGTCAGATTGTCATCGATTCTGGGCATCGGGAAAGTCACAGGTTCTGACACCAAATTTACCCCCCTGAAGTCCACGACCAGCCTCGGTTTATCAGTGTCCTTTTTGTCCACAAAAAATACTGGACTGCCCCCCACTGCTTTTGACTCTCTTATAAACCCTCTCTTTAGGTTCTTGTCGATAAAGTCCCGTAACTCCTTCATCACTATGGGGGTGGGTTTCCCCTGAGCATCCAGCGACCGTCGTTCTTCCAGCCTCGCTGTCAGGATGGCTATGTGCTCTTCCAAATTGCGGTTTCTCTCCTCCAGCGATTGGCCTCCAGCTGCCCCTCCCCTGGCTCCAGCTCCTCCGGTCTTACTCATGATGCCCCCTTCTGCTTGTTGCGCACGAGCAACTTTCAGGGTGAGTCAGAATGCTGTAATGGTTGGGAGTTACTCGTGCGTAATCCTGCTCCGTTTGAGCATCGGATTGCCTGGTTAAACCCTCCGGACTACGCAGCCCATATTAGCGTGGCTGCTCTTAGTCACTTGTAGAATCTGACTGTGGGCGTTTCTTAAAGCGTTGCCAACATAAGATTTGTTTGACGCCCAATCGTTTCCGCCTCTCACTGCGCAGGAGTTTCCTGCGCAGGGTGGGCGTGGGCAGCAGGGTGCTTGGGCTCTCCTCACTAACTTCCAACGAAGAGTCCTGGAGCCCCTGCACCTCCCTGTCCCGTTGCTCTCCTGGATCCCTGGTGTTACACTCATTCTCTTCCCCTTCTTCCCGGCTAAGTCTCCCTCTAGTGCTAGGACCTTCCCCTGCAGAATCCGAGACCCTCTCCTTCTCCCGTGCCTCTGATGGCAGTTCCCTGACACGGTGTAATAAGCCTAAACAAAGCCAAACAAGTTGTTTTGGTTTCCAACTACATAGAGAGAAGAATCTTGGATTTCGCTTACTTCAAGTCGTGTTCTTTGCTGTTAATGCACATTGACACAGAAATCGCAAAGTGTGTGTAATGAGACCAAAATAACACAACACCATCTTTTCGCTTCCATATGCGTAGAAAGAAGACGAATAGGCTTTGATTGGGCTTTTTTCAATTCGCATGGTGTTATTTGGGTGTGCGCCAGCATCACCCCAAACGAAAGCAAAAAAGTTTTTTTGGGTTCCATCTACATAAAAAGAAGATGATAAAGCTCTGATTGGGCTCATTTCAAATTGGTGTTTTGCGGGTTAGAATGCACATTCACCCAAAAATCGCAGAAATGTTTGTTACCAGCTCAAATCTGCTGGGAAAAAGCACCAATGATAAAGCCAGCTGCAGGTGGCTGGAATGCAAAACAGGATGTTGTTGTTTCAAACTGTACTGTTGGGAAAAAGGGGGAGTCTATTCTCTGTACTGAGCACCGGATGTTAGCTCAGAGTGTCATCTGACCTGTGCTAGAAGCACAGGGGAGGAGTTATGACTCTTCTGATGGAGTCTGAAGGGTGCAGTCACGTTTCTTTGTACTGCTGAATGACAGGAATAAAAGACATGTAAATAGGACTCCTGTCTGTCTCATTTCCCCTCCCTGGGGGGGAAAGCAAGGAGAGAGAAGCAGAGGGTGTGTTCTCCTCACATCTAACGAGGAGAATCACCGGTTTACGACCTAGCCTGCCGGGAGTAGCAGATGGAAGGTAAACAAGTATCTCGCTCAGTTTGCCCGTGAAGGCCAGTTTACCTCTGACTGTGAGCTGAGATACTGACGTATGGCAGCTTTCGGTGGTTGCGATTCATCGAACATCTGCATGAGAGGCTGGTGGATTGTCCTCCTCTGCTCCAAGGGAGAAAATAGCGTCTGAGAGCAGCCAGAAGCTGAACAGACGGCTGGACCCAGAGGAAAATGTTTTCCAAGCAACGGAGCTCAAGGTATGCTGCATTTCGGGCTAAAAGTTAGAGATAAGCTTTCAAGTATGCACAGTTGCTAAGCGACGCTCGTCAGAGACGTGGAAATTTACTGGCTGCGCAGATGGCTCTGAGAGAGGGCCTGGGAAGCGAAAGTTTTGTTTTGACTATGTCTTAGATGCTGTGCAAGGTCTGAGAAACAGCTTGCAGCTTGCCTGGAAAGGCAGTAAACAAGTCCAGCAGAGGCTATTGGAGTTTTAGCAAGGCTGGAAAGTGAGACAGAGGCTTGGCTTCAAGATGGATGCCAAGAAGGGGGGAGCCCTGCCTTATTCATCTCCCCTGACCAGTGGCAGTTATTCATCATGGTCTGGAAAGACGACTACCCCAGAAGGGGTGAGCAAGGATGATGCTGGCCAAGTTCCTAAGAGCTCATCGAAAACTGAGGAGAGCTTTGACCCTAGATGGGGGAGCGAAGGAACTGTTCCAGCTGCACTGGAAGTGAAGGACAGGGGGAGGGAAGAACAGAGTTCAAATCTCCCCGCTGCTGAAGCTACTGAGGAGCGAGTTGTAGCATTGAGCGCTGTCCGATGTTACAATTGTGGACAGACTGGGCATCTACAGCGAAACTGTAGGAAGCCGCGCCAGTCAAGAGGAGCGAAGAGCAGCTCTACGAAGCCTGAGGCGTCAGGCAAAAGCCGTACCAAGTGCCAGGTGAAACCTGCAAAGGCTATGATGGCGAAAGGAACCACGCCAGATGTTGGGAACGCGTTCATAATCGACACTGGCTGTACAAAACACATGTGCCCGCACAGAGAACTGTTTTCAACGTTGAAGAAGCAAAGCTTCACTGTGAAACAGGCCAACGGTCAGGAGCTGAAAGCGACCGGGATTGGGACTGTGTATCTTGAGAGTCTGAACTTGACTATAAACAATGTTTACCTGGTTCCAGAACTGAGATTTAATCTGCTGAGTGTGTCGCAGATTGCAAAGAAAGGACTGAAACTGTCCTATGATGCTAAAAGCTGCAAGATCTACAAAGATGGAGAACTGTTTCTTACTGCCAGAGAGAAGGATGGACTGTATTTGTTGACTTTTGATCAAAGTGATTACATGAAATGTAATTTTTCTGGTTCTAACGAAATCTCTCTTGCAGGTGTGACCAGTGTGAGCACCAGGAAGGTGACCAAGAAGGTCGACAGAGCATTTCAGCGGGTGTATGCTGATGTGATTGGTCCTCTAGAACCATCTAGAGGCGGTGCAAAATATTACCTTGTGTGTGTGGATTGTTTTACTAATTATTCTTGGGTTTTTGTGATGGAAAAACCGCAAGAGACCTTAGAAAGGTTTCAGGAGTTTTGTGACAAGGTTAAAAATATGCATGATGCTAACATTGATTGTCTCTTCACAGATGAGAAACAAGTTTTTCTGTTACAGAAGTTTCAGAAGTTCCTGGATGGAAAAGGGATAGACCACAAAGTTGCTGTTTCAACCGAAGCATGGAACAGGGGGGTCTGTGTGAGGGTGAACAAAGAATTGCAAAAGGGGATGCATGCACAATTGCTGAGTTCACATTTGCCACATGAATATTGGGCCGAGTCGCTAGCGTCCTATGTTCACATGTGGGTGAGAAAGGTCTCAACAGAGTTGGGATGTTCTCCTTTTGAGAAGCTGTTCCATAGAAAACCTTCTGTTGACTATTTTAAGGTTTTCGGGTCTCATGTGAGAACAGAAGCTCCAGGTGGAGTAAAGAATGCCAGAGGCATTTTTGTGGGTAATGAAAAGGGTCTCTACAGAGTAATTTTGTCTGAATGTGGTCAGATGATTCTCACAAAGTTTCTTGAGAGTGCTCCAGTACAAGAGCGGGTAGTTGTGCACACATTTCCCACAGGTGACAATTCAGATGATGATTTTTCTGATTACACAGATTACAGTGGTACTGATGATGACAGTGATAGCTCAGAGAGTTCAGTTGTAACAGTCATTGAGAGAAAATCTCACACAATGGATAGACCTTCACAGGTGAAGGAGGAACCACTGTTTGCCATTGCTACTGGTTCTCAACAAAGTCCAGAGGTTGAACCAGTGAGCACAGAGGATCAGAACCTCATACGCAGGTCTGAGAGAGTCACAAAGGGTGTACCACCAAAGAGGTACTCAAAAGAGTTTGCTAACTTAGCTGTTGCATGTGTTGCTATTGTTAACAACTCAAAGCAGGTTAAAGCAGTGTCTAAGTCAGAGACAAAGACACAACAGAGGACTTCCGGGGGCGGCGCGAAACTGTAATGGCGGTCCTCTTCGAGCTCTGAAGAGGGGCTCCGCGGAAAAGGGTCGCTCGCTGCGGCATAGCGACGACCCATCAAGATAAACCACGGGTAGAGTGAGCCCGTGGCCGTGGGACTCGGCGGGCACCAGAAGCTGCTCCGAAAACACAGAAGGGACCCCGTAAGGAGACCCGGAGTGAAGGAGGGGTAGCGGTGCTGTGAGTTCATCGCTCTTTCCGCGGAAGTGAAGCCGCGCGGCCGTTGCAGATGAGCGCTGATCCTTCTTCCTAAAACCAACACCAAACTGCAAGTAACATACCCGTGAGTAAAGGGTTTAAAATTGGCAAAGAATTTGTTAAATTTGGCTGAAAACGGGAGACGAGAAAAGGGAAGTCCGTCTTCCGACATTGCTGACAAGATCAAAGCAAAGCTTTAAAAAGCGGAAAGCGCTTGAAACGGGACTGTGGGAAGTTCTAACTTTTTCGTGCTATTAAACCTGCTCTTTTTCCTGCTGAACTGAAGGTGGAAAGGGACTTTGATCAAAAGAAGGAGTAACGGGGGCTTCCCTCCTACCTCCCCTTTTCTTTGGGTCGTATTTTTAAAGAGCCAGATCGTCGGGCTGCCGGAGAGGGAGACTGTGTCAAACTGCGGAAACAGTTGCAAAAATTTGTAAAAACTTTGTTGGAGCATAACTGATACATTTGAGCAGAAAAGACTGGACGTGATACTGTTGCAAGCACCTCTTGTGAAACTTTGCTGAACTTTAAAAGGTGCTTTGGGGAATTTTGAGTCTTTGAAGGGACTGTTGGATTATCGAATTTACTGAGTTGAAACAATTTGGAACTTTAATGGCGGATTACTTCCTTCTTTGTCTTTGAAACTTGGTGGCACTCCCCCTACAGGGCTTTCGGATTATAAAATCCTGGGAATTGACTTTTGTTTTGAATTCCACTTCACTGGTTGTTTATAACTGAATTTGTCTCTCCCATGGAACAATAGACAATCTGACCTTGAACACTGACAGATGTGTAATGAGTGGTGCAGGGAGAACAAGAGCATCTAAAGCTAAGGAATCTAAAGAGGCCAAGGAAAAAGAAAAGGAAAGAAAACCAGCACAATTTGTACAAACAACACTGACCCAAGGACGCCGATCGTCGGTTCCAGCTGTACTGGTGACCCAAAGGGAACAAGGGGAAACAACTGAGAAGTCCACTGAGGAAGATATGGCAGCAGGTGGGTCAGATACACTATTAAAACAAATATTGGAGCAACTATCAAGTTTAAACCAGAAGGTGGACGACCAGTCTTTGAAGATAGATAAAGCAACTTCCTCGATTCAAAAATTGACTGATCAAGTTTCCCAGCACACGCAAGCCATAGAGAATTTGCAAGGAGCAACAGCGGAAAATCGGGAATTAGCTGGAGAAGCAATCCAGAAAGTGGGAGCTTTACAAAAAGAAGTTGAAGAAATAAAAGGAGAAGTTAAGCCCCTGCACAAACAGGTGGGTGAACAACAAGTTTATCTGTCAATGGTGGAACTGAAAAATCGCGAGAGTAACATCAAATTGAGAGGCACCCCGGAACTCGAGCAAGGAGACTTGATTGGATACTTGACACAGGAATTCTCGAAGTTCTGGGGTTTAAAGGAAGATACAGATTTCAGGATTGTCTCGGCATATAGACTGGGAAGATTGGTAAGGAAGATTGGTAAGGAAAGGACTTCCGGTCGGTGCCAGCGCTTAATGGCGGTCCTAGCTCCGAGCTCCGGAGAAGGACTGCTTCGCAAGTTCGGGTCTTACCCGCTACGGCAAGCGGGGGACCCCTAAAATCCCAGGCGCAGAAGCCTGAGAACAAGGAGACTCGGTGGGCACCTTTGCGCCCCCCGGTACCGTGAAAGAGCCTTTTTAAAGGCTACGGATCGACATCGGGAGTGAGCGCGGTGCTGAGAGTCGCTACCCAGCCTGCGAAGTGAAGCCGCGTCGCCATAAGCGGAGAGCGCCGATTCCTTCCTGAAAAGAAATTCGGACTGATTCCCCGTGAGTAAGAACTGAAAAATAACTGGGACTCTTTTATTTTTAAAAATTGGGCTAAAAACGGGGGAGATTTAAACAAAGGAAGTCTGCCTCCCCCCGACTGCATGAAAGCGAAAGCAACGGAACTTTAACCTGCATCCGTTTAAATCTGTCCTTTGATCAGCTAAACCGGACATTTAAACCTTTGATCTCCCCTCTAGCAAGCAGGGCAGAGGGGAGGCGAATCTGACCATTAACTGCATGACTTATTTGGAGGAAAAAAAACATCTGCTGTCTCATCTGTTTGATTTTACGAAACGGTCTGCCTTCTTAGTACACTGAACTGACTTTTCCCTGTGAAGTGATACTTTGATACAAAGTTTTTACACTGCCTGACTATTGTATATCACAAGAAGAAACAGTATAAATTGGGCAACTGTGGCAATTTGATTTAGTAACATTGGCTTGGACTGTGTTAATTTTCCCCTTTTTCTCACTTTTTGGACTGTCTCCTTTGTTTTGGTACTTGGAAATTTTGTTCTATGGCCATTTTGATTTGCTCCCTCTAGAGGATAAAGTAAAGTTCGGCACGGCTTAAGACAGTGGAATTTTCCAAGGGAGAACAAATCCCGTGGGAATTGACCTTGACATGAGTGGCCCACAAGAAGAGATAGTGACAAGAGCCAAGATCAAGCAACAACAGCAACAACAACAGCTGCAGCTGCAACAAGCAAAGAAAAGAGGTTCAATTTCAGGCGCAACAGCCGGATCAGCAGGAACAACAGGTCAAGACAAAGGAGCAGCCGTCTCTATGGAAGCTGTGACAGAGGCCTTGCTTAAAATAAACCAAACCCTGGAGTCTTTGACAAAACAGACTTCAGAGAACACACAAAAATTAACAGAAATATCAGCAAGATTGAATCAGAATACAGAATCTATAAATAGATTGGTACAGGAGAACGCCACCACGCGCCAAATTGCCGAGGAGGCCAAAGCCACTGCCGGAGAGACACAGGAGAAGCTAGAACCCCTTGCCAAGAAGGTCTATGAGCATGATGCAACATTGGCCTTGTGGGACTTACAGAGGAAAGAGAGAAATTTAAAATTAAGACTGATTCCGGAGAACGAAAGAGACAGCCTTGTGGAATACTTGACACGGGAGTTTGTGAATTGTTGGGACCTTGAGGAAGACGAATTTAAAATTACGACTGCCTTCAGATTGGGTAAAAAGCAAGATAGAAAGACACCGAGAGACTGTTTGATTACACTCAGATCCAAGGAGGAAAGAGACAAAATATTAGGATTACACTTCGAAAAGGCCCTGCAAATTGGAAACTCAGCTGTACAGATCTTTAAAGACATCCCAAAATACATTCTGGACTTAAGAAACTTTTACAAGGACCTGGTTCTCTTGCTAAAGAAGAACTCTATTCGTTTTAGGTGGGAGTTCCCACAAGGACTGTCATTTGACTACAAGGCAAAGAAAGTGAAAATAAAGACAATTCAAGACAAAGACAAATTTTTGGCAAGATACCAGGAGGATTTACAGAAGGGGACTGTGGACGTACTTGCAGAACAGAGGAGAGCATTGGACATCTTGAATCTCTTGCCTGGACAAAAATCATTACCATCAGAAGAAGAGCAACAACTTGGAGCTGTTGGAGGAGTCTTAAGAAAATAACAAGATGGCTCTGCAATTCCTTAGTTGGAATTGTAATGGGCTCAATGGGCCTTTGAAGAGAAGACAAGTATTTCATATATTGAATAAAGAACAATTGGACTTGATATGCTTACAAGAAACTCACATAACCAGAGCCCATAGGAGATTACTTTCAAATAAAAGGCTAGGACAAGAATTTATCTCATCAGATAAAGTTAAGAAGAGAGGAGTTGTAATATATGTGAAGGAGAAATGGGCTCCAAAAATGATATTTAAAGATGAACAAGGGAGATATCTGGCTGTGGAGATACAAGTACATGGAGAAAAATTCTTAGTTGTTGGAATTTATGCACCAAATGAAGGCAAATCTGACTTCTTTAAGAGACTTCATGAAACCTTGACGGACTATTTGGATTACAATATGATAATCATGGGAGACATGAATGGCGTGGTCTCCACTAATATGGACAAGGCACAAAGATTAACAGTCACTAAAGAAGGGAGACTCCCTAAGACTTTTTTCGAAATGACAGAAAATATGGACTTGATAGACATTTGGAGAACAAGGAACCCTCTGGAGAGAGAGGGAACCTTTTTCTCCCAAGCAATGATGACCTGGACCAGAATTGATCAAATTTGGGTTACTAGTGGACTGGCTCCAAAGATTAAGAAAGTGGAAATCTGCCCAAAAACTTGCTCCGACCATAACGCCGTGAAGATGGAGATGAAACCCACAATAACTGGTCAATTTAGATGGAGAATGAATGACACCCTCTTTCGAGATAAGGAGATTCTCACGAAGGCCCAAAAGACCCTAAAAGACTATTTTGAAATAAACTTGAGGACCGACGTCGAGAAAAGAGTGATCTGGGATGCAAGTAAAGCGGTTATGAGAGGACTTTTGATTCAACAAAACTCAATAAAGAGGAAAAAACAAAATGAGAAAAAAGAGAAGATCTTGGAAATGATAAAAGAAGGAGAGAGGAAATTAAGAATAAAACCAAAGTCTCAGGACATTTTAAGAGAGATCAAGTTATATCAAACCCAATATATGGAATTGATGAACCAAGAGATTGAATGGAAGATAAAGCAAATGAAGCAAAAAACTTTTGAATCAGCAAATAAATGTGGTAAACTTTTGGCTTGGCAATTGAAGAAAAGGCAGAAACTAAATACAGTTACAAGCCTAGAGGTGGATGGAAAGAACATATCTAAACCCAATGAAATTAGAAATTGCTTTTTAAGTTATTTCAAAAAACTCTATACTCAAGGCCCGCAAAATGAAGAAGATATAGACAAATTCCTTGGAAGATATGGATTACAAAACATCTCTCAGCAAAGTAAGATGGACTTGAACCAGAGAATCTCAGAACAAGAGATAGAGGCTGCCATTCAGAATATGCAACTGGGCAAATCTCCGGGACCAGATGGATTGACTTCTAGATACTACAAATCGCTGAAGGAATGGTTGATTCAACCATTAAGAGAAGTTTGCAATGAGATCCTTGAGGGAAAAAGGGCACCTGAATCGTGGAAAGAGGCTTACATTTCACTCATACCAAAGTCAGAGACTGAAAAGACCCAACTCAAGAACTACCGCCCAATATCATTGCTCAATGTGGATTACAAAATTTTTGCAGACATTTTGGCAAAAAGACTTAAAAGAGTTTTGATGGAGATGATCCATAAGGACCAAGCAGGCTTTCTCCCTAAAAGACACCTGGCGGACAATGTAAGGAATGTTATAGACATTCTGGAAAAGCTAGAGGTGAATATAAACACTAAAGCAGTATTGATATTTGTAGACGCGGAGAAAGCCTTTGACAATATTTCTTGGAGTTTTATGAAGAAGAATCTGCATAGGATGGGGGTAGGTTCGGGTTTTGAGAATGGTATGGCTGCAATATACTCTGAACAAAAGGCCAAACTGATTGTAAATAATGTGGTGACTGAGGAGCTTAAGATAGAAAAAGGAACACGACAGGGGTGCCCGATCTCCCCATTACTCTTTATTACAGTTCTGGAGGTCTTGCTGAATATGATAAGAAATGACCAGCAGGTTAAAGGTGTGCAGGTCGGAGCTAAACATTACAAATTAAGAGCGTTCGCGGATGACTTAGTATTGACTTTGCAAGAGCCAAACACTAGTACGAAAAAGGTATTAGAAATAATACAACAGTTTGGCCAGGTAGCTGGATTTAAGTTGAACAAGCTAAAAACCAAAGTTTTAGGGAAAAACCTAACAGATATGGAAAAGGAGAAATTTCAAGAGGAAACAGGTTTGACTGTGGTCAAAAAGGTCAAATATCTAGGGGTTTATCTAACATCCAAGAATCAGAATTTGTATAAGGATAACTATGAGAAATGTTGGTCAGAAATCAAAAAAGACTTAGAAATATGGTCAAATTTGAAACTGTCAATGTTAGGCCGAATTGCAGTAATTAAAATGAATGTATTGCCTAGAATGCTATTTTTGTTTCAGACCTTGCAGATTATTGACAAGATGGAATGTTTTAAGAGGTGGCATAAAGATATTTCGAAATTTGTCTGGCAGGGCAAAAAGCCCCGAATTAAATTTAAAATACTGACAGATGCTAAAGAAAGAGGGGGTTTTGCCCTGCCGGACCTAAAATTGTACTATGAGGCAGCAGCTTTTTGCTGGCTCAAAGAATGGATGCTCCTCGAGAATACAGACATTTTGGATCTGGAAGGTTTCAACAATGCTTTTGGTTGGCATGCATATCTTTGGTATGATAAAGTTAACAGTGTCTTTAAAAATCACATTGTTAGAAAAGCATTGTTTAATGTTTGGATAAGATATAAAGATCTATTGGAAAATAAAACCCCTAGATGGGTGTCACCAGTGGAGGCTAATGCTGTGAAAAAACTCAATATGGAGGTCGGATGGCCGAAGTATTGGGAAATCTTAGAACAGGATGGAGATAAGTTTAAATTACAAAGCCAGGAAAAATTGAAACATAAAGTGGAAAACTGGTTTCAATACCGTCAAATAATGGAATTTTTTAAACAGGACAGGAAAGTCGGCTTCCAGGTGGAAAAATCAAAATTAGAAACTGAATTGCTAGAACCTACCACTAAGAATTTATCTAGAATGTATAACTTGTTGCTGAAGTGGAATACAGAGGAGGAAACAGTCAAATCAGCCATGATTAAGTGGGCACAGGATGTTGGTCATAACATTATGTCAGACGACTGGGAATGGTTATGGAACACCGGTATCAAATTTACGGCATGTAATGCCTTAAAGGAAAACATTATGAAAATGGTATACAGGTGGTACATGACCCCAGTCAAGCTGGCAAAAATTTATCATTTGCCCGATAACAAATGTTGGAAATGCAAAGAGACTGAAGGTACCTTCTACCACCTTTGGTGGACATGCCCGAAGATTAAGGCTTTCTGGGAAATGATTTATAATGAAATGAAAAAGGTACTTAAATGTACTTTTCCTAAAAAACCAGAGGCCTTTCTCTTGGGCATTGTCGGCCAATTGGTGTCAAAGAAGGACAGGGCTTTTTTCATGTACGCTACAACAGCAGCAAGAATACTCATCGCAAAGTATTGGAAGACACAAGATTTACCCACTCTGGAAGAATGGCAGATGAAAGTGATGGACTATATGACATTGGCAGAGATGACAGGCAGAATCCGTGATCAAGGAAAAGAGACAACGGAAGAAGAATGGAGAAAATTTAAAAGATATCTTAAGGACTATTATAAACTTAATGAATGTTAGAATGTTTTGGTTCTTAGGAACAAAGGGATACAGTGACATAAGGTTAGAATATAGAGATGACTAAGATGATTAAGGTTGGAAAGTAACAATTGGGAGTTGCTATAAAATTATGGACATTGGGATGCAGAAAGGGGGGGTATGGGGAAGTCTTAGAAAAGAGGTTTATGAAAATATGTTATGAAATTATACGTGTATGTTTGTTCTCTTAAGTGTTTGTTTGTTTTTTAAAAAATTTCGTAAAACCAATAAAAATCTTATAAAAAAAAAAAAAAGATTGGTAAGGAAAGACAGATCCAGAGACTGTTTGATAATTTTAAGATCAAAGGAAGAGAGAGACAAGATCCTAGGTCTTCACTTCAAAAAAGCAATTGAAATACAAGACAAAAGGGTGGAAATTTATAGAGATACTCCGAGACAGTTGCTGGACCTCAGAGCCACCTATACAGAACTAGCAAAATTGCTGAGACACAACGCAATTCCCTATAGGTGGGAGTTTCCACAAGGATTATCCTTCACCTACAAAGAAAGGAAGGTTAAAATTAGAACACCTGAAGATAACCAAAAGTTCCTTCACGACCACGGAGAAGATCTCCAAAAAGGAGTGGACTGGCTTCCAGTTTTACCAGCACCAATATTGCCTGGAAGCGGGCCAACGCCTGCACCCTCGGGATCTGAGCAAAAGGAAGGCACCCCATCCTAAGAACATCTTAAATAGAACAGGATGTCTCTGCAGCTACTTAGTTGGAACATAAATGGCGGGAATTCTCCGGAAAAAAGAAGGAGGATATTTCATATCCTAAAAAAAGAACAATTGGATGTAATATGCCTTCAAGAAACACATGTGACTAGGCTCCACAGGAAAGTATTAATCAATAAAAGACTTGGCCAAGAATTTATCTCATCAGACAAAGTTAAAAAAAGAGGCGTTGTAATTTATGCAAAGGAGAACCTGTCACCAAAATTTTTATTCAAAGATGATCATGGAAGAATTCTCGCAATTGAAATCCAAACACAAGGGGAAAAGATTTTGATATTAGGAGTTTATGCGCCAAATGATGGAAAATCAGAATTCTATAAGAAGCTGCATGAGACAATGATGGACTATTTGGACTATTCTAACATTATTGTGATGGGAGATATGAATGGGGTGGTGTCTACAAATATGGACAAATCCCAAAATCAAAACTTAACAACAGACGGCAGACTCCCTAAAACCTTCTTTGAAATGACAGACAATATGGACTTGATTGACATTTGGAGGACAAGGAACCCCTTGGGTAAAGAAGGAACCTTCTTCTCTGAGGCCCACTTGTCATGGACACGAATTGACCAAATTTGGATATCTAGAGGGCTGGCCCCGAAAACAAGAAAAGTGGAAATCTGCCCAAAAACCTGCTCCGACCATAATGCCTTAAAAATGGAATTGAGACTTTTCCCAACTGGATCCTTCAGATGGAGAATGAATGACACCTTGCTAAGAGATCAAGAGATTGTTAAGAAGGCCCAAAAAACGCTAAAGGACTACTTTGAAATAAACTTGAACACTACGGTGGAGAAAAGAACAATCTGGGATGCAAGTAAAGCTGTAATGAGAGGGTTTCTGATACAACAGAATACAATAAAGAGAAAATTTTGGAATGGAAAAAAGGAAAAAAATTTAGAGAAAATAAGTGAAGGAGAGAAAAAGTTGAGAACCAAACCGAAGTCAAAAGAGGTGCTAAGAGAGATCAAATTCCATCAAGCACAATATTCGAAATTGATCAATCAAGAGATTGAGTGGAAAATCAAACAAATGAAGCAGAGATCGTTTGAATCAGCAAATAAATGTGGAAAGTTGCTAGCTTGGCAGTTGAAAAAAAGACAAAAGTTAAATACGGTTACAAACTTGGAGATTCAAGGAAAAATAGTTCAGAAACCAGAAGAAATAAGAAAGTGCTTCCACAGATACTTCAAAGAGCTTTACGCACAGGGGCCCCAGAAAGAATCGGAAATAGATCAATTTTTGAGGACAAATGGATTACCTAAAATAAGCCAAGATAAAAGATCAATTCTTAACAGCAAAATAACTCAACAGGAAATTGAAGGTGCCATCCAAAATATGCAGCTGGGCAAATCTCCAGGCCCGGATGGACTCACCTCCAAATATTATAAGACTTTGAAGGACTTCTTGATACAACCGTTGCTGGAGGTTTGTAACCAGATCATGGAGGGGAGGAAGGCACCGGAAACGTGGAAAGAAGCATTCATCACATTGATTCCCAAGTCAGAAAGGGAAAAGACTCAGCTTAAGAACTACCGTCCCATCTCACTCCTGAATGTGGATTACAAAATATTTGCAGACATTTTAGCAAATAGACTTAAAAATGTACTAAATGAAGTAATTCACAAGGACCAAGCAGGCTTTCTCCCTGGTAGACACATGTTTGACAACACCAGGAACATTATTGATATATTGGAGTTGTTGCGAATTAGAAACACAAGGGCTGCTTTAATCTTTATTGATGCGGAGAAAGCATTTGACAACATTTCTTGGATGTTTATGAAGAAAAACTTGAAAGGGATGGGAGTGGGACGGGGGTTTGAAAATGGACTAGAAGCAATTTATTCAGAGCAAAAAGCTAAGCTGATAGTGAACAATGTGGTATCGGAGGAACTCCAAATTGAAAAAGGGACACGACAGGGGTGCCCTCTATCCCCTCTGCTATTTATTTCTGTTCTGGAGGTATTGCTGAATATGATCAGGGAGGACCAGTTGGTGCAAGGTATAGTGGTCGGAGCGAAACAATACAAACTGGAAGCTTTCGCAGATGACTTAGTCTTGACAGTACAGGAGCCAGAATCTAGTACAAAAAGAGTTTTGGAACTTATCTTGGAGTTTGGTCGGGTGGCGGGATTTAAGCTAAACAAACAAAAAACTAAGGTTTTGGTCAAAAATCTGACACCTACAGAGATAGAGGGGTACCAGAAAGAGACAGAGCTAAGTGTGGTTAAAAAAGTGAAATACCTGGGGGTATCCTTGTCCACTAAAAATTTAAACCTTTTCAAAGATAACTATGAAAAATGTTGGCTGGAAATTTAAAAAGACTTGGATATTTGGTCAAGATTGAAACTTGCCTTGTCAGGCCGAATCGCAGCTATAAAGATGTGTGTTTTGCCAAAAATGTTATTCTTATTTCAAACCCTTCAGGTCGTGGACAGAATGGAATGTTTTGGAAAATGGCAGAAGGATATCTCTAAGTTTGTCTGGCAGGGCAAAAAGCCCCGAATAAAATTTAAAATACTAACTGACTCAAAAGAAAGAGGGGGGTTTGCCCTGCCGGATTTAAGGTTGTACTACGAAGCTGCAGCCTTCTGCTGGTTGAAGGATTGGTTTCTGTTGGAAAACACCGATGTCCTAGATCTGGAAGGGTTTGATAATGTGTATGGTTGGCATGCATACTTGTGGTATGACAAGGCGAAGGTTCACAAACTGTTTAAAAACCATATTGTCAGAAAATCAATTTTTGCCGTCTGGATGAAGTACAAGGATTTATTAGAAAGTAAGACCCCGAGGTGGTTATCACCTGTGGAAGCCAAGATTTCTAAAAAAAGGCCCAATATGGAGGCCTACTGGCCAAAATATTGGGAATTGATTGAAAGAGTTGGAGATAATTGGAAGCTCCAAAGCCAGGACAAACTAAAAGGCAAGGTGCGAGATTGGTTACATTATGCTCAAATTCAAGAGGTATTCAAAATGGATAAAAAAGCGGGTTTTCAGTTGGAGAAATCGAAACTGGAGACGGAGTTACTAGAACCAAAGACTAAGGTACTTTCGAGGATGTATGACTTGCTGCTTAAATGGAACACACAGGATGAAACAGTTAAATCTGCTATGATAAAATGGGCACAGGATGTAGGACACAACATTATGTCTGAGGACTGGGAAAGGTTATGGAACACCGGTATGAAATTCACGGCATGTAGTGCCTTGAAAGAGAACATTATGAAAATGGTATACCGGTGGTACATGACCCCAGTCAAGTTGGCTAAAATATATCATCTTTCTGATAATAAGTGTTGGAAATGCAAGGAGGCAGAAGGGACATTCTTTCACCTCTGGTGGACCTGCCCGAAAGTAAAGGCCTTTTGGGAAATGATACATAATGAGCTGAAAAAGGTATTCAGATATACCTTTTCTAAGAAACCAGAGGCCTTTCTCCTGGGCATGGTGGACCGGAAGGTGCCAAAGAAGGACAGAACCTTGTTTATGTATGCAACCACAGCAGCTAGGATTCTTATTGCAAAGTTCTGGAAGACACCAGATTTACCCACACTGGAGGACTGGCAGACGCAGCTGATGGACTATATGGAGTTGGCAGAAATGACTGGCAGAATTCGAGATCTGAGCGAAGAAACAATGGAGGAGGACTGGAAAAAATTTAAGGACTATTTGCAAAAATATTATAAGTTGTTTGAATGTTAAGATTGTGCACGATTAAGAAACGTTATGCTTCTGCAATTTATCTAAGTAAATGATAAAGTAAGTATTGATGGAAAAAAACGAGACAAATTAGAAACAAAATATTATGTTTATTAAGAGTGTTAAAACTAAATTACAAATTTTCGAAATTGGTAACATAATAAACTCAAAGGTATAATAAGATGGGAAACAAGATAACAAATTGCTGAACTGGCTAGAATAATGAATGCAATGCTGAGAGGATGTGAGGAGGTCCAAAAAGAAAGCGAACTGTTGAAGGACGTTGTGAAAGTTTCTTAACTTTTTCTTCTTTCTTTTTTTTTTTATTTTTCTTCATATATAAAAAATGTTTCTTGCATGTTGCTATGTAAACAAATCTGTTAACCTATGGAAAGAAACGCAATAAAAAATTTTATAAAAAAAAAAAACAAAGACACAACAGAGAGTAGCTAACCAAGGTAATGCAGAAGCACTCATTCCTTGGAAGCCAGACAACCAGAGAGGTGTTAGTATCTTCGCTCACAGTCAGAGGTACCTGGCCTCCCCCGTGGCAATTGAGCGAGATACTGTGTTTACCTTCCGTCTGCGACCCCGACAGGCTAGGTAAACAAACCCGGCGATTCTTCTCATCAATCAGATGTGAAGAACACACCCTCTGCTTCTCTGCTTCTCTGCTTCTCTGCTTCTCTCTCCCTCCCTGCATTCTCCCCAGGGAGGGGAAATGAGACAGACAGGAGCCCTTTTACATGTTTTATTCCTGTCACTCAGCAATACATAGAAATGCGACTGTTCCCTTCAGACCCCATCAGAAGAAACACACACTCCTCCCCTGTACTTCCAGCACAGGTCACATGACACTCTGAGCTAACATCCGGTGCTCAGTACAGAGAATAGGCTCCACCTTTTCCCCAACAGTACATCTGCAAAACACAACATCCTGTTTTGCATTCCAGCCATCTGGAGCTGGCTTTTGCCTTGGTGCTTTTTCCCGACATCCTCCCCCAAAAGCATCAATAGGCAAAACATGATCCAGAGAAGAGAACAAACAGTTGTTATACATATAACAGTCCCCTGTTGTTTCAGTTCCACCCTTGGAACTCCCCACCACTGGTTTCACCAGTGTACCTCTCTGGTTGTCTGGCTTCCAAGGAATGAGTGCTTCTGCATTACATTGGCTAGCTACTCTCTGTTGTGTCTTTGTCTCTGACTTAGACACTGCTTTAACCTGCTTTGAGTTGTTAACAATAGCAACACATGCAACAGCTAAGTTAGCAAACTCTTTTGAGTACCTCTTTGGTGGTACACCCTTTGTAACTCTCTCAGACCTGCGTACGAGGTTCTGATCCTCTGTGCTCACTGGTTCAACCTCTGGACTTTGTTGAGAACCAGTAGCATTCAGTGGTTCTTCCTTCACCTGTGAAGGTCTATCCATTGTGTGAGATTTTCTCTCAATGACTGTTACAACTGAACTCTCTGAGCTATCAGTGTCATCATCAGTACCACTGTAATCTGTGACATCAGAAAAATCATCATCATCTGAATCGTTTCCTGTGGGAAATGTGTGTTGTACAACCCGCTCTTGTTCAGGAGCACTTTCTAGAAACTTTGTGAGAATCACCTGACCAGATTCAGACAAAATTACTCTGTAGAGACCCTTTTCATATCCCACAAAAATGCCTCTGGCACTCTTTACTCCACCTGGAGCTTCTGTTCTCACATGAGACCCAAAAACCTTAAAATAGGCAACAGAAGGTTTTCTATTGAACAGCTTCTCAAAAGGAGAACATCCCAACTCTGTTGAGACTTTTCTCAACCACACATGAAGATAGGACGCTAGAGATTCGGCCCAATATTCATGTGGCAAATGTGAACTAAGCAATTGCGCATGCATCCCCTTTTGCAATTCTTTGTTCACTCTAACACAGACCCCTCTGTTCCATGCTTCGGCTGAAACAGCAATTTTGTGGTCTATCCCTTTTCCATCCAGGAACTTCTGAAACTTCTGTAACAGAAAAATTTGCTGCTCATCTGTGAAAAGACAATCAATGTTAGCATCATGCATATTCTTAACCTTGTCACAAAACTCCTGAAACTTTTCTAAAGTTTCCTGCGGTTTCTCCATCATATAAACCCAAGAATAATTAGTGAAACAATCCACACACAAAAGGTAATATTTTGCATTGCCCCTAGATGGTTCTAGAGGACCAATCACATCAGCATACACCCGCTGAAATGCTCTGTCGACCTTCTTGGTCACCTTCCTGGTGCTCACACTGGTCACACCTGCAAGAGAGATTTCGTTAGAATCAGAAGAATTACATTTCATGTAATCACTTTGATCAAAAGACAACAAATACAGTCCATCTTTCTCTTTGGCAGTAAGAAACAGTTCTCCATCTTTGTAGATCTTGCAGCTTTTAGCATCATAGGACAGTTTCAGTCCTTTCTTTGCAATCTGCGACATGCTCAGCAGATTAAATTTCAGTTCTGGAACCAGGTAAACATCGCTTATAGTCAAGTTCAGACTCTCAAGATACACAGTTCCAATTCCGGTCGCTTCCAACTCTTGACCGTTGGCCTGTTTCACAGTGAAGCTTTGCTTCTTCAACGTCGAAAACAGTTGTCTGTGTGGGCATAAATGTTTTGTACATCCAGTGTCGATTATAAAGGCGTTCCCAACAACTGGCGTGGTTCCTTTCGCCATCATAGCCTTTGCAGGTTTCACCTGACACTTGGTACGGCTTTTGCCTGACGCCTCAGGCTTCGTAGAGCTGTTCTTCGCTCCTTTTGACTGGCGCGGCTGCCTACAGTTTCGCTGTAGATGCCCAGTCTGTCCACAATTGTAGCATCGGACAGCACTCAATGCTACACCATGCTCTCCAGTAGATTCAACAGTGGGGGAATTAGAACTCTGTTCTTCCCTCCCCCTGTCCTTCACTTCCAGTGCAGCAAGTCTGTCATGTTCATTCAGGACCACGGCACACACTCTTTCCGCGGTTAGGTCTTGAGCCGGTAGGGAACCAAGCTGACTGGCAACAACCTTGTAGGTGCGATTAAGGCTGTTTATCATCATGAAGCAAAACACTTCCTCCTGTAGACGGAAATTGCGTTCCACCATCTGTTGACGCAGAAACTTCATTTCTGTCAGGTGCGCTTGAACATCTCCATCAGGCGCAAGTCTCAGATTGGTCAACTTCTCAAAATACAGCAACGCTGAAGAACCAGCATCTCTCTGATGCGTTGTACGCAGCGTGTCCCAAACCTCTTTCACATTTTCTAAATGCTGGATATGCACAAGCTGCTGATCTGAGACACACAGAATTATAGCAGTCCTGGCCCTCATGTTCTGTGATTCCCAACCTCTGGTTGCTGCTGCAGGGATGGGGTTTTCAATTACATCAAAAAGCCTCTGATTCTGCAGCAGGGCCTTCATCTTTACAGACCAAGATGAATAATTGTCATTGGTTAAGGGAGGTGGGCAAGGCAGCGCTCCCTTCTTGGCATCCATCTTGAAGCCAAGTCTTTAGCTCACACTGTCAAGCAAGCTGTAAAATCCAACAGTTGTTTTTTTCTTTCTCAAGCAGGGAAACTGCAGGTTGTTTATGCTTTTAGCACCTGGCAGCAAAACGCTGGGTGCTACGGAAAGTCCCTTTCCAAGAGCACGTAAAGCTTGTAGCCAAAACACTCCATGGCTTAGTTTCGCTTTCCCAGCCTCACAATGCAGCTGCGTAGCCAGTAACTTTCCACTCAAGAGTGCATTCAGGACTTCTTATCTTAACCACAGGAATTTGTGGAATGCAGGCTTCAGCTTCCAAGCTGCAGGCCTTTCTCCCGGAGCTGTATTTTTCCAACGCAACTCCCCCGTGAACCAGGGAATTAATCAACCTGCGTTCACACTTTTAGCCCGATATGCAGCACACCTTGAGTTTTGTTGCTGTGGAAAACACCTCTTCTTTCCACCAGCCGTCTGTTGAGCCTCTGGCTTCTCTCAGACGCTTGCCTTCTGCCTTGGAGCAGAGGAGGACAATCCACCAGCCTCTCATGCAGATGTCCGATGAATCACAACCATCCTCTGCTACCATATGTTAGTATCTTCGCTCACAGTCAGAGGTACCTGGCCTCCCCCGTGGCAATTGAGCGAGATACTGTGTTTACCTTCCGTCTGCGACCCCAACAGGCTAGGTAAACAAACCCGGCGATTCTTCTCATCAATCAGACGTGAAGAACACACCCTCTGCTTCTCTGCTTCTCCCTCCCTCCCTGCATTCTCCCCAGGGAGGGGAAATGAGACAGACAGGAGCCCTTTTACATGTTTTATTCCTGTCACTCAGCAATACATAGAAATGCGACTGTTCCCTTCAGACCCCATCAGAAGAGACACACACTCCTCCCCTGTACTTCCAGCACAGGTCACATGACACTCTGAGCTAACATCCGGTGCTCAGTACAGAGAATAGGCTCCACCTTTTCCCCAACAGTACATCTGCAAAACATAACATCCTGTTTTGCATTCCAGCCATCTGGAGCTGGCTTTTGCGTTGGTGCTTTTTCCTGACAAGAGGTACACTGGTGAAACCAGTGGTGGGGAGTTCCAAGGGTGGAACTGAAACAACAGGGGACTGTTATATGTATAACAACTGTTTGTTTTCTAATCATGTTTTGCCTATTGATGCTTTTGGGGGAGGATGTTGGGAAAAAGCACCAAGGCAAAAGCCAGCTGCAGGTGTTACAGGATGTTGTTGTTTCAAACTGTACTGTTGGGGAAAAGGGGGAGTCTATTCTCTGTACTGAGCACCGGATGTTAGCTCAGAGTGTCATCTGACCTGTGCTGGAAGCACAGGGGAGGAGTTATGACTCTTCTGATGGAGTCTGAAGGGTGCAGTCACGTTTCTTTGTACTGCTGAATGACAGGAATAAAAGATATGTAAATAGGACTCCTGTCTGTCTCATTTCCCCTCCCTGGGGGGGGGGGAAGCAAGGAGAGAGAAGCAGAGGGTGTGTTCTCCTCACATCTAACGAGGAGAATCGCCGGTTTACGACCTAGCCTGCCGGGAGTAGCAGACGGAAGGTAAACAAGTATCTCACTCAGTTTGCCCGTGAAGGCCAGTTTACCTCTGACTGTGAGCTGAGATACTGACAAAATCAAGCATACGTAAACATATGGTAACATCTCAATAGAAAAAGGACGAATAAGCTTCGTTTGCTCTTTCGGTGTTCATTCACCCAGAAATAGCAAAGCGAAGTGTAATAAGCCTAAACAAAGCCAAACAGGTTGTTTTGGTTTCCAACTACATAGAAAGAAGAATCTTGGATTGCGCTTACTTCATGTCGTGTTCTTTGCTGTTAATGCACATTGACACAGAAATCGCAAAGTGTGTGTAATGAGACCAAAATAACACAACACCATTTTTTCGCTTCCATATGCGTAGAAAGAAGACAAATAAGCTTTGATTGGGCTTTTTTCAATTCGCATGGTGTTATTTGGGTATGCGCCAGAATCACCCCAAACGAAAGGAAAAAGGTGTTTTGGGTTCCATTTACATAAAAAGGAGATGATAAAGCTCTGATTGGGCTTATTTCAAATTGGTGTTTTGGGGGTTAGAATGCACATTCACCCAAAAATCGCAGAAATGTTTGTTACCAGCCCAAATCAAGCATAGGTGTTTTGGTTCCCTCTCAATAGAAAAAGGACGAATAAGCTTCGTTTGCTCTTTCGGTGTTGTCAGGGAACTGCCATCAGAGGCACGGGAGAAGGAGAGGATCTCGGATTCTGCAGGGGAAGGTCCTAGCACTAGAGGGAGACTTAGCCGGGAAGAAGGGGAAGAGAATGAGTGTAACACCAGGGATCCAGGAGAGCAACAGGACAGGGAGGTGCAGGGGCTCCAAGACTCTTCATTGGAAGTTAGCGAGGAGAGCCCAAGCACCCCGCTGCCCACGCCCACCCTGCGCAGGAGACTCCCGCGCAGTGAGAGGCGGAAACGATTGGGCGTCAAACAACTCTTATGTCGGCAACGCTTTAAGAAACGCCCACAGTCAGATTCTACAAGTGACTAAGTGCAGCCACGCTAATATGGGCTGCGTAGCCCGGAGGGTTTAACCAGGCAATCCGATGCTCAAACGGAGCAGGATTACGCACGAGTAACTCCCAACCATTACAGGTGTTCATACACCCAGAAATAGCAAAGCGAAGTGTAGTAAGCCTAAAGAAAGCCAAACAGGTTGTTTGGGTTTCCAACTACATAGAAAGAAGAATCTTGGGTTGCGCTTACTTCATTTCATGTTCTTTGCTGTTAATGCACATTGACACAGAAATTGCAAAGTGTGTGTAATGAGACCAAAATAACACAGCACCATTTTTTCGCTTCCATATGCGTAGAAAGAAGACGAATAAGCTTTGATTGGGCTTTTTTCAATTCGCATGGTGTTATTTGGGTGTGCACCAGAATCACCCCAAACGAAAGCAAAAAGGTTTTTTGGGTTCCATCTACATAAAAAGAAGATGATAAAGCTCTGATTGGGCTTATTTCAAATTGGTGTTTTTGTTGGTTTCTGCTCTCTTCACTGTGCAGCGAAGTGCTTGTCACAAGACAATGTTTACATTCCACAGTCAGAGTACTGTCGGGTTTTCCCACGGGAATGGGAAACTGGATGTGACGTACACTGGTTTCCTGTTTTTCACTGACTCTCTCGGTGTTCTTCATTCCGAGGAGAAGGACGGTTGCTTCTCTGCTCCCGCAGAGGCAAGATGCATGTTTGTAATTTCTCTACATTGAACTGAAAATAAAGCAACATTAAGCATGTGGCACGTACGGCTCATCATTCCGTTGTGCACAGGACTCTGCAATTACAACATTTTTGGTTCCGGGCCCAGAAAGACGCAATCAAACTGAAGAATGGAGACTCCAGAAGTCGAGTCGGAATGCCGGCAGAGGAACAGACAAACGGATCGGCGTTATCTGCTCTGCGCGTCAAGTTTGATTGATGGAGGTATGTGCTCATGCTGCGGGCAGCCTGCCAGCTTCTAGTTTATGGTTTTATGGCTGGATTTTGAACTTTTGAAGCCGTTTTTGCCGCGATACAGGCAAAGGCACTAAGTCACAGGCTCACAGGCTTGGTGGCTGGGAAAGCGAAAGTACTTTTCACAAGTGCTTTTGGAAGCAGCTGTACTGTGACGCAGCTTGATTAAAGTAGCAATGATGGCTAATGCAAAGCTGGCTGATGCTTTTGGGATTCCTAAGCTCAATAAGAAAAATTATACGGACTGGGTACTTTATGCAGAGGCTGTTCTGCGGAAGGAAGGTCTGTTTAATGTTATTACAGACAACCCCCCAGCTCCAATTACAGATGAATGGGCTACAAAGGATTCCAAAGCAAGGGGAACGCTTACGTTGATAGTATCCCCAGAAGAGCTCTGTCTGTTGCGTGGAAAGACCACAGCCAGAGAAATTTGGGACACTTTAAGAGAAGCTCACTTGAGGACAGAGGCTGGTTCCTCAATGTACTACTATGCCAAGCTGCATGGTATGGCTCTTGCTGAAGGTGGAGAAGTGAGTACACACCTGATGGAGATGCAAAATCTGAGACATGAGTTGCAACAGAGAGGACTCGACTTTCCAGAGGCTGTGTATTCCTTTATGATACTACATTCTTTGGGTCCAAGTTGGGAGTCCGTTGCCACTCAGATTGCTGTTCAGCCAACTGCTCAGCTCACAGTAGCCTATGTTACTGCCGTGATCCAGAATGAAGCAGATCGCCGGGGTGCTAGCTGCATGGGTATGGGGGAGTCTTCACAGACGTCATCCCAGAGTGCAGTGGAACCACCAGAGGGCGCCAAAGCTTTGAAGGCAGTGAAATGCTACTCGTGTGGACGTCTAGGCCATATGAAGAGGGAATGCAAATATCCCAGGGCCAAGACAGAGCAGCGCAGTGGAAGTTCATCGCGTGGAAAAGGCCAAAGCAAAGGCAAAGGTCCGGTGTCCAGGACAACGCAGCACAAGGCAATGGTCTCACGCTTCACTCCAAAGGTTGCAAAGGTCCAGAAGACGTCTAGATCTTTCTTCGTTGTTGATTCAGCAGCTACCCACCACCTGTGCAACGATAAGCGACTGTTCGTGTCTTTTACACCGCAGGAAGGTGCGATTCACCAGGCGGATGACCACACGATCCCCAGTCAAGGCTACGGAACTGTTGTACTTCACAGTTTGGACTTATCGATACAGGATGTACTGTACGTTCCAGATGCCACACACAATCTTCTAAGTGTGATGCAGCTGAATGAACGGAACATTGACGTTTCCTTCAAGAACAAGAAATGCACCATCACAAAGAAAGACGATTATGTATTGCATGCTGAAAATGTTGATCGTTTGTTTGTATTGTATTATGATGATGTTGTGCAGAATGATACTTGTTGCATTGCAGGTTCTAACAAA
>NC_138131.1:95257487-95476175 GCF_964188305.1 Podarcis bocagei | reverse complement strand
ACTTCTCTCTGAAGTCTCTCAGCCCCACTCACCTCACAGAGTGTTTGTTGTGGGGGAGGAAGGGAAAGGAGATTGTTAGCCACTTTGAGACTCCTGAAGGGGAGTGAAAGGCGGGATATCAAATCCAAACAACTCTTCTTCTTCAAGGAGTTTGCAGAGCAGCACCAACTGAACCTGAGGCCTTTGGATTTTCCGCTGCAAGTCACTACAATTGCTGGGAGAGAACTGTTGGGAGGTGAAGTGACCCATCAAACGCCTCCCATGAGGATGCGGGTGTCTACCCACTCCGAGGTCATCGCCTTTCACGTGGCCACGTTGGCGGGTCCGCCTATCATACTGGGCATGAGCTGGTTGGCCTTGCACGATCCGGTGGTCTCCTGGCATCAACGGTCACTGATTTTTGGGTCGGCGCACTGCATGGAGAACTGCCTGGGCCTAGAGCTACCTCGACAGTCGGAGGCCGGGATGGCAGCAGCATGCAAAGCAGGGACGACCGAAATTCCTCCGTATTATCGGGACCTACAGGAGGTGTTCAGCGAGAGGGAGGCTGACACGTTGCCACCGCATCGACCGTATGATTGCCAGATCAACCGGATCCCGGGGGCCACGCTGCCGGTGGGCAAGCTCTATTCCATGTCGGAGAGAGAGATCAAGGACCTGAAGGACTTTATCGAGAAAAATCTAAAGAGAGGATTCATCAGGGAATCCAAGGCGGCAGGGGGGAGCCCAGTGTTCTTCGTGGACAAGAAATCGAAGTCGCATTTTATTAGAAACATAGTCAAATTTTATTAGACTTAACCATCCAGGAGTCCTTTAGTTCTTTGCTTCCATTTTAATGAGGGAACAGAAATATGTGAAAAGCAATGTTGTCCAATGTTATCTGATAATATGTCACAACAGGCCCATTGCTCTGAATCAAATTCAATGCAACAAACCAGCAAGGGAAAACATTAAATTTAGGGAAGCTTTTAATGTTTGACGAACTATTGTATTTTAAGATTTTGTTGGAAGCCGCCCAGAGTTTTAATGCCCATGTTTTAATGTCCTTTTAATATGTTTTAAAGTAAAAGATACAAGAAAGATCCTTCTTCTGGGGCCTGCCTGGTGTTAGCCTGTGTGTAGTTCAGATTCGGAAGTTTGATTGCATTTCCTGCCATTTTGGGTGCAGAGTGCTCTGTGTCAGAGCTGGCCCACACCTCCTTGCAGGCATGTCTTAAGCAACTGTCCAACTGCAGCAGCCCCATTTCCTTTGTAAAAGACGATGAGGAACCCAACAGAGGATGAAGTACCAAGGCACTGATGCCCCTGCTATTTGCAGAATTCTAATGATCCCAGCAGAGCTGATTCTCTACTGAGGACTTGTTGCCTCAGTTGGCCGGAATGACTGACTGCAGGTACAAGGCAGGGCAGACCTCGTAGATACCCAGGGCTTTAGCCCCCTCAATATTTCTAGGAAGGGTGCTCAGTCCCCCCAGTATTGAGGGGACCGCCATCCCCCACCACCAGGCTGTTGCTGTGGCCACAAATGACTGTCCCCAGCAGCCGTGGGAGGCCAAGGGCCCTGTTAGCCACGAGGGACATGCGACAAATATGAATGGCCACGCCTGGCAGGGGAGGCGAAGATGGAGGAGAGGAGAGGGGAGGGGGGAAATTTGATTTAATCCATTTGCATTCTGCAGGGTATCATAACAGGTTTCCAAACAAATAAACAACTTTTAACCAAGACGAAGGAACCAGAATGATTGGCAACTCAAACTAGAGCAAAATCCTTAGTTTTTCACCCCATCTTAATGCAGCCTATGGGACCAAACAATTCATTTGGCGCCGGGCGTAGGTACCTGAGCGGGACGTACGACAGGTGTGGATGAACACATCTAGGTCACATTGAGTAATTTGACCACACAGATGGGCCAGTGAGTGAAAGATGAAGGAGAATTTGGAATGTTAATAACTCCTCCCACCCATCTCAGGCAAACTGGTGGGGCAGCTACATGCATTCTCGGAAAACACAAGATTATTAAATCCATTCCCAGCTGGATTAAATCCTGGCCATGGGGGCTCAGCCCGCCCCCCCCCCACTATCCCCCATCGCCAGGTTGTAGTTATGGGGCTGCAAATGACAGTCACCTACAGCTGCAGGAGGCACACACCATAGGTAGCCGAGTGGGACATGAGAGAATCAGAACAGGTGGAGTCTTCACCATCTATCTCCTATGAGAGAAGCAACTGTGACAGTAAGGACCCCTTTCTAAACCAAAAGATACAAGAAAGCAGGGGTAACGGGTATATGGGGCTTCAGCCCCCTCAATATTTCTAGGCAGGGGGATCAGTCCCTCCGATACCGAAGGGGCCGCCACTGGCCACCGCTGGGTTGTTATGGGACTGCAAGTGGCCATCTTGAGCAGCCACAGGAGGCATGGGATGTAGGTAGCCAAGTAGGACATGCGATGGACGTGGATGGACACGCCTGGGTCACATCCGAGGAATTTGACTGCAATTTGGCAAAAAGCTGATTACAGAATAGCAGCTGCCTCTTGAATTGTGCCCGCCATCCCTTCTCCTGCCTGTGAGTAGCTGCTTGGTCTGCCTATGCAGCTTCAGTCAAGTTAGCCTTGAAAAGTTTGTGCATTCTGGCCCCACCATTCTCCCCCCACCGCCGCCACTGCTTACCTATTCGCCTACTTTTCACCTTTGAATCCCTGGATTAGTACATGTGGAATGTGCACATAAGCACAGAGAGTGAAATTATGTGAACAGTCAAGTCCACAGTAATTTGAAATGAAGCATTTCCAGGTACAGGAGGTAATTATCCCTCAGGTGAGAGACACATTTCTTTCAAGAGGAATTTCTTGGTAGGCTGAAGCAGTATTTGCCTTACAGCGCCTGTCACCAATATCTCCTGGAACTGAATCATAGGCCTTCTAAGCACCGATCATTGCAGGAAATTGTCAAGATCTAGTGGTGACCTGATGCTTAACAATGTAGCAGAAAATGTGATTTATTGTTTTTCATACCTCATTATCTACCACAAGATTCTCTGCGGGTCATTATGCCATCCACATCCTTCTTTGGAGGTCCTTTAAGCAGAGGCTTGACAACCATATGTCAGGAGTGCTCTCATGGTGTTTCCTGCTTGGCAGGGGGTTGGACTCGATGGCCCTTGTGGTCTCTTCCAACTCTCTGATTCTATGGAGCCTGGCAACCCAACAAAGCAAGATGCATACGCGAGGGCACTAACAATGAGCAAAAAAAAGAGGCGAGAGCACAGTTTAGCCTTTTGAGAAGCAGAGGGGCTTATGGAATCTGTGTGTCAAGTTTTGCAACCTCTGGGGAACTTGCTTGTGATGCTGCAGTTACTTGGCACAGAGAAACGAAACATCACATCTCTCTTAACTGAACCATCCTACAGACTGGAAGTACTGTACATTATGAGTGCATGGCGAGTTGCTGCCAAATGTTTGCCTGCTTGATTTCCCTCGCACATAAGCAGACTTCAGCTGAAATCACACGTGGGCATGTAAGCATGAACTGAACTACTGACTGAAACACTGGCAGGCATTTCTGTGGACACAGATGTAATTTTCTTCCAGCTATGATCATGGGGACAGCTGTACCTGACTCTGTTTACAGTCCAAATTGCATTAACATTTCCCTGGTTGGAAAGACAGACACAGCCGAAGAGGGTACATCTGGTCAAGTGTAGAAGGAAGTCAGAAAATGGGTGATTGATACCCAAGTCATTTCTTTCCCCTGGGATGTAAACAGGTTTTGCCTTCTCACCCACGCCCCACCACTTTCATGTGACAAAGAGTGTTCTCCTTAATGGAGAGCGCTGGTTGCGGTGGGGTCTATCAGGCCACACACCCCCTCCTTGGTTGCCAGGCATGATTGAAAAGTTGGCCTGTGGCAATGATTAGTTGGTTGAGTTGCTGGGGCAATTTATGTGTTGCAATTTGGTGGGAGGGATCTAATGCTTTATACTCTGTGCACGCAGCTTGGAAACTTTCTCTTTGCTGCGTGCATCGGAACACCCGCCCGCCCTAAATTTAAGGGTTTTCTGCGTCGACCTTGCTATGCCTGTCATGGGGTCATCTGCTGTTGTGGCAGGGGACTGGTAGGAATTTTGTCCATCTGGCTGATTTGTTTTTTACCTACTGCAAATCGTCACAACTTGTAAGTTGCGGTTAGGCATTGGTTATCAAATTGTTTGGAACAGGGGCAAGGATTGGCTGGGCCTGCCCCTCCAACGCTGCTGCGGAAAGGGAATTCCGTTAAAGGAACCCAGGGGCTTGCCATGTTTTCGTCCGAATCCCTGGAATGGGGCTAGGACCGGCAAGCCCTAGGGAGCATGCGGGGAGAAGTGAGGGCCTGTCGCTCAGCTCCATTTCTCCCCAATATTGTTTTCCCTTACTGGCTTTCGGTGGAATCCGGAAGTAAGTTCTGTCCCCAGGCAGGGGGCGGGGGGGACAGATAGTCTTAACCAATGCCGCACGTAGACAGGATTGGAATGAGTGGCACAGGGAAAGCAAGATTGGCGAAAACGAAAGCTAAACAACTGGTACAAACAACCTTGACTTCTCCGCCACGCAGATCATCTGTCCCAGCTGTTTTAGGGACACAAGAAGGGGTAGCTGAGCAAACACCATTAGAGGATATGGCTTCAGGAGGATCTGCAGCAGTCTTAGATCAAATTTTGGGACAATTGGAAATTTTAAATAAGAAGGCGGATGAGCATTCATCCAAAATTGACCAAGCCACAGCCACTATAAGCAAACTGACTGACCAAGTTGCTCAACATACACAAGCAATTGGGAATCTCCAGGAAGCAACTGCAGAAAATCTCAAATTGGCTGAGGAAGCTAACCAAAAAGCCGTGGAAGCCAATCAGAAGCTTGAGGCAATAAAGGTGGAGGTAAAGCCCTTGCACAAACAGATTGGTGAACAGCAGGCCTACCTGTCTATGGTTGAACTGAGAAATAGGGAAAACAACCTTAGATTGAGAGCAATCCCAGAACTTGAACAGGGAGATTTGATCGGCTATTTGACATCGGAATTCTCAAAGTTCTGGGGGATAGAAGAAGATAAGGATTTTAAAATTGTAAGTGCTTTTAGATTGGGAAGAGTGGTGAGGAAGGACAGATCCAGAGACTGTTTGATCATTTTGAGATCCAAGCAAGAGAGAGATAAAATACTAGGCCTTCATTTTGGAAAATCACTTGACATTCAAGGCAACAGAGCAGAAACTTACAAAGATATTCTGAAACAACTCTTGGACCTTAGAGCTACATAAGGAGCAATAGTATCCTGGCCACCACCTCTGCCGGTACCTGCACCTACACCTGCACCCTCGGGACCAGAGGATTCAAAGGAAGAGACGCCACCACCAAAGGAATAACAGATTGATCCAGGATGACTCTGCAGCTTCTTAGTTGGAACATTAATGGCGGGAATTCCCCGGAAAAAAGAAGAAGAATATTTCACATATTGCAAAAAGAACAATTGGACATTATTTGCTTGCAGGAAACGCATGTGACTAGGCTCCATAGGAAAGTGTTAATCAATAAAAGATTAGGCCAAGAATTTATCTCATCGGAGAGAGTTAAGAAAAGAGGAGTGGTGATTTATGCAAAGGAGAGCCTGTCACCAAAATTTTTATTTAAAGATGAGCAAGGAAGAATTTTGGCTATTGAGATACAGACTCAAGGAGAAAAGTTTTTAATTTTAGGAATCTATGCACCGAATGAGGGGAAATCAGAATTCTATAAGAAACTGCATGAGACAATGCTGGACTATTTGGACTATACCAACATCATTATGATGGGAGTTATGAATGGGGTGGTCTCCACAAATATGGACAAGTCACAAAATCAAAACTTAACAAAAGACGGCAGACTACCTAAAACCTTTTTTGAACTAATTGACAATATGGACTTGATTGACATTTGGAGGACAAAGAACCCCCTAGGTAAAGAAGGAACATTCTTTTCTGAAGCCCATCTGTCTTGGACAAGAATCGACCAAATATGGATAACTAGAGGGCTGGCACCTAAGACCAGAAAAGTGGAAATCTGCCCCAAAACCTGCTCCGACCATAACGCTATGAAAGTGGAAATGAGACTTACTCCAATCGGTTCCTTCAGATGGAAAATGAATGACACCCTATTAAGAGATCAGGAGATTGTGAAGAAGGCCCAAAAAACTTTGAAAGACTACTTTGAAATAAATTTGAATACCACGGTGGAAAAAAGAGTAATCTGGGACGCAAGTAAAGCTGTTATGAGAGGGTTTTTGATACAACAGAACACGATAAAGAAAAGACTTTGGAATGAAAAAAAGGATAAGATCTTAGAGAAGATAAGAGATGGTGAGAAAAAATTGAGATCAAAACCAAAATCACAGGAGGTTCTGAGAGAAATCAAATTCCACCAAGCACAATATGCTAAATTGATAAATCAAGAAGTTGAGTGGAAAATTAAACAAATGAAACAAAAATCATTTGAATCAGCGAATAAGTGTGGGAAACTGCTAGCATGGCAGTTGAAGAAGAGACAAAAATTGAATACGGTTACAAACCTAGAGATTGAAGGGAGAAATATCCAGAAACCAGAGGAAATTAGAAAGTGCTTCCAGAGATACTTCAAACACCTTTATACGCAAGGGCCGCAAAATGAGACGGAGATAGACCAATTCATAAAAATTAATGGGTTACCGAAATTATCTCAGGAAAAGAGAACAATCCTGAACTACAAGATAACACAACATGAAATTGAGGGTGCCATTCACAATATGCAACTAGGCAAATCTCCAGGGCCAGATGGTCTTACCTCCAAGTATTATAAAACATTGAAAGATTTTTTGATACAACCACTATTGGAGGTTTGTAATCAGATCATGGAGGGGAAGAAGGCGCCGGAATCGTGGGAAGAAGCTTTCATCACATTGATACCTAAATTGGAAACTGAAAAGACTCAACTTAAGAACTACCGTCCCATCTCACTCCTAAATGTGGATTACAAAATTTTTGCAGATATCTTGGCAAATAGACTCAAAAAAGTGTTAAATGAAGTAATTCATAAAGACCAGGCAGGCTTTCTCCCAGGTAGACATTTGTTTGATAACACTAGGAACATTATTGACATTTTGGAACTTTTGCAAACCAACATAAATACAAAAGCAGTGCTAATTTTTATTGATGCAGAGAAGGCCTTTGACAACATTTCTTGGAAATTCATGAAGAAAAACCTTGAAGGGATGGGAGTGGGACGGGGGTTTGAAAATGGAATAGAGGCAATTTACTCAGAGCAAAAAGCTAAACTGATAGTTAACAATGTGGTGACAGAAGAGTTTAAAATTGAAAAAGGAACACGACAAGGTTGCCCCATATCCCCTTTGTTATTTATCTCAGTCCTGGAGGTGTTTTTGAACATGATTAGGGAGGACCGGTTGGTGCAAGGAATACAGGTCGGAGTGAAACAATACAAACTGAAAGCTTTTGCAGATGACTTGGTTTTAACATTACAGGAGCCAGAATCTAGCACGAAAAGAGTTTTAGAATATATTCATGAGTTTGGTCGTGTGGCGGGGTTTAAACTGAACAAGCAAAAAACCAAGGTTTTGGGGGGAAAATTGACAACTGAGGAATCAGAAAGGTTTCAGAAAGAGACAGACCTAAAAATTGTAAAGAAGGTGAAATACCTAGGGGTAAATTTGACTGCTAAAAACCTGAACTTATTTAAAGACAATTATGAAAAATGTTGGCTAGAAATTAAAAAGGATCTAGAAACTTGGTCAAGATTGAAACTTTCCTTGTTGGGTCGAATTGCAGCTATAAAGATGAATGTATTGCCAAAGATGTTGTTTTTGTTTCAAACCCTACAGATTGTGGACAGAGTGGAGTGTTTTGGAAAGTGGCAGAAAGATATTTCTAAGTTTGTCTGGCAGGGCAAAAAGCCCAGAATAAAATTTAAGATTTTAACCGATGCAAAGGAAAGAGGGGGATTTGCCCTGCCGGACTTAAGGTTATATTATGAAGCCGCAGCCTTCTGCTGGATGAAGGATTGGTTACTGTTAGAGAACACTGATGTCCTAGATCTGGAAGGGTTTAATAATGCTTTTGGATGGCATGCATATTTGTGGTACGACAAGGTGACTTCCGGAGGCGGCGCGAAACAGGCAATGGCGGTCCTCTTTAGTCTCTAAAGAGGGGCTCCGCAGGAAAGGATCGTTCGCTACGGCACAGCGACGATCCATTAAGAAAAACCACGAGCAGAGTGAGCTCGTGGCCGTGGGACTCGGCGGGCACCTGGAGCGACCCCCAAAACGAAGAAGGGACCCCGTAAGGGGTTCCGGAAGCGCGGAGGGGAAGCGGTGCTGTGAGTTCATCGCTCTTTCTGCGGGAGCGAAGCCGCGCGGCTGCTGCTGATGAGCGCCGACCTTTCTTCCTTAACCATTGGACTCCAAATTACCTACTCGTGAGTAAGAGCTACTATACTTTGGATTTACAAATTTAGAATTTGGCTGAAAGCGGGAGACGAAAAAAAGGAAGTCCGTCTTCCGGCAAGGCTTACAGATCAAAGGCAAAGGAACTGACAAGCTGGAAGCTGCAGAAAGGGATTTTAAAACTGGAAGTATTATGCGTCTGTCAGAACTGGCGGTTGAAATGAAAGGCAAGTTTTTTCTTTTCTTTACTGTATCGTGTTGATGCAATTTGGGAACCTTCTCCCTTTGTGGACTTTAAAGTTTAAAACCCAGCCTCGGGATGGCGGAAAAGAATGTCTTTTGCGGATACAATTTATAAAGCTGAAATAGATACATAGAGGCAATACTGGAACATATAATCAAGTAACTGTATCTTGCACCTTTGGATGTGAATTCTGTGGCAACTTTGTAAGGGCTCTGCAAGTGGAAAAAGTTTTAAGGACTATTGTTAAACTATTTAGCTGCAGGAACTTTAATGGCGACCAAAACTTTTTTCCTTCTTCCATGAACTCTAACTGTACTCCCTCTAGTGGAGATTGGGATTTACAATTTCCTGGGAACTAACTTTGTTTTGATTCTCTGCTGGTGTTATCTACACTGAGGTCTGTTCTTCCCATGGAACATTTGACAATTTGACCTTGACTCATAGACAGGTGGGGAATGAGTTGTCCTCCGAAAACAAGAGCTGCAAAAGCGAAAGCAGTGAAAGGCCAACTTGTGCAAACAACTTTGACTTCTCAGTCACGTAGATCATCAGTTCCTGCTGTACTAAAGGGAATTGAACCTCCAACGACAGCTGAATTGAAGGGAATTGAATCTTCAACAACAGCTGAACTAAAGGAAGCTGAACAGCCATCAACAGAGGATATGGCTGCAGGTGGATCTGATACACTTCTGAAGGAAATGTTACAACAATTTGCAATCTTAAATAAGAAGGTTGACAACCAAACAGCAAAAATTGACTTAGCCACATCCTCTATCACAAAGCTATCTGAACAAGTGGCGCAGCACTCACAAGCAATTGGGAATTTAAAAGACGTTACCTCTGAGAACCGGAAATTGGCTGAAACTGCGAATGAAAAAGCTGACCAAGCAATTCAAAAAGTGGATGAATTGAAAGGAGAGGTAAGGCCACTACACAAGCATATTGGCGACCAGCAGGCCTACCTGTCTATGGTGGAATTGAGAAATCGAGAAAATAATTTAAGATTACGCTCTATCCCAGATCTTGAGAAAGAAGACTTGACCGGCTATTTGACAGCAGAATTCTCCAAATTCTGGGGTATAAAGGAAGACGAAGACTTTAAAATAACAACTGCATTCAGATTGGGAAGAGTTGCCAGAAAGGACAGACCCAGAGACTGTTTGATTATCCTAAGGACTAAACAGGAGAGAGACAAAATACTTGACCTTCATTTTAATAAGTCACTTGAGATCCAGGACAGAAGAGCGGAAATTTATAAGGATATACCCAAACAATTACTGGATCTCAGATCTATTTACACTGACCTAGCAAGACTTTTGAGAAGTAACGGGATACCCTACAGGTGGGAGTTTCCACAAGGCCTATCATTTAACTACAAAGGAAAGAAGGTTAGAATTAAAACAAAAGAGGACAATCAGAAGTTCCTGCAGGACCACGGAGAGGATCTTCAGAAGGGAGCAGCAGTCCCCTGGCCTCCGCCACAGCCTGGAGTAGAACCAACACCATCTCCCTCGGATCCGGACAAAAAAGAGGACACCCCATAAAGAGCAACAACAGATTGATACAGGATGTCTCTGCAGCTGTATAGTTGGAACATTAATGGGGCAAATTCCCCGGAAAAACGAAAAAGGATTTTCCATATTTTGAAAAAGGAACATCTGGATATAATTTGTCTGCAAGAAACGCATGTGACTAGGCTCCACAGGAAAGTATTAATCAACAAAAGATTAGGCCAAGAATTTATTTCATCAGATAAAGTAAAAAAGAGAGGCGTGGTGATCTACGCAAAGGAGAACCTAGCACCGAAATTTTTGTTTAAAGATGAACAGGGAAGAATCCTGGCAATTGAAATACAAACTCAAGGAGAAAAAGTTTTGATATTAGGAATTTATGCACCAAATGAGGGGAAATCAGAATTTTATAAGAAGCTACATGAGACACTATTGGACTATCTGGACTATTCGAACATCATTATGATGGGAGATATGAATGGGGTGGTTTCTACCTTGATGGATAAGTCACAAAACCAAAATTTAACTAAGGATGGCAGACTACCGAAAACCTTTTTTGAACTGGCAGACAATATGGATTTGATTGATATTTGGCGGACAAGGAACCCCCTAGGTAGAGAGGGAACTTTCTTTTCTGAGGCCCACTTGTCATGGACAAGAATCGACCAAATTTGGACAACTAGAGGGCTGGCACCAAAGACTATAAGAGTGGAAATCTGCCCAAAGACTTGCTCCGACCATAACGCCCTGAAAATGGAAGTGAGACTTACTCCAGCCGGCTCCTTCAGATGGAAAATGAATGACACCCTGTTTAGAGATCAAGAGATTGTAAAGAAGGCCCAAAAAACTTTAAAGGACTACTTTGAAATCAACTTGAACACTTCAGTGGAAAAAAGAACAATCTGGGACGTGAGTAAAGCTGTAATGAGGGGGTTTCTGATACAACAAAACACAATTAAGAAAAAACTCTGGAATGGGAAAAAGGATAAAATATTAGAGAAGATAAGAGATGGAGAGAAAAGATTGAGATCTAAACCAAAATCTAAAGAGATCTTGCGAGAAATTAAATTCCATCAGGCACAATATCTGAAATTGATAAATCAAGAAGTGGAATGGAAAATTAAACAAATGAGACAAAGATCTTTCGAGTCAGCAAATAAATGTGGGAAACTGCTGGCATGGCAGTTGAAAAAAAGACAGAAACTAAATTATGTTACCAATTTAGAGGTGGAAGGGAAAAATATCCAGAAACCAGGTGAAATTAGAAAGTGTTTCCAGAAATACTTTAAAAAATTGTACACGCAAGGGCCGGAGGAAGTGTCTGAGATGGAACGATTTTTGAAACTCAACGGCTTACCAGAATTATCTCAGGAGAAGAGATCAATCTTGAACTGTAAAATAACACAACAGGAAATTGAGGATGCCATTCAGAATATGCAGCTGGGTAAATCTCCAGGCCCAGATGGGCTGACCTCCAAGTACTATAAGACACTAAAAGACTACTTGATTCAACCACTAATGGAGGTTTGCAATCAGATTATGGGGGGAGGAAGGGCACCGGAAACGTGGAAAGAAGCTTTCATCACATTGATACCTAATTTGGAAACTGAAAAGACTCAACTTAGGAACTACCGTCCCATCTCACTCCTAAATGTGGATTACAAAATATTTGCAGACATTTTGGCAAGTAGACTGAAAAAGGTTTTAAATGAAGTAATTCATAAGGACCAAGCAGGCTTTCTCCCTGGTAGGCATTTGTCTGACAATACTAGGAATATTATAGATATTCTGGAACTTTTGCAAACAAATATTAACACTAAAGCAGTGTTAATTTTTATTGATGCAGAGAAGGCCTTTGACAATATTTCTTGGAAATTTATGAAGAAAAATTTGGAAGGGATGGGAGTGGGACGGGGGTTTGAAAATGGCATAGAAGCAATTTATTCAGAACAAAAAGCTAAGTTGATAGTGAACAATGTGGTGACAGAGGAGTTCCATATTGAAAAAGGAACACGCCAGGGGTGCCCCCTATCCCCCCTATTATTTATATCAGTCCTGGAGGTTCTGCTGAACATGATTAGGAGGGACCGGCAAATACAGGGGATCACGGTCGGAGTGAAACAATATAAACTGAAAGCATTTGCAGATGACTTAGTTTTAACATTACAGGAGCCAGAATCTAGTACAAAAAGAGTTTTGGAACTGATACAAGAATTTGGTCGGGTGGCAGGATTTAAGTTGAACAAACAAAAAACTAAAGTTTTGGGGAAAAACTTGACGCCTTTAGAAACAGAGGGGTTTCAGAAGGAAACAGAGTTAACTGTGGTTAAGAAAGTGAAATACCTGGGGGTAAACTTGACGCCTAAAAATTTGAATTTGTTTAAAGACAATTATGAGAAATGTTGGTCAGAAGTTAAAAAAGATTTAGAAACTTGGTCGAGACTGAAGCTTTCCTTGCTGGGCCGAATTGCTGCTGTAAAGATGAATGTTTTGCCAAAAATGTTGTTTTTATTTCAAACCTTGCAGGTCGTGGACAGAGTGGAATGTTTTGGAAAGTGGCAGAGGGATATCTCAAAGTTTGTCTGGCAGGGCAAAAAGCCCCGAATAAAGTTTAAAATACTAACTGATGCAAAAGAAAGAGGGGGGTTTGCCCTGCCAGACTTAAGGTTATACTATGAAGCGGCAGCCTTCTGCTGGTTGAAAGATTGGTTCTTATTAGAGAATACAGATGTCCTAGACCTGGAAGGTTTTAACAACTCGTTAGGATGGCATGCGTATTTGTGGTACGGCAAGGCAAAGACACATGGAATGTTTAAAAACCATATTGTCAGGAAAGCAATTTTTATGGTCTGGATGAAATACAAAGACTTACTTGAAAGTAAGACTCCGAGGTGGTTATCACCAGTGGAGGCTAAGGCGTGGAAAAAACCCAATATGGAGGCCGGCTGGCCGAAATATTGGGAATTAATAGAAAAAATTGGAGACAATTGGAGGTTGCAGAGCTTTGAAAAATTAAAGGATAAGCTGCAAGATTGGTTTCATTATGCCCAAATTAATGAGGTTGTTAAGTTGGACAAAAAAACGGGATTCCAGGTGGAAAAATCGAAACTCGAGACAGAGCTGTTAGAACCAAAAACCAAGGTATTATCGAGAATGTATAACTTGCTGCTTAAATGGAATACACAGGATGAGACAGTTAAATCAGCCATGATAAAGTGGGCTCAAGACATTGGGTATAATATCATGTTTGAAGACTGGGAAAGGTTATGGACCACCGGTATGAAATTTACGGCATGTAATGCCCTGAAAGAAAACATTATGAAAATGATATACAGGTGGTACATGACCCCAGTCAAGCTTGCTAAGATATACCATTTGTCTGATAACAAGTGTTGGAAGTGCAAGGAGGCTGAGGGAACATTCTTTCACCTTTGGTGGACCTGTCCAAGAGTGAAGGCCTTCTGGGAAATGATTTATAACGAGTTAAAAAAGGTGTTTAAGTACACCTTTCCTAAGAAACCGGAGGCCTTCCTCTTGGGCATTATGGGCCAAAAGGTGTTAAAGAAGGATAGAACGTTTTTTATGTATGCTACCACAGCAGCAAGAATTCTTATCGCCAAATATTGGAAGACTCAAGATTTGCCCACACTGGAAGAGTGGCAAACGCAACTGATTGACTACATGGAGTTGGCTGAGATGACCGCCAGAATCCGAGATCTGGGAGAGGAAGCAATGGAGGAGGATTGGAAAAAATTCAAGGACTATTTGCAAAAATTTTATAAGTTATATGAACTATAAAATGCCGCATGACTTGAAATGTTAGCCCCAGCAATGAGAGTGGAATATATATGAAATTGGATAATATTATTGAAAGAATCAAAGTTTAAATGGTTAAAAATGATATTATGTTTTGTTTTTAGCGTAAATGGATAATAAGGGATTTAAACTTAAACTGCAATTGAAGGTATAAAAGAAACACATGAAACAAGGTTATAATTTGCTGATAAATTTATTGTAAAGAATGCATTGTGCGGGAGATGTGGGGAAGTTTGATAGAAAGTTGAAATAAGCTGTTGAAAGGTTATGATTCTTTTTATCTTCTTTTCTTGTCTTTTTCTTTCTTCTTTCTTTCTTTTTTCTGTCTGTAATTGGAAAAAATGTAATAAAAACCATTAAAAAAAAATTTGTGGTACGACAAGGTAAAGGTTCACAAAGGATTCAAAAACCATATTGTCAGAAAAGCAATATTTATTGTCTGGACAAAATATAAAGACTTATTAGAAAACAAGACCCCGAGAATGGTTATCACCAATGGAGGCGAAGGCCCGAAAAAGACTCAATATGGAGGCCGGTTGGCCGAAATATTGGGAAATAATAGAAAAAATCGGAGATAATTGGAGGTTGCAGAGTTTGGAAAAATTAAAGAATAAGGTTACACTACGCTCATATTCAAGAGGTATTTAAATTGGATAAAAAGATAGGATTCCAGGTGGAAAAATCGAAGTTAGAGACAGAATTGTTAGAACCAAAGACTAAGGTACTTTCAAGAATGTATAACTTGCTGCTTAAATGGAACACTCAGGATGAGACAGTCAAATCAGCCGTGATAAAATGGGCACAGGATATTGGGCATAACATTATGTTTGAGGACTGGGAAAGGTTATGGACCACCGGAATGAAATTCATGGCATGTAATGCCTTGAAGGAAAACATTATGAAAATGATATATAGGTGGTACATGACCCCAGTCAAGCTTGCAAAGATATATCACCTGTCTGATAATAAATGCTGGAAATGTAAGGAGGCTGAAGGGACATGGAAGAGTGGCAGACGCAACTGATGGACTATATGGAACTGGCTGAAATGACTGGCAGAATCCGAGAGTTGGGAGAAGAAACAACGGAAGAGGACTGGAAAAAATTTAAAGACTACTTACAAAAACAATATAAGTTATATACTTACAAAAACAATATAAGCAACCACTAACAATCATGTATGTTAATAAAGTTGTGGCCAAAATTATGCCAAAAACCTTAAACAAAAATCTTAAATTTTATTCTGGGCTTTTTGCCCTGCCAGACAAACTTAGAAATATCTTTCTGCCACTTTCCAAAACACTCCACTCTGTCCACAATCTGTAGGGTTTGAAACAAAAACAACATCTTTGGCAATACATTCATCTTTATAGCTGCAATTCGACCCAACAAGGAAAGTTTCAATCTTGACCAAGTTTCTAGATCCTTTTTAATTTCTAGCCAACATTTTTCATAATTGTCTTTAAATAAGTTCAGGTTTTTAGCAGTCAAATTTACCCCTAGGTATTTCACCTTCTTTACAATTTTTAGGTCTGTCTCTTTCTGAAACCTTTCTGATTCCTCAGTTGTCAATTTTCCCCCCAAAACCTTGGTTTTTTGCTTGTTCAGTTTAAACCCCGCCACACGACCAAACTCATGAATTAATTCTAAAACTCTTTTCGTGCTAGATTCTGGCTCCTGTAATGTTAAAACCAAGTCATCTGCAAAAGCTTTCAGTTTGTATTGTTTCACTCCGACCTGTATTCCTTGCACCAACCGGTCCTCCCTAATCATGTTCAAAAACACCTCCAGGACTGAGATAAATAACAAAGGGGATATGGGGCAACCTTGTTGTGTTCCTTTTTCAATTTTAAACTCTTCTGTCACCACATTGTTAACTATCAGTTTAGCTTTTTGCTCTGAGTAAATTGCCTCTATTCCATTTTCAAACCCCCGTCCCACTCCCATCCCTTCAAGGTTTTTCTTCATGAATTTCCAAGAAATGTTGTCAAAGGCCTTCTCTGCATCAATAAAAATTAGCACTGCTTTTGTATTTATGTTGGTTTGCAAAAGTTCCAAAATGTCAATAATGTTCCTAGTGTTATCAAACAAATGTCTACCTGGGAGAAAGCCTGTCTGGTCTTTATGAATTACTTCATTTAACACTTTTTTGAGTCTATTTGCCAAGATATCTGCAAAAATTTTGTAATCCACATTTAGTAGTGAGATGGGACGGTAGTTCTTAAGTTGAGTCTTTTCCGTTTCCAATTTAGGTATCAATGTGATGAAAGCTTCTTTCCACGATTCCGGCGCCTTCTTCCCCTCCATGATCTGATTACAAACCTCCAATAGTGGTTGTATCAAAAAATCTTTCAATGTTTTATAATACTTGGAGGTAAGACCATCTGGCCCTGGAGATTTGCCTAGTTGCGTATTCTGAATGGAACCCTCAATTTCATGTTGTGTTATCTTATAGTTCAGGATTGTTCTCTTTTCCTGAGATACCGTATTTTTCCAAAAATGAAGGGGAAATGTGGGTGCGTCTTATGGGGCGAATGCAGGCTTTCGCTGAAGCCTGGAGAGCGAGAGCGGTAGGTGCGCACCGACCCCTCTCGCTCTCCAGGCTTCGCGGACCTCTCCTCAAGCAGCGGGAACGCTCCCGCTGCTTGGGGAGAGTTGCCGGCATCCCGAAGCCTGCGCGCGCTTACCTCAGCGCGTCCAGGCTTCGCGGATCTCTCCGCAAGCAGCGGGAACGTTCCCGCTGCTTGGGGAGAGTTTCCGGCATTCCGAAGCCTGCGCGCGCTGATCTCAGCGCGTCCAGGCTTCGCGGATCTCTCCGCAAGCAGCGGGAACCACCGCTGGGCTCCCACGGCTTGCAGAGAGCTGCCTGTTTGCGGGCTGGGGTCGGGGGAAGCTCGGGCTGCCCCAGCCCCGCGCCTGGGGGGGAAATAATTTTTCCCCTTTATTCCCCCCCCCAAAAAACTAGGTGCGTCTTATGGGACGGTGCGTCCTATAGGGCGAAAAATACGGTAATTTCGGTAACCCATTAATTTTTATGAATTGGTCTATCTCCGTCTCATTTTGCAGCCCTTGCGTATAAAGTTGTTTGAAGTATCTCTGGAAGCACTTTCTAATTTCCTCTGGTTTCTGGATATTTCTCCCTTCAATCTCTAGGTTTGTAACCGTATTCAATTTTTGTCTCTTCTTCAACTGCCATGCTAGCAGTTTCCCACACTTATTCGCTGATTCAAATGATTTTTGTTTCATTTGTTTAATTTTCCACTCAACTTCTTGATTTATCAATTTAGCATATTGTGCTTGGTGGAATTTGATTTCTCTCAGAACCTCCTGTGATTTTGGTTTTGATCTCAATTTTTTCTCACCATCTCTTATCTTCTCTAAGATCTTATCCTTTTTTTCATTCCAAAGTCTTTTCTTTATCGTGTTCTGTTGTATCAAAAACCCTCTCATAACAGCTTTACTTGCGTCCCAGATTACTCTTTTTTCCACCGTGGTATTCAAATTTATTTCAAAGTAGTCTTTCAAAGTTTTTTGGGCCTTCTTCACAATCTCCTGATCTCTTAATAGGGTGTCATTCATTTTCCATCTGAAGGAACCGATTGGAGTAAGTCTCATTTCCACTTTCATAGCGTTATGGTCGGAGCAGGTTTTGGGGCAGATTTCCACTTTTCTGGTCTTAGGTGCCAGCCCTCTAGTTATCCATATTTGGTCGATTCTTGTCCAAGACAGATGGGCTTCAGAAAAGAATGTTCCTTCTTTACCTAGGGGGTTCTTTGTCCTCCAAATGTCAATCAAGTCCATATTGTCAATTAGTTCAAAAAAGGTTTTGGTAGTCTGCCGTCTTTTGTTAAGTTTTGATTTTGTGACTTGTCCATATTTGTGGAGACCACCCCATTCATAACTCCCATCATAATGATGTTGGTATAGTCCAAATAGTCCAGCATTGTCTCATGCAGTTTCTTATAGAATTCTGATTTCCCCTCATTCGGTGCATAGATTCCTAAAATTAAAAACTTTTCTCCTTGAGTCTGTATCTCAATAGCCAAAATTCTTCCTTGCTCATCTTTAAATAAAAATTTTGGTGACAGGCTCTCCTTTGCATAAATCACCACTCCTCTTTTCTTAACTCTCTCCGATGAGATAAATTCTTGGCCTAATCTTTTATTGATTAACACTTTCCTATGGAGCCTAGTCACATGCGTTTCCTGCAAGCAAATAATGTCCAATTGTTCTTTTTGCAATATGTGAAATATTCTTCTTCTTTTTTCCGGGGAATTCCCGCCATTAATGTTCCAACTAAGAAGCTGCAGAGTCATCCTGGATCAATCTGTTATTCCTTTGGTGGTGGCGTCTCTTCCTTTGAATCCTCTGGTCCCGAGGGTGCAGGTGTAGGTGCAGGTACCGGCAGAGGTGGTGGCCAGGATACTATTGCTCCTTATGTAGCTCTAAGGTCCAAGAGTTGTTTCAGAATATCTTTGTAAGTTTCTGCTCTGTTGCCTTGAATGTCAAGTGATTTTCCAAAATGAAGGCCTAGTATTTTATCTCTCTCTTGCTTGGATCTCAAAATGATCAAACAGTCTCTGGATCTGTCCTTCCTCACCACTCTTCCCAATCTAAAAGCACTTACAATTTTAAAATCCTTATCTTCTTCTATCCCCCAGAACTTTGAGAATTCCGATGTCAAATAGCCGATCAAATCTCCCTGTTCAAGTTCTGGGATTGCTCTCAATCTAAGGTTGTTTTCCCTATTTCTCAGTTCAACCATAGACAGGTAGGCCTGCTGTTCACCAATCTGTTTGTGCAAGGGCTTTACCTCCACCTTTATTGCCTCAAGCTTCTGATTGGCTTCCACGGCTTTTTGGTTAGCTTCCTCAGCCAATTTGCGATTTTCAGCAGTTGCTTCCTGGAGATTCCCAATTGCTTGTGTATGTTGAGCAACTTGGTCAGTCAGTTTGCTTATAGTGGCTGTGGCTTGGTCAAATTTGGACGAATGCTCATCCGCCTTCTTATTTAAAATTTCCAATTGTCCCAAAATTTGATCTAAGACTGCTGCAGATCCTCCTGAAGCCATATCCTCTAATGGTGTTTGCTCAGCTACCCCTTCTTGTGTCCCTAAAACAGCTGGGACAGATGATCTGCGTGGCGGAGAAGTCAAGGTTGTTTGTACCAGTTGTTTAGCTTTCGTTTTCGCCAATCTTGCTTTCCCTGTGCCACTCATTCCAATCCTGTCTACGTGCGGCATTGGTTAAGACTATCTGTCCCCCCCCCGCCCCCCGCCTGGGGACAGAACTTACTTCCGGATTCAACCGAAAGCCATTAAGGGAAAACAATATTGGGGAGAAATGGAGCTGAGCGACAGGCCCTCACTTCTCCCCGCATGCTCCCTAGGGCTTGCCGGTCCTAGCCCCATTCCAGGGATTCGGACGAAAACATGGCAAGCCCCTGGGTTCCTTTAACGGAATTCCCTTTCCGCAGCAGCGTTGGAGGGGCAGGCCCAGCCAATCCTTGCCCCTGTTCCAAACAATTTGATAACCAATGCCTAACCGCAACTTACAAGTTGTGACGATTTGCAGTAGGCAAAAAACAAATCAGCCAGATGGACAAAATTCCTACCAGTCCCCTGCCACAACAGCAGATGACCCCATGACAGGCATAGCAAGGTCGACGCAGAAAACCCTTAAATTTAGGGCGGGCGGGTGTTCCGATGCACGCAGCAAAGAGAAAGTTTCCAAGCTGCGTGCACAGAGTATAAAGCATTAGATCCCTCCCACCAAATTGCAACACATAAATTGCCCCAGCAACTCAACCAACTAATCATTGCCACAGGCCAACTTTTCAATCATGCCTGGCAACCAAGGAGGGGGTGTGTGGCCTGATAGACCCCACCGCAACCAGCGCTCTCCATTAAGGAGAACACTCTTTGTCACATGAAAGTGGTGGGGCGTGGGTGAGAAGGCAAAACCTGTTTACATCCCAGGGGAAAGAAATGACTTGGGTATCAATCACCCATTTTCTGACTTCCTTCTACACTTGACCAGATGTACCCTCTTCGGCTGTGTCTGTCTTTCCAACCAGGGAAATGTTAATGCAATTTGGACTGTAAACAGAGTCAGGTACAGCTGTCCCCATGATCATAGCTGGAAGAAAATTACATCTGTGTCCACAGAAATGCCTGCCAGTGTTTCAGTCAGTAGTTCAGTTCATGCTTACATGCCCACGTGTGATTTCAGCTGAAGTCTGCTTATGTGCGAGGGAAATCAAGCAGGCAAACATTTGGCAGCAACTCGCCATGCACTCATAATATACGGTACTTCCAGTCTGTAGGATGGTTCAGTTAAGAGAGATGTGATGTTTCGTTTCTCTGTGCCAAGTAACTGCAGCATCACAAGCAAGTTCCCCAGAGGTTGCAAAACTTGACACAAAGATTCCATAAGCCCCTCTGCTTCTCAAAAGGCTAAACTGTGCTCTCGCCTCTTTTTTTTGCTCATTGTTAGTGCCCTCGCGTATGCATCTTGCTTTGTTGGGTTGCCAGGCTCCATAGAATCATAGAGTTGGAAGAGACCACAAGGGCCATCGAGTCCAACCCCCTGCCAAGCAGGAAACACCATGAGAGCACTCCTGACATATGGTTGTCAAGCCTCTGCTTAAAGGACCTCCAAAGAAGGATGTGGATGGCATAATGACCCGCAGAGAATCTTGTGGTAGATAATGAGGTATGAAAAACAATAAATCACATTTTCTGCTACATTGTTAAGCATCAGGTCACCACTAGATCTTGACAATTTCCTGCAATGATCGGTGCTTAGAAGGCCTATGATTCAGTTCCAGGAGATATTGGTGACAGGCGCTGTAAGGCAAATACTGCTTCAGCCTACCAAGAAATTCCTCTTGAAAGAAATGTGTCTCTCACCTGAGGGATAATTACCTCCTGTACCTGGAAATGCTTCATTTCAAATTACTGTGGACTTGACTGTTCACATAATTTCACTCTCTGTGCTTATGTGCACATTCCACATGTACTAATCCAGGGATTCAAAGGTGAAAAGTAGGCGAATAGGTAAGCAGTGGCGGCGGTGGGGGGAGAATGGTGGGGCCAGAATGCACAAACTTTTCAAGGCTAACTTGACTGAAGCTGCATAGGCAGACCAAGCAGCTACTCACAGGCAGGAGAAGGGATGGCGGGCACAATTCAAGAGGCAGCTGCTATTCTGTAATCAGCTTTTTGCCAAATTGCAGTCAAATTCCTCGGATGTGACCCAGGCGTGTCCATCCACGTCCATCGCATGTCCTACTTGGCTACCTACATCCCATGCCTCCTGTGGCTGCTCAAGACGGCCACTTGCAGTCCCATAACAACCCAGCGGTGGCCAGTGGCGGCCCCTTCGGTATCGGAGGGACTGATCCCCCTGCCTAGAAATATTGAGGGGGCTGAAGCCCCATATACCCGTTACCCCTGCTTTCTTGTATCTTTTGGTTTAGAAAGGGGTCCTTACTGTCACAGTTGCTTCTCTCATAGGAGATAGATGGTGAAGACTCCACCTGTTCTGATTCTCTCATGTCCCACTCGGCTACCTATGGTGTGTGCCTCCTGCAGCTGTAGGTGACTGTCATTTGCAGCCCCATAACTACAACCTGGCGATGGGGGATAGTGGGGGGGGGGCGGGCTGAGCCCCCATGGCCAGGATTTAATCCAGCTGGGAATGGATTTAATAATCTTGTGTTTTCCGAGAATGCATGTAGCTGCCCCACCAGTTTGCCTGAGATGGGTGGGAGGAGTTATTAACATTCCAAATTCTCCTTCATCTTTCACTCACTGGCCCATCTGTGTGGTCAAATTACTCAATGTGACCTAGATGTGTTCATCCACACCTGTCGTACGTCCCGCTCAGGTACCTACGCCCGGCGCCAAATGAATTGTTTGGTCCCATAGGCTGCATTAAGATGGGGTGAAAAACTAAGGATTTTGCTCTAGTTTGAGTTGCCAATCATTCTGGTTCCTTCGTCTTGGTTAAAAGTTGTTTATTTGTTTGGAAACCTGTTATGATACCCTGCAGAATGCAAATGGATTAAATCAAATTTTCCCCCTCCCCTCTCCTCTCCTCCATCTTCGCCTCCCCTGCCAGGCGTGGCCATTCATATTTCTCGCATGTCCCTCGTGGCTAACAGGGCCCTTGGCCTCCCACGGCTGCTGGGGACAGTCATTTGTGGCCACAGCAACAGCCTGGTGGTGGGGGATGGCGGTCCCCTCAATACTGGGGGGACTGAGCACCCTTCCTAGAAATATTGAGGGGGCTAAAGCCCTGGGTATCTACGAGGTCTGCCCTGCCTTGTACCTGCAGTCAGTCATTCCGGCCAACTGAGGCAACAAGTCCTCAGTAGAGAATCAGCTCTGCTGGGATCATTAGAATTCTGCAAATAGCAGGGGCATCAGTGCCTTGGTACTTCATCCTCTGTTGGGTTCCTCATCGTCTTTTACAAAGGAAATGGGGCTGCTGCAGTTGGACAGTTGCTTAAGACATGCCTGCAAGGAGGTGTGGGCCAGCTCTGACACAGAGCACTCTGCACCCAAAATGGCAGGAAATGCAATCAAACTTCCGAATCTGAACTACACACAGGCTAACACCAGGCAGGCCCCAGAAGAAGGATCTTTCTTGTATCTTTTACTTTAAAACATATTAAAAGGACATTAAAACATGGGCATTAAAACTCTGGGCGGCTTCCAACAAAATCTTAAAATACAATAGTTCGTCAAACATTAAAAGCTTCCCTAAATTTAATGTTTTCCCTTGCTGGTTTGTTGCATTGAATTTGATTCAGAGCAATGGGCCTGTTGTGACATATTATCAGATAACATTGGACAACATTGCTTTTCACATATTTCTGTTCCCTCATTAAAATGGAAGCAAAGAACTAAAGGACTCCTGGATGGTTAAGTCTAATAAAATTTGACTATGTTTCTAATAAAATGCGACTTCGATTTCTTGTCCACGAAGAACACTGGGCTCCCCCCTGCCGCCTTGGATTCCCTGATGAATCCTCTCTTTAGATTTTTCTCGATAAAGTCCTTCAGGTCCTTGATCTCTCTCTCCGACATGGAATAGAGCTTGCCCACCGGCAGCGTGGCCCCCGGGATCCGGTTGATCTGGAAATCATACGGTTGATGCGGTGGCAACGTGTCAGCCTCCCTCTCGCTGAACACCTCCTGTAGGTCCCGATAATACGGAGGAATTTCGGTCGTCCCTGCTTTGCATGCTGCTGCCATCCCGGCCTCCGACTGTCGAGGTAGCTCTAGGCCCAGGCAGTTCTCCATGCAGTGCGCCGACCCAAAAATCAGTGACCGTTGATGCCAGGAGACCACCGGATCGTGCAAGGCCAACCAGCTCATGCCCAGTATGATAGGCGGACCCGCCAATGTGGCCACGTGAAAGACGATGACCTCGGAGTGGGTAGACACCCGCATCCTCATGGGAGGCGTTTGATGGGTCACTTCACCTCCCAACAGTTCTCTCCCAGCAATTGTAGTGACTTGCAGCGGAAAATCCAAAGGCCTCAGGTTCAGTTGGTGCTGCTCTGCAAACTCCTTGAAGAAGAAGAGTTGTTTGGATTTGATATCCCGCCTTTCACTCCCCTTCAGGAGTCTCAAAGCGGCTAACAATCTCCTTTCCCTTCCTCCCCCACAACAAACACTCTGTGAGGTGAGTGGGGCTGAGAGACTTCAGAGAGAAGTGTGACTGGCCCAAGGTCACCCAGCAGCTGCATGTGGAGGAGCGGAGACGCGAACCCCGTTCCCCAGATTACGTGACTACCGCTCTTAACCATTACACCACAGTGGCTCTCCAAAAATGACGCCGAAGCTCCGGAATCAACCAAAGCCAACTCCTCCACCGCGTGGCCATTCGGGAGCTCTAAGACCACCTTCAACATTATGCTTGCTTTGGGGTGTCCGAGCCGAGGACTTTCGCTGTTGCTCCCGCCTGGCTGTTGCCTCGGTTCACCACCAGCCAGGCTTCCCCGTTTCCCGAAGTCTGGGGTTCCTCTGCCTCTGCCTGCTGGGTGGCCCCAACCATTCCCTGTGTGCTGGTCCCAGGGGGAGGTTACAGTGAGGCGTGGTCAGAGTCCGGTCCTGGGTTGAGGGTCTGGAGACTGTCCACCCAAGGGCGAAGCGGGGTCCAAAGCGAGGGGCCGGGCAAGGTCGGGAGCTCTGGAAGAACAGGTCTGGGTGCTGGCAGAAACAGGTTTCCAACGACGTTGCTCCCGCAACCTGGGACCGGGCTGACTGGCCTTTATCTTCTCTGAGGCCGGGGCGGTCCCGGCCCACAGGTGACCCGCCTCTCCTGTGCACTCCTCCTGAGAGAACCGCCTCTCTGCCCTGAGCCTCTGCAGCTCAGGAGAGGCTGGAGGGTTACTGGACCCAGGGGGAGGCTCACCTTCCCCTGACAGGGCTGGGAGAGGCGCACCTGTAGGCAATTGGTCCTCAATCACCTCCGGAGCCAGAGTGGATTCATCTGGTGTCTGCTCCTGAGGATCCGACACAGGTGCAGGCGCTTCAGATTCAAGGCCCTGCCCCGGCTCAGCCGGCCTTGGAGGCGGGGACTCCTGTGCAGGCTGGGATTCCTCCGGTTCAGTCTCTGAATCAGATTCCCAGGCCATCACACCCTGCCAGTTACGACGCTCCGGACACACTCTGGCAAAGTGCCCCATTTTCTGACAGAAAAAACATCTCTTGGCAGCTTGCCAGTCTTTCTTCTCTTTGCCACCCGGCCGTTGAGCTTTCGAACCTTCCTGCGCACGGGCTGAGTCTATTTCCATGGGCTCTGGCTGTTGTTGACCTTCGGAAGCAGCTGCCGGCATTTCAGGAATGTGGTTACCATGGAAACTCCGGCCCTTGCCCTCTTTCCTTTCCCGCAGTCTGGCTTCCTGCCTCAGCCCCACCGCAAGAGCAGCCTTCGTTAACTCATCCATATCCTTTGGACGGGGGGCCCTAGCAAGCTCATCCTTAACTTCGGTGTTCAGTCCAGCCTTAAACAAAGCTTGCACAGGCTCTGATTCCAAATCCCATCCCAGTTTGTGCACAAGCATAGCGAATCCTGACCAGTAACTGCGCACTGTAGATTTGCCTTGCTTCAAAGCCAAAAGCTCCTCCTGCGTCTTGTCAATTAAACTTTGATCTGCGTAGATAAAGTCCATCGCTTGCCAAAACTTGGGCAGACTTCGATGCGCTTCATTATTAGAGGCAATTAACGGCCTGACCCAACTTTTAGCCCACACCCCCCCCCCCTGACAGGAGCCTAATTATGTGAGCAACTTTCTGAGCATCGTTGGCAAACTGAGCTGCTTCAAGCTCCAAAAAATATTTCATCTCCGTCTTAAAATCACAATAAGCCTCCGGATCGCCATTAAACTTTTCCACCCACACACCTTTGCCCCTTGCCAGTAGCCCACCTGTGGCTCCACCTTGAGCAGCCCTGCATTCCTCCAGACGCGACTGCAGGTCCAGTCCGGCATTCCACTTACGCAGCTCAGAAAGCTCCTTCTCCATTTTTTGCTTTTAGTTCCTCTCTCTAGCTTTCAGCAGAAGAGTCGAGTCATGCTGTAAGGAGTGGATGCTGCCAAAGCTAGCAGAGATAACGCTCCAGGCTCACAGCCATTTCTGTTCTGAAGATTTATTGCCAAAAGTTCAAAGCAGTTACAAGAGTTCAAAAAAGCACGTCCATGCCTAGCTCAGTCAGATGACTCGACTGGCGATCTCTTACTCCTCCTCCCCCAACAGGCCCATCTCCGCAGTGCACGCCTCCTGTTTCCTCTGTTCTGTGAGTAGCTAGTTCTGGGCACTGGCTCTCCCCCCTCCCTATCTCCTCCTCGGAGTCGGATGAGAGACTGCTGGTGAGCTCTTTAGGCTCTCTGTAATTGCCTCTCTCTCCCCCCTCGGCTCTTTGGCAGCTTCCAATTCCCTGACAGGCGGCTTCCAACAAAATCTTAAAATACAATAGTTCGTCAAACATTAAAAGCTTCCCTAAACTTAATGCTTTCCCTGGCTGGTATGTTGCATTGAATTTGATTGATAGCAATGGGCCTGGTGTGAGATATTATCAAATAACATTGGACAACATTGCTTTTCACATATTTCTGTTCCCTCATTAAAATGGAAGCAAAGAACTAAAGGTAAAGGTAAAGGACTCCTGGATGGTTAAGTCTAATAAAATTTGACTATGGGGTGCTCATCTTCGTTTTTAGGCCTTCCACTGAAGGAACTCCATCCCTTCCCACTGTAGCCCTCACAGGAGAGGATCCTCTCGGTGTTTATTGTGGGCTTTATCCTGCTGCATGGGTCCTCCTACCACCTCAAGAGGGCTCAGCTTTCACAATGGCAGAAGTGGCTCTTTTCAGGTGTAGCCTATCAGAAGGCAGAAGAGGCACATTTCCCAGATACACTCAGTAGAGGACCAGACCTCCTTGGACAGAGACCTTTTCCATGGCACAGGAGCGTCCTGGATAAAGCCTATTTGCACAGACATCTTTAACGCCTGCTTGGCCTTGTCAGTTAATAGCGCAGTTTACTTTGCTACTGTTTACTTTGCTAAGGAAGCCTGCCACTTAAAGAACTATGCCAAGGAAGCCAACGACAAACTGTTTGGTGTTGATGGGTCACTATTGGAGAGGTAGCTCAAAGCTTAGGTGGTGTACCCCCAGATTTTTGAAGAACAATTCAGTGGTGCATCCCGGGGTATCAGCCCACGTGTAGTTCAGATTCTGCAGTTTGATTGCACCCACATGGCAGAAAATGCATCGTGCTCTGTGTCAGAGCTGGCCCACACCTCCTTGCAGGCATGTCTTAAGCTTTAAGACCATGGGCCTCCAACCATTTGGGGCCATATGACCAAGTAAGGCAACTGTCCAACTGCAGCAGCCCCATTTCCTTTGTAAAAGACGATGAGGAAACAAGAAGGTGAAGAAATAAGAAAGCACAGATTTTTGAAGAACAATTCAGTGGTGCATCCCGGGGTATCAGCCCATGTGTAGTTCAGAATCTGCAGTTTGATTGCACCCAAATGGCAAAAAATGCAGAGTGCTCTGTCTCGGAGCTGGAAAATCAATATTTTTTTTTTGAAAAACCCCCAGAAAAATTGAAAATCTCATTTTCTTTAGGAAAACAAGGAGAACAGGGGATTAACCTCATGCTCTGAAAAGGCTGCAAAACAAAGATCATGCATAAATTGTGCCTAAGGAAGGTTCTAAACAGCTGAGGGGTGTAGGTTGGTCCTGCTGCTAGTACCCTTCTGGCTTTTAAGAGCTGCAAAACTGCCGCAACAACCGCAACAAACGAGGGTTGTTTAAAAGATAGGGAATATAGAATGCAAAATGGTTGACAATTCAGACTGCCTGCTCTGGTCCAGTCCTGTACTGACAGTACCTTCCCAGAGTATGATATTGTGATGTTTCCTACATCTCAGCCGTTCAAGCAGTGGCTTGGGTGGGTGGCACCAGTCGCAGATAAAGTGCCTTTGCCCGTGCAAGTGGGAGTTGGCCCCCTTCACACCTTTTGGACTTGGGAGCTTTCAGTGTGTCATTGTCCGCCTAGTCATAGGAGGAAGGATGGAGGGAGTATTAAGGTTCTTCTTGCCCTCTGATGGTCAGATGACTTTCTGTTGAAATTTAGACTTTCAACCCACTTGAAATATACTCAGAGTCGAGAGTGGATTTCATGCTCTTTATTCAGCTCATGGTGGTGAGGAGGGAATGGAAGTCCCCTCAAAGTATCTGCTTTATATACATTATTTACACAATGGGCTGCACGTGATTGGCTAATTCCGGAATTCTCCTGTAGGCCAGTCAGGTTTTGGATTCACTTCTATCTGGAGCTGGATTGGGTGGCTCCTGCCAACCAATCATACTGCTGCATTGTTCTAGGACCAATCAGACTGCTGCATTTTGGAGCCTATTGTTCTAGGACCAATCAGACTGCTGCATTCTGAATCCTATTGTTCTATGACCAATCAGACTGCTGCATTCTGAATCCTATTGTTCTAGGACCAATCAGACTGCTGCAGTTTGGATCCTATTCAACTCAGTACATAACCACAGTTCAAGAAGGACACTGACAAACTGGAACGTGTCCAGAGGAGGGCAACCAAAATGGTCAAAGGCCTGGAAACGATGCCTTATGAGGAACGGCTAAGGGAGCTGGGCATGTTTAGCCTGGAGAAGAGGAGGTTAAGGGGTGATATGATAGCCATGTTCAAATATATAAAAGGATGTCACATAGAGGAGGGAGAAAGGTTGTTTTCTGCTGCTCCAGAGAAGCGGACACGGGGCAATGGATCCAAACTACAAGAAAGAAGATTCCACCTAAACATTAGGAAGAACTTCCTGACAGTAAGAGCTGTTTGACAGTGGAATTTGCTGCCAAGGAGTGTGGTGGAGTCTCCTCCTTTGGAGGTCTTTAAGCAGAGGCTTGACAACCATATGTCAGGAGTGCTCTGATGGTGTTTCCTGCTTGGCAGGGGGTTGGACTCGATGGCCCTTGTGGTCTCTTCCAACTCTATGATTCTATGATTCTATGATTCTAACACCCCTCCCCTCTAAGTTCCAGTCCTGCCCGGGAGGTTGCATTCATAGTCCTCAAGGTACGCCGGCGGCCTACGTGTGCGTTGCGGCCTGGGGTGTTCCCTGGTCCGGGGTTCAGGTTCTGGCTTGTGTTCCAAGGATGCTGGCTGTGATGGGGCCCTTTGGTCTGGCGCAACCGGCTCGCTCAGTCGTGGTTCTGGTTCCGGTGTCCTTTCGGCCTCGCGTGTCCTCTCTGTATTTACTGATTCTGCCTCTCCTGCTGGCCCCTCCTGTTCTATGGGCCTCACTGCCCCACTGTTCCCTTGGGACTCCTCTGACCTGTCCTCCTCCTGGTTTTCTCCCGGGAATCGTTGCCGTATCTGGTCGCAGTGGCGGCGGCAGCATTGCCCCCCATCCTTTAGCACCTCGTACGACACGGGGCCAGCGACCCTGGTGACTGTGGCGGGTACCCATGCTGGGCCTGCCCCAAAATTCTTTGCGTACACTGGGTCCTGGGCCACGAAGGTCTGGGGGTTCCTGCCTTCCCCCACCACTACCTCATCCTGAGCTCTATCGGGGTGAAGGCGGTCCAATCTGATTGCAAGGCGCCGACCCATTAGTAGTTCAGCGGGGCTCCGGCCAGTCGTTGAGCTGGGGGTGCTGTGCTGTGCTAGAAGGAATGTGGCAAGGCGGTACTCCCAATCCCCTTGCGTCATGCGGCGGAGGGTGTCCTTGGTGGTCCGCACCATGCGTTCTGCTTGGCCATTGGTGGCAGGGTGGAATGGCGCCAAACGGATGTGGCGGATGGCGTTCTGCGCTGTGAAGGTTTGGCATTCTCCTGACGCAAATGCGGTCCCGTTGTCTGAGACGAGAGTGTCAGGGAGCCCGTGGGTTGCAAACAGCCTGCGTAGTACCCGGATGGCTGCGGGCGTGGAAGTGGATGGTACCAGTGTGACTTCCAACCATTTGGTGTAGGAGTCCACCACTATGAAGAATGTTTTCCCCTGAAAGGGGCCAGCGAAGTCCATATGCAGGCGTGACCATGGTGCTCGGGCGGACTCCCATGACTGGACTGGGTCCCTTGGGGGATCTGGGCGGGATTCTTGGCAGGCCTGGCAGTGTTTGACCCAGGCCTCTATCTCTCCGTCGATCCCCGGCCACCACACATAACTCCTGGCAAGGGCCTTCATTCTCACTACCCCTGGGTGTGTCTCATGTAGGGCTCTGAGGACCCTTTTTCGGAGGGGCTGGGGAACAATGACCCTGCTTCCCCATAACAGGCACCCCTTGTGGGCCAACAGTTCATGTTTGTGGGTTGTGTAGCCGGCGAATTCTGGCCCAGGGCTGCTGCTGGGCCATCCCCTCCACACCCAGTCCAGGACCCGGGAGATGACCCTATCTTTCTTGGAATGGTGTGCAACTTCTTGTGCCTGAATGGGGCAGTCGGGAAGTAGCTCCAGGCTCATAACCTCTTGTGCAGGTGCTGGGTCGGGGCCTGTTTCTGGTAGTGGTAGCCTGCTGAGGGCGTCCGCATGACCCATCGCCTTCCCAGGGCGGTGAATCAGTGCATACTGGTAGCTGGCAAGGAAAATTGACCACCTGAGGACGCGAGGAGACAGCACTTGGGGGGGGGTCTGATTTTCGGGGGCAAACAAGCCAAGCAACGGCTTGTGGTCAGTCACCACGGTAAAGGGCCGCCCGTACAAGAAATCTTGGAATTTTTTTACTCCCTTCACGATTGCCAGACCCTCCTTGTCGATTTGTGCGTAGTTCCGCTCGGTTGCGTTGAGTGTCTGGGAAAAGTATGCCACCGGTACCTCTCTTCCATCCGGGAGTTGGTGTCCCAGGACAGCGCCGATGCCATAGGGCGAGGCGTCGCATGCTAGCACCACCGGCAGCCTCTCGTCGAAGTGTGCCAAGACCGCGTTTGAGACAAGCAAGTCCTTGACTGCCTGGAATGCGGCCTCCTGGCGCTGGCCCCACACCCAAGGGGCCCTCTTGTCCAGGAGTCTGTGTAGGGGCTCCGCTACCGCCGCCTTGTGGGGAAGGAAGGAATGGTAAAAGTTCAATAGTCCCAAGAAGGCCTGAAGTTCCGTCTTGCTCTTGGGCGCTGGGGCATCACAAATGGCCCGTACCTTGTCTCCAGTTGGGTGGACCCCTTCTGCGTCCACCATAAATCCCAGAAAGTCCACCTGAGGTACTCTTAGTAGACATTTTTCCCGCTTCACCTTGAGACCCGCCCTCTGGAAACGCTGCAGAACGGTGCGGAGGCGGTCCTCAAACTCCTCTGGTGTGGGCCCAGCAATCAACACATCATCGAAGAAGGGGGTGGCGCCAGGAATCCCTTTAAGGAGAAGAGTCCATTAGATTCTGGAATATTCCTGATGCCACGCTGACACCGAATTGCAGCCGCTTTACCCAGAACGCTCCTCTGTGCATCACAGTCTGTGCCTCTGCTGTGGCAGCTGTTGATATGCTTGGGCCAAGTCCAGCTTGCCAAAAAATTTTGACCCAGCCAGGGTGGCAAGGACATGGCTGACCACTGGCACTGGGTATGCGTGGGCCGTGAGGGCCTTGTTTATGGTACATTTGTAGTCTGCGCAGATGCGGACCGAACCATTAGGCTTGACGGGTGTGAGGATTGGGGTTTCCCAGGGGGCATTAGGCACCGGCTCCAGCACTCCTTGCTCCACGAGCCGGTCCAATTCCTCGTCTATATGAGGTTTCAGGGCAAACGGGACCCGGCGGGCCTTGAGCCTGACAGGTCGTACTGCGGGGTCAAGCTGTAGAGCAATGGGGGGGGCGTATACTATCCCAATTTCCCATCGAAAACCCACGGAAATTCCTTGCATATGGCGTCCACGTCCACTTGTAAGCTAGTGTGGTTCACCCCGGTGACGGCTAGCCCCAGTGGTCCAAACCATGCCAATCCCAGTAAGCTAATGTAGGGGCCCTTGACCACAAGCAAGTCCAGTTGCCGCGTCAGCCCTCGATATTGGACCCTGAAGGTCCCCACCCCCATTGTGGGGACCTTACGTTTCTGGAAGTCCCGTAGGGTGAATGGGGCCGGCCTGAGTTTGGGACCCCCACTAGGACACAGTTTCTTTAAGGTCCTTGCCGAGATTATGGATAGAGGTGAACCCGTGTCAAGCTCCATGCGGCACGGGGCCCCCTCTATCTGTACCTCTACATAAATTTTCTCTACGTTGGGGTGGGGCAACTGGTATACCTGGAAGTCTGTGAGCTCCGTCGAGTTGCCTTGGTGCGTTGGGCCCTGGGGCTCTTGGATTGGTCATCTGATGCCTGGCGTCGGGTGGGCTGAGCCAGACACACCCGGGCGATGTGTCCCAATTTTCCGCACTGCCTGCACTCTGCGTTGCGGAAACGGCAGGTCCTCCTCTCGTGACTCTCCCCGCAGCTTGCGCAGTTCCCTCCTTCTCGTCGAGGCAGCTGTGGTCTGTGTGCTGCTTGAGTGCGCTGCTGTACTCGGTGCACCTCCTCCCTGTCAGATCCTGAGTCGTCGGTGAGGTCTTCGTGGTGGACCCTTGGTTGGGACGGCAGCCTTGGTTTGTGCCTCTTGCGTCGACCTTTCGGCAGCTTCTGTTGCCAGGACCTCCTCCAGGGCGACCTGGAACATTAGGTCCTTCTTAGCGTAGAGTCGTCGTTGCAGCTTCTCATCCTTCTGGCCACCGACGAGGCGGTCACGAAGCATGTTCTCCAATTCTGAGAAGTTGCAGAACCGGGCAGCTTGGCGGAGAGAGGTCACAAACCCAGTTATGGTTTCCCCAGGGGCTTGCCGCTTTGCATAGAAGGCATTTCGACGAGCCACCACTGAGGGCTGCGGCGAAAAGTGCCCCTTCAGCCGTTCCATTATTGTTTTGTATGGAACAGTAGCGACGTCTTCAGGCGCAAGGAGAGCCCGGGCGATTTCAAACGTCTCCTCTCCGCAGACGCTGAAGAATATCGCCCTCTTCTTGGCATCTTCTTCGTCGGTGACCCCTTTGGCTTCTAGGAGGAAGGTGAAACGGGAGGCATACGCTTCCCAGTCTCCGGATGCTGGGTTGAACGGCGAGAAGCTGCTGTTGGTTGCTGATACGGAACGGAAGGGGGGGGGGCTCCTGTTACAATGTATCCATTCTGTTTCTGCTTTTGCCCTATAGTACAGAATGGGTTTGAAATCATTGAAATCTTTAGAAATTGATATAAAATCAACCGTAACTCCGATTTCTTCGCTCTTGGTGTCATTCAGCTCAGTTCCCCGTGGACTCCATGATGCTATCCCTACTTCCATAATCCCCGAAGCAGCAGGTCACGTACGCAGGAACTTCTTAATCCTGTCAGATCATTTCGCCAAACCTTTCCTCTAGGCAATATTAGGTGGCAGACGATGCATATCTCTGACCCATTGTCTTGCCACCACCGGTACTCAATAAATGTGTATCTATGTATATTTCCCGCTCCGCATATCCCCCCTCCCTCATCCGAAAATGCTAATTAATGTAATCCCACCTTTTCATAATGTATTTATGACATGTAAAGTATATTCATGATGTAACTTGTGAAACCCAACCTTCCCATAATGTATTCGTGACGTTTCATGCACTGTATTCTGGGATATGGAGGGAAATTTCAAAAGTTCATGTCACCCCTTTCTCTGGGTTCAATCTCGCCTTGAACCTGTTGCGCAATAAACTTGGACCTTCTGCAGTTTGCTCCTGTGTCCGGCTGAGCTCATTTTCTTCCGCAGGGACCCACGGACTTAGTCCGATGAGCTGGGTGGCAGAGTAACCCCGCACCCAGATTTTAGCCGTAACAGTTGGCTGCCCAACGCGGGGCTTGCGGTTCTCCCGAGCTGCTGACTGGGGGCCCCGAAATCTTCAGCCGGCTCCAGGCCATTTTGCCTGGGAAGATCCTTTTGGACCCCCAGCCATCTTCTGGGCGGTAATCGAAAGCCCTAGGAGTTCAGCCGGGGAGCAAAAGAGGGATCCAGCCGGCTTATTCATCGATCCCGGGATCATCATAGAAGACGCGTGAGTATAAGGAAAAAGGAAAATCCAGTGCACTGGTGGGAAGGGGGTGGAATCTCCTGGCAACTGAATTCTCTGCCCTCCTCTCTATCGCTCCTTCTCGCCTTTCTCTTGGTCCGGTTAGTGAGAGAGACCGTGGACCGCTGCTCAACCCGAAAGGGGGGTTCTGAGCTCTATCCCTTTTCCTTAAAATCTCCAGCCAGCCGCACCAATTGGGAGCCCGAAAGTAAGACGGAGAGACCCGACTTGAAAGATAGCCGACTTTCTGCAACGGGCATCCCAGTTGAAAGCAAGGGGTTGGAGCTCTCTTTCCGAACTTCCCGAGCGTCCTTGCTAGGGGGCAGGAAGTGGTCTTGCTTTCTGTATCAATCCCAGCCGCACCGGTCGAGCTACATACCACGTGTACTGTAAGCTCGCTTCCGAAAGCAAGGGGGATTTTCGACCCGAAATTCTATCCAGGGACCACCCGATCTGGCACCGCATGGCGCGGGCGTCCAGTAGGGCCCCTTTTCCTGAGATGTGACGATAGGTAGGAGGTTGCCAGGAGGGATAGCCCATGAGGAATTGGGCAGGACCGGCAGAGTGGAAAGAGACCCCAGGTTATAGGAAATAAGGAAATAAGGAAATAAGGAAATAAGGAAATAGGAAATGGAATGCAAGGAACCGGATAGCTAGAGCTCTCTAAAACCCACTAAGGAAGTTGCCAGGCAACTAGAAGCCCCTTCTCCTCTTTACTATATGTCCCTGTACTAAGCATACCAAACCCCTAGACATACCAATCCTAATCAGCCCCTCTCTTTCCCCCTTCTCTATCCCAGACACCCCCCCCAAAAAAAAGGAAAAAGCAAAAAAAAAAAAAGCAACAACAGCAACGCATGCATCTATAAAGGGGTACCCAGTCAACCAAGCGTTGTGAGCCCTACCAGTTTGATTAACTGGTGGTGTGTTTGAAGAGGCAAGGAGGCTCATAAAACCATGTGGGACCTTCCTACTAATTTCACTTAATGAAGCCAAAGGTAGTGGCCCAACTCCTTGCAATAACCAACTAAAGGATGAGAATATATATGTTTACATGTTTACATGTTGTCTGTTATGTGTGTTGTCTGTTAATACATATATGAGAATATGTATGTTTACATGTTGTCTGTTATGTGTGTTGTCTGTTCCTTCTGTCTCTGGCAGACTGCCTTTCTTAAGTGTGCATAGTTTAAACTGCAAGCTTGCTTCAAAATTTAAATCTAAGGAAGCCATGCTGGATCTTAGCAGTCCTAAATAAGAGAAGATGAGAATGAAGTGTGCAAATGTTTACCCCACCTCTTGCTTTGCCCCAACTTTTGAGATTGTGAGTCTACAGTCTTATTTTGGAAGGTGCTTTTAACCTAATGTTTCTGCTGCAAAAGCCTAGTTGAGCACAACTGCTCTCTCAAGCTAAAATGCAGTGTATGCATTTCATTAAGCGTATGCCTATAAAAGTATGGTGTTCATTCTAAGAAAAATATTTGAGTCCAGTTTTAACTTTGATTTGGTTGGACAGAAGAGTTATTGTAAGGCTCCTGATATCAGTCTCTATAAGACTTCATGGCCTCTTTTGTTAGAAAATGCCCCCCCTCCCCCTTGTTTCACTCTGCCTCTTTCAGTTGTTTTCTCCCTTCTTACTTCTGTGCCAGGTAAATTTACTCCCGAGTAAGCTTCCTTTAAAGGAAACTGCAAAGAGGGGAGGGGGCAACACTTGTGTATTCCCTTTAAAAATTAAATCTAGGGCTGCTTTAACTGTGCTTTATAAGAGATCCTCTCCCTATCTTACGAAAACTGTTCACTTCTTCCTTAAATATCATTTCAAACTCACTCAAACTATCTCAAGATCTGCAAAAAGGGTTCTGTGTAAAGTTATGTACTTTTATTTTCCTCTTCCTTAGTACATGATATGAGCATAGATGATTCCTTTCCCAGCTGTAAATCTGTACTTAAATGTGTATGCCTCTTTGGTAGTACAAATCTTGCTGCGAAATCTTGCTGTGAACCCTATATTTTGGAGGGTTGGACTAGATGACCCCAGGGTCCCCTTTCAACTCTCCCAATTTGTGGCTGTGTGGAAGGCTATGTGTCTGCAAGCATTGGAGGGTAATTCTTAAATTCTGGTGTGGTAATGGAGTTGAAATTCAGCCTAGCTTTGCTCTTTAGTTTTAAAAGGTGAGAGGTGAAGCCCAACTGGTAATATCAAGCATTTGAGTGATTACAGTGTTTATCATTTTGTCTACTATTTAAAAATCAGATTTAAAAGTCTACTCAAAGTTTAAGCACATACAAATGAATAATCAAGTACAATTAGCCTTGACCAATGACTGGCCATTTTTACTCATAAATAAGAGAGCGGTTGATTGTTCTGCGAATGACCAGATAAAATGACCAATAATGATAGCCCTTTCCTGTACATAAAGGAAGGTGAATACTGTACTTGAATTACTGAGTTTCTCTTTTTGTGTTTTAAAATCTAACTCTACTTTTAAAATCTACCCCTTACCTTTCCCTTCCTTATTCAAATTGAGCCAAAAGATGCAACATTTTCAATGGTATAAAAGGTTTCTGAGACATGAACTCTGCACATGCACAGAGGCTAGATCAGCTTAAAGAGAGAGAGAGAGAGAGAGAGAGAGAGAGAGAGAGAGAGAGAGAGAGAGAGAAGGAGGGGGGAGAGAGAAGGTTTGGAGAGCAGTGTGCTGCAGGGAGAAACCTTTCCAAATTTCCTTATGTAAAACGTGGAACCATTGAGGGAAATCATCCTTAATGTGTTTTGCTCCAGGGGCTACTTAAGACAAGAGTTAAGTACTGGACATGCCAAATTTTTTTCACAGGTAAATATCAAAGCACTCCCACTGTGAGTTCCTCTCTTGAGTAGTTTCTCCCCCCCCCCCCATGGGATTTAAATTTTATAAGAGGTTTTTTTTTTGGTGTGTGTGTATATGCCTATACATTGCCTATACATTTAGGAACAGCATTTCCTGACAGGCTTCTCACATGAAATAATTTTCCCTTTTAACAGGATATGTGAACCCCGATAACAAAGTGTTTGTCCCTTTTCCTCCCACAGCAACTTTCTTTCTGTTCTGTGAAACAAGTCTGAATCCCTGCTACAGTTTGACTTCCATCTCTTTGTGGCTTTGACACTTTTTTTAAAGTTACAAGTAATCTGTTTTCATTTATTTAATCTGTCTCTCCATGATGTCTATGAAGTTAATCGAAGCACAACCAAACATTGTTTGTGGAATGGTATTTGTTTACCTTTTTGCCTGAGCATTTCTTATTAATTCTGTCATTTTGGCTAGTGCAAGGTACTTGCACAACTTTAAATTGCCATTCATTTTTTCCCTTGGTATTAAGTCATTTTCCAGTATTGTCCTATAGCCAATGTTGTCACATCAAGAAACACTCTTTTATTTTCATTGTTACTTCAGATTTCTTAAAATTGTGTGTCTTAGCATTTATTTATTTTTCGTTCCTCATAAGTCATTGTGTGTGTTTCATTATTATTTTAACCTTGTATTTTTTACAGTTCTCTTTCTCTCCAAAGTGAAGGAAAGCAAACGAACTTGGCAGATAATAACAGTAGTTATAGGAAAATGTGATAGTAATATTGGAATGAATGAAACGCTTAATGTGCTAAGATTTTTTATTATTTGCAGCTTCCCATGAAAACTGGAGGACATCCTTCTTGTCTAACTGTGTTTTTAAGTCGCCCCAAAACCCTGCCCCTTACAGGATATCACTTCTACAGATGTGCAATGATGAAAAGCAGCAACAACCCCTTCGCCATCACAAGACCTGCAACGCCAGAGTTTTCAAAGTGCCCACAGCTATCTCTTTCAAAGGATATAGACTGATGGGGAGTGGGGCTGACAAAGGGGGGAGGAGTTGAATTGCAAGGACATTTTCCCACTTTTGAACCTTAAGACTGTGCTCCAGGATTCAAAAGATACATACGTAAAAGATCACAATTGTGTCAAGATATGTAACTGATATTTAATTAGTTTGTTTTGTATTATGTGTTATTATGTAAGAATGTTGAAATGTGTCTGACAGTGTGATTTCCACAAAGGGGGGCAATTTTGTGTGTAATTGTTTTTATGTTTAATGTCTTATTGCTTACACACCAATGGAGAATTCTCATGCATTTTATACTTTCTAATAGCTCACACTATTGTGTAGTCCAATGTTTAGATCAACTTGTAACCACATTTAATTGTTCCACCGCCAACTTTCCCTATCCATTTTAAAATGTGTTAAACCTCGTTTTGCCAAGGACAAGCTTCTGGATCCACAAAACACCAGGTACATGAAGGTGCATATGCTTTGGTTTAGCAGGAATGATTTCTTATAGACTTAAATTGACTTATTTGGACAACTGCCCTTGTTAAGAATGGTTTTCTTTTAACAGATTGGTTTGAAGAGATGAGAACCATGGGGCAAGATAAATTCAAATTGGGCTCAGTTTGAATTGGGCAAGTGTATCCAGGCTGCAATTAGCCTTTTGGTCCTTTAAGTGCAAGTGAGCAACCCCCATGCGTGCAAAACCACAGCCTATAATAGAATCCCATAGGAAGGCCAAGGCCAAGGCATCTCCCTCACGAGATGTCCAACCTGTGCCAGCTATGGTGAATGCCAGGCAACATGGTTAAATGAAAGCCCCGAGGGGATTCAACAGACAGGATGTGTTGCTGTAGCACTATGTCAGTGTGAGACCACAGAAGAGCTAGCTTGACACCTGAGAAATACACAAAAATGGCGAAGGACAAAACACCAACTGCATTTTTCAGTCAATAAGACCTTCCTGCTAGGTGTAAAGCATAAAACACTATTGAGAATGCCACAAGTAATTTAGCAACAAAATACAAGAGGTGTTCTTTATATAATACCCTATATGCAGCTACCTGCACTGCTATACTTGCAAATGACCGTAAGAGGCATGGCTTGCAAGTCCCTTTCAGGTTTGCATAAAGACACACATCCCATTCACCAAGATTTAGGGTGCGGAGAAAAGATTTGCAAGTTCTTACAGAACTTTAATGCAAATCTATCTCCGAATGGGGGACTGATACGGAACGGAAGGGGGGGGGGCTCCTGTTACAATGTATCCATTCTGTTTCTGCTTTTGCCCTATAGTACAGAATGGGTTTGAAATCATTGAAATCTTTAGAAATTGATATAAAATCAACCGTAACTCCGATTTCTTCGCTCTTGGTGTCATTCAGCTCAGTTCCCCGTGGACTCCATGATGCTATCCCTACTTCCATAATCCCCGAAGCAGCAGGTCACGTACGCAGGAACTTCTTAATCCTGTCAGATCATTTCGCCAAACCTTTCCTCTAGGCAATATTAGGTGGCAGACGATGCATATCTCTGACCCATTGTCTTGCCACCACCGGTACTCAATAAATGTGTATCTATGTATATTTCCCGCTCCGCATATCCCCCCTCCCTCATCCGAAAATGCTAATTAATGTAATCCCACCTTTTCATAATGTATTTATGACATGTAAAGTATATTCATGATGTAACTTGTGAAACCCAACCTTCCCATAATGTATTCGTGACGTTTCATGCACTGTATTCTGGGATATGGAGGGAAATTTCAAAAGTTCATGTCACCCCTTTCTCTGGGTTCAATCTCGCCTTGAACCTGTTGCGCAATAAACTTGGACCTTCTGCAGTTTGCTCCTGTGTCCGGCTGAGCTCATTTTCTTCCGCAGGGACCCACGGACTTAGTCCGATGAGCTGGGTGGCAGAGTAACCCCGCACCCAGATTTTAGCCGTAACAGTTGGCGACCCAGATTTTAGCCGTAACAGTTGCCATTCTGAGTTCCTTGGGTCCCGAAGCTGAAGCCGGGATACACGGTGCGAGGCAGCGGTGCGGCGATGTTTGGGGCTGGGGCTGCAGCAAGAAACTGCTAGGGTGTTTTCCTTGGGGGAACAGTTTGCGATAGAACACTGGGGAAAGTGTTTGTGGTGTAAAAATCCTTTTTTAAAAAAGTTTGTATTTATTGATTGATACTTATTCTAAGACAGACAGAAATAATATTCATTATAAATATATATTTTATAATATACTGAGTTAAAACAGCTACTTAAGCTAAGAAAGAGCAGAAAGAAAGTCAGAAGGAAGAAAATACAAGAAAAAGAGAAAACAAAAGTAGAAGGCAAAGGGAAAGAAAGAAAACAACTAAAGGGAGAGACTAGAATAAAAGGACTTCTGGGTCTCAGTAGCTACGTATGATACTGGTTTATAGAAAATAGAATGTTAAAGAGAGTATTTTTTTTTTCAATCTTCAAATTCAGATACTGCAAGTTCATTTTCTCTTTCACACAAAAGGTCCATAGGAAACTTCCAATCCTTAACAAATGCTAGTAATGATTTTTCTCTAATTAAACATGTTAGCTTAGCCATCTAAGGCAATGTGGGGTAAAACTCCTGTGGTTGTAGATATTTTTATTTTATTTTTTGCAGCAAGGGAAGGGCTGGGAGCAAGGTCATTGAGGCTTTTCCCAGTCCATGAAATTCAGAAGCATTATAAACAAACATTACAATTCAACTTTAGCTTAAACACATTCCTACTTTCATCTCGGGTTTCCCCCACCTTAAAAAAGAAAGAAAAAAAGCTTTCAGACTACCCAAAGAGGATTAGCAATGAGATTGTAAACTTGAGGAAGGGAACTATCTTTTTTGTTTGTGTGGGGGGGAAATTATTTACTTAGACATAATATTTGTACCTACTTAACATTTGGTTTATCAGTTTTCCTACTACATAAAAACCAAATATTAATACAACTTTTATAGTGGCAAAAAGCAAAGGCAGCTTTGCATAGCCTATTGCGTTTAGGCGTTATTCAAGCTTAAGCTTTAGGCCCGGACCAAAAATTTCAAAGCCAATGTTTCCAAAAGATTGTGCTGTTTTAATATTAAGTGTGAAAACATTTAAACAATCGTCACTTACAGTTCCCATAGTTGTTTGCTAATAGTAATGGAGAATCTGTGACTCTTTTGGATGCTATTGGGACTCCAGCTGGAAGAGAAGCTGGAAAAGGAATACCGTATATTTCGCTCTATAACACGCACCAGACCATAACACGCACGTAGTTTTTAGAGGAGGAAAACAAGAAAAAAAATATTCTAAATGAAACAGTGGATGTATGATTTTTGTGGTTCATGCTGTGGCCACAGACATGTGATCTGACAGTGAGTTTGGAGTAGCCCATTGCAAAAATCCTGAGGATCCATGTGGATCCGTGCTTTGTAACCACGTTTTTGCACCATTGCAGCCCCAGGCAACAGTGGGTGCGTGATTTTTTTGGTACAGACTGTAGCCATGGACATGTAATGTGATCTGATGGTGAATTTGGGGTGACCCAATGCAAAAATCCTGAGGATCCATGTGGATCCGTGCTTTGTCACCACGTTTTAAATGGGGAGGGAAGGAAAAATACAGGAGGGACAAGGAGCACAAGAGGGGTGTGCGGAGAAGCAGCTGGCTAAGAATGCAGGGGAGGGGTTTAACGGGGTGGGGGGGAGGAAAGGAAAGCAAAAGTCCCCCCCCAAGCCAGCCCTCTCTCTCTCTCTCTCCCACTTGCATGTTTTTCGGCTGCCTGCGAGTCCCTAGAGCACGGAGAGGAGGAGGTGGTGGGCTGGAGCCTGCACGCAGTGTGACTAGGAAAGAATTAGAAGGAAGGACTCGATCCTTTCCTTAACCCTCTGCTTGCCAGGAGGGCAGGGGATTCCCTTCTCTTTGTTGAGTTTGAGCAAACGCAGCAACAGAAGCGGGTGGGCAGTAAGACCCTGAGGCAGAATGCAGGAAAGCAGCAGCTTCCGCCTTCCCTCCGCCCGCCCGCCCGATCTTATTTTTGCCTGATTTTTGCCTATTTTTGCCCCTGCGCTCCGGCGAGTCAGCTCCAGGGACCACACATTCGCTCAATAACACGCACAGACATTTCCCCTTACTTTTTAGGAGAAAAAATCTGCGTGTTATACAGCGAAGTTTACGGTAGCTGGGGAAAGACACAGCTGTTGATAATGAGGCTTCAGCGTTCTTAGAGGAGAAAGGGGCAAGGCAGAAAGGCTTTTGATTTTCTTTCACCCATAGAAGCCCAGCTAATACATTTATATGAGGTAGCAGGGCAGCAGTTGAAGAAGGAGCAAAAAGGGTTTTCTTGTGTGTGTGTGTTTCTTTGTGGCTGATTAGCTGTTCTCCCTGTGCAAAGGTCAGAGGGGGCAGGGTTTCTGTTGAGGAAGGTGATTAGCTGTGGGAGGAGCTTATCAGAGGTAGCAGGGCAGCAGTTGAAGAAGGTGCAAAAAGGGTTTTCTTGTGTGTGTGTGTTTCTTTGTGGCTGATTAGCTGTTCTCCCTGTGCAAAGGTCAGAGGGGGCAGGGTTTCTGTTGAGGAAGGTGATTAGCTGTGGGAGGAGCTTATCAGAGGTAGCAGGGCAGCGGCGCGCGCCTAGCGGCACGCACAGTTTGATCCATCTTTTAGATTTAGGGGCGCTAGTCTCAAACGTTTGTTGGGGGAGACCTAGGTTTTTTTGTGCGGGGAATTATTTGTCCTGTCTTCACGCTTTTTATGATGGAGGACCGCTGTAGCCACCCCAACGACGTTCTCAGGATGGAGGGGGAGGGAACAGCTGCAGTCGCCTGCGGTTCCTGCGCAATGTTTGCCATCTTGCCAAAGGTTGCAGGCAGCTTTACCTGCAGCAATTGCATGTTGATTGCCCTCTTAAAAGACAAAGTCCAGCAACTGGAGGAACGTGTAGCTACGCTCCAAAGAATTAGAGATCTGGAGCTCTTCTTGGAAGCAACAGAGCACACCGTCTCCACCAAGGAGGAGACAGGGGACTCCCCTGAGAAGGAGGCTAGTTCATCAACACAGGAGCCAGATATATGGAGAAACATGACTCAAAGAAGTAGGAGGCCCAGGGTTCGTTCTGATAGTTTAGAAATACACAATCGCTTTGTGGTCCTCTCCCCTAGCATGGAAGACGAAGAGCAGACTCCATTTGAGGATCTCTCCCTCATTTCAGTCGATCAGGTATATGAAGACGAGCAGCAAAGTCAGTCCTCAGGGAATGTGCAGGCGACCTTGGAACGGACAGCTCATGGAAGAACCCCGACCAAACCTAAGAGGAGGCGTGTAGTGGTGATAGGGGATTCCCTACTGAGGGGAACAGAAGCAGTGATCTGTGGGCCTGACAAGATGTTTCGGGAAGTGTGCTGTCTCCCCGGGGCTAAGATCCAAGATGTAACTGAACGACTGCAAGGAATCATAAAACCCACTAACAAATACCCCTTCCTCTTGGTTCATGTGGGAACCAATGACACTGCAAGCAATAGCCTCCAGAAGATCAAAAGAGACTACGAGGCTCTGGGCAGGAAATTGAAGCAATTAAATGCACAAATTGTCATCTCATCTGTCCTCCCAGTTGAACGACGTGGCCCAGGGAGAGAGGGAAAAATAGTGGAAGTGAACAGCTGGCTTCGCAAATGGTGTAAACAGGAACGGTTTGGATTCTTAGATCATGGACTGCAGTTTCTTGAAGATGGACTTCTGGCAAGCGATGGGCTGCACCTCACAACGGTTGGGAGAAATGTTTTTGCCAAAAATCTCAGAAACCTCATCAGGAGGGCTTTAAACTGACTAATGTGGGGGAGGGAGACAGTGCTCCTGAAGGTAGGAGTCTATCAATTGATGAAGATGATCATCCAAATGTCATAGACCAAATGGAGCAAACAGCACGCAGACCTAGTGGTGGGAGGACAAAATCCTTAAATAAGAGACATGGGGGAATGATTAATGGACTTCAATGTCTGTACACTAATGCGCAAAGCATGGGAAATAAACAAGATGAGCTTGAGCTCTTGGTACAGCAAACTAAATATGACATAATAGGCATCACTGAAACCTGGTGGGATAAGTCCCACGATTGGAATGTAATAATGGGGGGATACAATCTATTTCGGAGAAACAGACCAGACAAGAAAGGAGGAGGAGTGGCGTTATATGTCAGGGATGTGTATACCTGTGAAGAGATCCAAGATTTAGAAACACAAAGCCAAAGTGAGAGCATTTGGGTCAAAATTAAGGGAGAGAAGAATAACAGAGACCTCATTGTGGGAGTTTACTATAGATCCCCAAGCCAAACGGAGGACATCGATGATGCCTTCCTGGAACAGATGGCCAAGCATGCAAAAGGAAGGGAGATAGTAGTAATGGGGGACTTCAGTTACCCGGATATTTGTTGGATGTCAAACTCAGCCAAGAGCATAAGGTCAAACAGATTCCTCACTGGCCTTGCAGACAACTTCATTGTCCAGAAAGTGGGAGAAGCAACAAGAGGAACAGCCATTTTAGATCTGGTCCTAACCAATGTTGATGATCTGGTTAGTGGGGTAGAAGTGGAAGGATCATTAGGCGCGAGTGATCATGCTCTTCTGAAGTTTACTATACAGCGGAAAGGAGCAGCCAAGCATACTAGGACTCAATTTCTTGACTTTAAGAAAGCCGACTTCATAAAACTTAGGGAAGTGCTGGGTGAGATCCCATGGACAGTAATACTAAAAGGAAAGGGAGTTCATGATGGCTGGGAGTTTGTTAAGAGGGAGATAGTAAAAGCACAACGTCAGGCAATACCAATGAGACGGAAACAAGGAAGGTGCCTAAAGAAGCCAGGGTGGCTATCTAAAGAACTTTTAACTGAGTTAAGATTAAAAAAGGATGTGTACAAAAAATGGAAAAGGGGGGAAACCACCAAAGAGGAATTCAAACAAATAGCCAGCACGTGGTAATCCATTAGCTTTTAAAAATTGGTCTATCGCAGTCCCTTCCTGAGGCCCTTGCGTGTAAAGTTTTTTGAAATATTTCAGGAAGCACTTTCTTATTTCTTCCGGTTTCTGTATATTTCTCCCTTCAACCTCCAGATTGGTAACAAAGTTCAATTTTTGTCTCTTCTTCAACTGCCATGCTAGCAGTTTTCCACATTTATTCGCCGATTCAAATGATCTTTGTTTCATTTGTTTAATTTTCCATTCCACTTCTTGATTTATTAATTTCGAATATTGTGCTTGATAAAACTTGATTTCTCTCAGAATCTCTTTGGATTTTGGTTTTTGTCTCAATTTTTTCTCTCCATCTCTTATCTTCTCTAATATCTTATCCTTTTTTCCATTCCAGAGTTTTTTCTTGATTGTGTTCTGTTGTATCAGAAACCCTCTCATTACTGCTTTGCTTGCGTCCCAGATTATTCTCTTTTCCACCGAAGTGTTCAAATTTATTTCGAAATAGTCTTTTAAAGTTTTTTGGGCCTTTTTCACAATCTCCTGATCTCTTAGTAGAGTGTCATTCATTCTCCATCTGAAGGAACCGGCAGGGGTAAGTCTCAATTCCACTTTCAGAGCGTTATGGTCGGAGCAGGTTTTTGGGCAGATTTCCACTTTTATAGTCTTAGGTGCCAGCCCTCTAGATGTCCATATGTGGTCGATTCTTGTCCATGACAAGTGAGCCTCAGAAAAGAATGTTCCTTCTTTACCTAAGGGGTTCTTTGTCCTCCAAATATCAATCAAATCCATACTGTCAGTCAATTCAAAAAAAGTTTTAGGTAGTCTGCCATCTTTGGTTAAATTTTGGTTTTGTGACTTGTCCATGTAAGTAGAGACCACCCCATTCATATCTCCCATCATAATGATGTTGGAATAGTCCAGATAATCCAGCAATATCTCATGCAGCTTCTTGTAAAATTCTGACTTCCCTTCATTTGGTGCATAAATTCCTACTATCAAAAACTTTTCTCCTTGTGTTTGTATCTCAATTGCCAAAATTCTTCCTTGCTCATCTTTAAACAGAAATTTCAGTGACAGGTTCTCCTTTGCATAAATCACTACGCCTCTTTTCTTAACTTTATCTGATGAAATAAATTCTTGGCCTAGTCTTTTGTTGATTAACACTTTCCTATGGAGCCTGGTCACATGGGTTTCCTGCAAGCAGATAATGTCCAATTTTTCTTTTTTCAATATATGAAAGATCCTTCTTCTTTTTTCCGGGGAGTTCCCACCATGAATATTCCAACTAAAAAGCTGCAGAGACATCCTGGATCAATCTAAGAGTCCTGTAGGGATGTGTCTTCCTTTTCGTCCAGACCTGGTGGTGGAGCTGGTGTTGATTCAGGCAAAGGTGGTGGCCAGGCTCCTGCTACTCCTTTCCGAAGGTCCTCTCCGTGGTCGTTCAAAAATTTTAGTTGGTCTTCTGCTGTTCTAATTTTAACTTTTTTTCCTTTGAAAATAAAAGATAATCCTTGGGGAAACTCCCACCTGTAGGGAATTGTGTTGTTTCTCAGTAGTCCTGCTAAGTCCTTATATATAGTTCTTAAATCCAAAAGTTGTTTCGGGATATCTCTGTAGATTTCTGCTTTTTTACCCTGAATCACCAATGCTTTTTTAAAATGTAGGCCTAATATTTTGTCACTTTCTTGCCTAGATCTCAAAATGATCAGGCAATCTCTAGCTCTGTCCTTCCTCACCACTCTTCCCAGTCTAAAAGCGGTGACAATTTTAAAGTCCTTATCTTCTTCTATAGCCCAGAACTTTGATAATTCTGATGTCAAAAAACCAATCAAATCGTCTTGTTCAAGTTCTGGTATTGCTCGTAATCTAAGATTATTTTCCCGATTTTTCAGTTCCACCATAGACAGATAGGCCTGCTGTTCACTGATTTGCCTGCACAATGGCCTTACTTCCCTTCTTACTTCCTCAGCCTTCTTATTTGCTTCTTCTGCTTTTTGATTTGCTTCTACAGCCAATTTCCGATTTTCTATAGTTGTTGTTTGAAGGTTCCCAATTACTTGTGTATTTTGGGAGACTTGTTCAGTCAGCTTGTTAATTGTAGTTGTAGCTTGGTCAAACTTTGTATTTAAAGCTGCCAGCTGATCCAAAATTTGTTTAGAAACTGGGTCAATCCCTCCTGAAGCCATATCTTTTAGAGCTGGCTCTTGGGCTGGCTGAACAACTTCTCCTTCTTTCAATGTTAAAATAGTAGGAACAGATGATCTGCGTGGCTGTACAGTCAGTGTTGTTTGTAGCAGTTGCTGAGCAGCTTGCTCTGCTTTCGTTTTGGCTGCCCTTGTTTTCCTTGTACCACTCATTCCATAGCTGTCTATGCGTCAAGGTCAAATTGTAAATCCCATGGGGAAAATAATCCAGAATGTAAACAACCACCCAGAAGATAGTCCAAATAATGTGCAGTTCCCAGAGATTTGTTAGTCCTAAATCCACTAGAGGGAGCTCCCCTGTAATTCAGTGGGAAAATAAACTTTTTCCACCATTAAACAGCAGCCCAAAAAGGTAAAAAGAGCAAAGAGGTACCTTCAATGTCCCTTTAAGCTTACAGAGCTTTCCCAAAGTACAACAAAGTTTCAGTAATGGTGCAAGTAGCAGTCTCTTATTTGTATCCAATAGCGCTCAACAGTAGCACATCCACATTTAGTTACAGTTTCTGCAATTTGACAGCTCTTATTGTCCTGGCAGCCCAACGATTTGGTCATTTAACTTTTATAATCCACTTAATAAGGGAGGGGAAAGGTTTCAGTTCAAATCAGTTCACTCACCATCAACTTAATCCTTTTCCCTTTCAAATAGACAAGTTCCAACTTGCGCGATTATGACAGCTTCCTTAGTCGTTCCTCATAAGGCATCGTTTCCAGGCCTTTGACCATTTTGGTTGCCCTCCTCTGGACACGTTCCAGTTTGTCAGTGTCCTTCTTGAACTATGGTGCCCAGAACTGGACACAGTACTCCAGGTGAGGTCTGACCAGAGCAGAATACAGTGGCACTATTACTTCCCTTGATCTAGATGCTATACTCCTACTGATGCAGCCCAGAATTGCATTGGCTCTTTTAGCTGCCGCGTCACACTGTTGGCTCATGTCAAGTTTGTGGTCAACCAAGACTCCTAGATCCTTTTCACATGTACTGCTCTCAAGCCAGGTGTCCCCCATCTTGTATTTGTGCCTCTCATTTTTTTTGCCCAAGTGCAATACTTTACATTTCTCCCTGTTAAAGTTCATCTTGTTTGTTTTGGCCCAGTTCTCTAATCTGTCAAGGTCGTTTTGAAGTGTGATCCTGTCCTCTGGGGTGTTAGCCACCCCTCCCAGTTTGGTGTCATCTGCAAATTTGATCAGGATGCCCTTGAGTCCATCATCCAAGTCGTTGATAAAGATGTTGAATAAGATCTTATTTATTTGTCTGTTCCCTAAGATTGCCCTCCCCCCCAACTTTGAAACGTGTCATTCGTTTAATAAATGAGGGAGATGGGAGGGGTGTGTGTAGGAAGCTAGCACAAAACTGCAGACAAACTTAGCAGGTCTGACAGCAAAAACCCTCAGTCTTGTCAAGTTTGTTTCAGAAATTCATCTCTGCTGCTACCTTTGATAACTTGGATTACTAGACTATGCCAGTCCAGAGCACACCAGGCTGTTTCAAAGTGAGTTTTAGGAACATAGGAAGCTGTTTTATACCAGGTCAGCTGGTTTGTCCATCAAGCACAGTGTTGTCTATTCTGACTGGCAGCACCTCTCCAAGGTGTCAAGCAGAAGTCTTTTCAATCACTTGCTATCTGATCTTCTTAAGAGGAAAGGCCAAGATTTCAGTCTGGGACCTTAAACGTGCAGTGTATGTGCTGTGCCTCTAAGATTATGGTCTCTTCTTTGAAAGCAGATACCTTGTGTAGCAGCTCTAGACCCTTGGTTAGGGGTACTTAAAGGGTTAAGATGTTCTACATGAGCAGAGGCTTGGGCTCACAGGGCTCAAGTTTATTATTTCTTCAATACCAAGCTGCAATCTACTCTGAATTTTAGAGGCAAATGGCAAGTTGTCTTTTTTGAAGATTTCATTTAACTGGTAATACTGTAACGAGTTTTCTTATCCATTCTTGAATGTCTTTTGGAAGAGCATACATGAAAGAATGGTGCATGCACACACACAAAAATGGCAGTGTAGTCCATACTTATTTAGCACCATGTAGTTAATCAGTTCCCTTTTCCTATTTGCAACCAGACCTTGAGGCATCTGGGGTTGACTTCTCTCCTGTTTGGAAGGTTAACCTTTGAAACCCTCAGAGATAGAACACGTAAAGCAAACGAATAAGAGAGTGTGGTTTCACTCATGGCCTACGGGTCCCAAGAATGTGGCCTCCAAACTACATCTCTTCCTTAAACCAGCAGGATGGCTATTATTTGGAAGAAGGGGGTAGTTCATCCCGATTCTGAGTTCTTATCTCTGCTTTGCTTTGTTGGTGGTCTGAACTAATTAGTGCCGAAAGCAGTCCTTGTTACCACATATGAGACTCTGGATAAGTGACAGGTCTTTGTGCAGATGTGAATCCTTTCTTTTTTGTAACTCACTGTTTTGTCTTGTCTGCATTCGGCATCCCACAGAACACGCGTCTAACAAACCTCACCCATACTGTGCAAAATCTATTGGAAACTGTCCCTATCTTCAAACATACAAAGACATATTATCCTGATTTCTCCCTCTCTCTTTCCATAGACTATGATCAGGCATTCCTGAGCTGGCTTGTCTGCAACCTATTTCCTTCACGGAAACAATGCCTGAATTATATTATTGAAAGCAGGAGAGGATCATCCCCCCCCCCTTGTTTTCTTTTGAAAAGAACAACAACAAACAAGGTAGAGCAGAAATGGAGATCAAGGCAACAGATCTGGAAAGGTGCTTTGAAAGTCAGAATACAAATTATTCTAGGCGAAAGGGTGGACAACAGAAGAAAATATACAGATTGACAGGGACTGGCCTCAGGCCTGCTGACTGGGAAGTGGCATTTATTGACTCCTGCTTGCAGGGCTGAGAACTGGGAAAGGGGGTAATTCCATCATCTTGTTTCATTGATTTCCATAGGATTTAAATATGACTAAAGGAGTGGTGTAACGGTTAATTCTGCAGTGCTAGAGCTAACCATGACAGTCCCAAGTCATGTCCTCAATGCAAGTAAATAGCACAAGGCCCAGTTTATTAGGATCAGTATGCTCCTACATAAAGTTTCTTGGTGCAAAGCCGCATTGAGTGCAATGAAATTTATTTCTGGCTACATAAGTACAACTTGCAAAACACACTGAGCTTTAACAAAATCTTCAGCCAGTGCAAATGCAGCTTTAGTTTTAATTAGAAATGCAAACAATATTGCACAGGAGTGTTACCATTCAAATTACTAATGTGCAGTAGGAACCCCATCAAAGTAATGAAATGTGTGGCCTTCCTTGGTTACTTCCCTTGTTCTCTTGACCTCCTCCATTCTAACGTTACGAAGAAACTTGAATGAGGCAAGAATAAGGGTGGAAATTAACTGGACACCCCTGCAGATAATATCAACACTCTGGTTCTGCAAAATGTCCAGGAATTAGATGCTTCTCTACATTCTCCTTTCAGCACACCACAGGACTAAAGTTTAAAAGAGCAAAGAAACAGTGGGGTCACTCAGAGGAGAAGATGGTGAAATGCAAACAGGGGACACAGAAAGGGCTGAACTCCTCAATGCCTTCTTTGCCTCAGTCTTCTCCGATAAGGAAAACAATGCCCGACCTGAAGAATTTGGAGCAAATGATTCAGCAAAGGAAACACAGCCCAGAATAACTAAGGAGATAGTACAAGAATACTTGGCCAGTTTAGATGTATTCAAGTCTCCAGGGCCAGATGAACTGCATCCAAGAGTATTAAAAGAACTGGCAGATGTGATCTCAGAACCACTGGCAGTCATCTTTGAGAATTCCTGGAGAACAGGCGAAGTCCCGGCAGACTGGAGGAGAGCAAATGTTGTCCCTATTTTCAAAAAGGGGAAAAGAGAGGACCCAAATAATTACCGCCCAGTCAGTCTGACATCAATACCAGGGAAGATTCTGGAGCAGATCATTAAGCAAACAGTCTGTGCACACCTAGAAAGGAATGCTGTGATCACCAATAGTCAGCATGGATTTCTGAAAAATAAGTCATGTCAGACTAACCTGATCTCGTTTTTTGACAGAATTACAAGCCTGGTAGATGAAGGGAACGCAGTGGATGTAGCCTACCTTGATTTCAGCAAGGCATTTGACAAGGTGCCCCATGATATTCTTGTAAAGAAACTGGTAAAATGTGGTCTTGACTATGCTACCACTCAGTGGATTTGTAACTGGATGACTGACCGAACCCAAAGAGTGCTCATCAATGGTTCCTCTTCATCCTGGAGAAGAGTGACTAGTGGGGTGCCACAGGGTTCTGTCTTGGGCCCGGTCTTATTCAACATCTTTATCAACGACTTGGATGATGGACTCAAGGGCATCCTGATCAAATTTGCAGATGACACCAAACTGGGAGGGGTGGCTAACACCCCAGAGGACAGGATCACACTTCAAAACGACTTTGACATATTAGAGAACTGGGCAAAAGCAAACAAGATGAATTTTAACAGGGAGAAATGTAAAGTATTGCACTTGGGCAAAAAAAATGAGAGGCACAAATACAAGATGGGGGACACCTGGCTTGAGAGCAGTACATGTGAAAAGGATCTAGGAGTCTTGGTTGACCACAAACTTGACATGAGCCAACAGTGTGACGCGGCAGCTAAAAAAGCCAATGCAATTCTGGGCTGCATCAATAGGAGTATAGCATCTAGATCAAGGGAAGTAATAGTGCCACTGTATTCTGCTCTGGTCAGACCTCACCTGGAGTACTGTGTCCAGTTCTGGGCACCACAGTTCAAGAAGGACACTGACAAACTGGAACGTGTCCAGAGGAGGGCAACCAAAATGGTCAAAGGCCTGGAAACGATGCCTTATGAGGAACGGCTAAGGGAGCTGGGCATGTTTAGCCTGGAGAAGAGGAGGTTAAGGGGTGATATGATAGCCATGTTCAAATATATAAAAGGATGTCACAAAGAGGAGGGAGAAAGGTTGTTTTCTGCTGCTCCAGAGAAGCGGACACGGAGCAATGGATCCAAACTACAAGAAAGAAGATTCCACCTAAACATTAGGAAGAACTTCCTGACAGTAAGAGCTGTTTGACAGTGGAATTTGCTGCCAAGGAGTGTGGTGGAGTCTCCTACTTTGGAGGTCTTTAAGCAGAGGCTTGACAACCATATGTCAGGAGTGCTCTGATGGTGTTTCCTGCTTGGCAGGGGGTTGGACTCGATGGCCCTTGTGGTCTCTTCCAACTCTATGATTCTATGATTCCACCAATAGCTCTCTATTGGTCTTTTCCCATGTAAACACGGAGTTTTACGTTCTAAGAGATTTTTATGTCTAGTCCATACCTCATACAAGGATTTTCTAATGATGTGGTGCAGAAACCCTCTGTGAACTTTTGTCTTTCCATACCACAGGTAGGCGTGCCACCCGTATCTATTATCGAATCCCTCTAAATCTAGTACCTCCTCATTGTCTAATGCTATCCAATCACGCAACCAACAAAAACAAGATGCTTCATAGTAAATTTTTAGATCTGGCTGGGAGAATCCACCTCTTTCTTTTGCATCAGTCAGGATTTTATATTTGATCCTAGGTTTCTTTCCCAGCCAGATATATTTAGAAATAAGTTTTCGTCAGATGTCAAATTGTTTCGTTCCACATATAATAGGAATGGTCTGGAATAAGATTAACAGTTTCGGGAGCATGTTCATTTAAATAGCAGCAATTCTGTCCATCAACGATAATTTCATTCTGGTCCAAATTTCCAGGTCTTGTTTAATCTCTGTCCACACCTTTTCGTAATTATCTTTATATAAGTTGATGTTTTTTGTCATTAGCCATACCCCCAAGTATTTTACTTTTTTTGCAATTGTTAGTCCTGTTTTCATTTGTAACTCTTCTATTTCTTTACTATCCATGTTTTCTGTTAGTAGTTTTGTTTTGCTCTTATTAAATTTAAATCCAGCAAGATGACAATATTCTTCTATTTTTTCCATTGCCTCAATTGAACTATTTATTAGTTGTTCCAACGTCAACACTACATCATCTGCAAAAGCTTTATATTTGTATTCTTTTAAACCAATTTCTATACCTTTTACTCTTTTTGTTTCAGTTATTTTTTTCAGCAGAACATCTAGTGTTGTTATGAATAATAATGGCAATAGCAGGCAGCCCTGCCTTGTCCCCTTCGTTATCTCAATTCTTTCCGTTAAAGTATTGTTAATTATTAATCTAGCGAATTGTTCGGAATAGATAGATTTAATTCCATTCAGATATTCTGAGCGAGTATCGAGGCAGCTTCTTATGTATTTTGTGACTTGATGCAAGAACCTTCCCTCTCAGTCTCAGTCACCTCACTGCTATGTTAGGAAAGTGATACTGGCCTACCTTGGAAGGCTGTTGTAAGAAAAAAGTGGGTTTTTTAAATTGTACCCATGGTTTTTCAGAACATATGGCTTGTCTAACTGATGCACTTACCTGAACTCACCTTTTACATGCCTTCTGAGGACATCAATTTTTCTTTTTCTTCCATGCTGCCCCCAGCAAAGGAAATTTTTGTGTTTCATTTGTGTTCCTTTGCATACTTCTGTATCTGTATTTTATTTTGTTGTACTTAGCTTTGGGGGAAAACCCTTAATAGACAAATATACAATGTTTAAATTGTTATATTGAACCAAAAACAGAGGTGCCACACTACTGGCAATTGCAAGTTTGAGAACATTGCTGGAAATTAGCATGTTGAATCCTAAGATCATCTGTCCAGTGGTTGTTGCTTCTGCTCGGATGAATTGGATAAAATGATTCTAGGGTAATTAAATGTTGACCTACATATCCATTTTTCATTTTCATATACAGTGGTACCTCGGGTTAAGAACTTAATTCATTCCGGAGGTCCATTCTTAACCGGAAACTGTTCTTAACCTGAGGCACCACTTTAGCTAAAGGGGCCTCCCACTGCCGCCGTGCAATTTCTGTTCTCATCCTGAAGCAAAGTTCTTAACCCGAGGTACTACTTCCGGGTTAACAGAGTCTGTAACCTGAAGCGTATGTAACCCGAGGTACCACTGTATAGTTATTGTGTTCTATATAATTTTAAGTATAATTCCCCATACAAGTGAATAGTAAGAGAACTCATACAAGTAATGCTGACACAACCCCTCACACACACTACCATATTTTTTGCTCTATAAGACGCACCAGACCATAAAACGCACCTAGTTTTTGGAGGAGGAAACAAGAAAAAAAAAATATTCTGAATCCCAGAAGCCAGGACAGCAAGCGAGATCACAGTGATCCCGCTTGCTGTCCTGGCTTCTGGGATAGCCACACACAGCCCCCGGCAGCGGGATGAAGGCTTTGCCCGGGAGAACTTGCGCATGGCTAAGGCTCCCCCAAGACCTGTGCTCCCTTTAAAGAGCCTGTGAAGCGCTCTTTCCCTGGGGAAAAGCCAAGAGCTCCACACGGCTCATTAAAGGGAGCACTGAGCAGAGCCTCCCGCCTGCATTCGCTCCATAAGACGCACACACATTTCTCCTTACTTTTTAGGAAGGGAAAAGTGTGTCTTATAGAGCGAAAAATGCGGTAAGTAGAATAAGAGAAGCATAACCACCCGACCCCACCCCTCTCCCTCTTTTTTCTTTTTCTTCTTCTTCTTCTTCCTAATTGTTTAAACCAGTTCATAAACCAAGAACTTATACACTGATCACTAATAATGAAACATATGTTGTAGATATTTTCCCACAATTATTATGCTATTTTTGTGACATACTAATGACATGAGAAAACTTGTATAATGTTATTCTTGTTTATATAAGCCAATAAACACACACACACACACACACACACACACACACACACAAAATTTTAGTTCTCATTTCCCCTAATTTCTTTCCAAGCAATTTCCCCCAAAATAACACATTTCTGTTTGTTATTGCCACAAATATATGTATTTTTGATGCACACTTTTCCCTAACGTATGTCCACATTGTTTTTTGTTGGAGAACCATGTGGCAAAATTCCAAGAAGTGCAAATTTCAAAAGAAAGCTGCGTTTCAGTGTGCCTCTTGTTTAAGGAAGGGTGAATTGGGTCAGTTTCATGTTAAGGGAACTGAATTTCCTCTCCATCCCTCTGTTCATATTGAGAAACATTCTCTTTTGCTTTGAGGTTCATTTTTTTATGCTTTCTGGACTTTTTGTTTCATTTTAACTGGGATGTGGTCATTGTTGCCCAGGCAGCCTGTGCAAACACCCCTCTCTGAGCTCCTGGGAATGGGGGAAGGTTAGAATGCAAATGCTGCAAATAAAACGAAAAAATGGAACCAAAAAAATCAATGAAGGCAAAGGAATGGGGAACATGGTCTTAGCATGGGCATAGCGAGGACTTTTGTTAGCGGGGCAGAAATGACATGATTGGTCAGTTAAGTATTTCTATTGTTTTATTTGATAGGGAGCAGCTGCCCTCTGCCCCCCCTAGCTATGCCCATGGGTCTTATGAAAGGAAATGTGGTATTTTGGGGTTGTGGCTCTCTCCCCCCCCGGGGCTGGTAACTTGCAAGGAAGGAGGACTTGTATTAGCAGCACACAGAGAGAGAGCGAGAGAGAGAAAGAGAGAGAGAGAGAGGGAGGGAGAGGGAGAGGGAGAGGGAGAGTATTCTGCCAGAACCATGGTAATATGGAAATAAACAAGTCTGGTTCCACACTTGCATCAGCATCGCCTGGGCAACCTGGGAGCGAATTGCGACATGAGGCATTGTTTATGTTCCAAAAAGGAGGGGGTAGAGGAGGAATTGGAAAGCTGAGTAACATCCCCACTCCTTATTGAAATCTACATCCAGATTTCCATTCCATCCAGAGAAGCAGCATCAGCGGTATGGGTGACTGACACAACCAATTGCTACTTTGATTGGTAACTGAAATCCTAAGACCTTTGTTTGCTGTGTATTAGCATGATTAGGGTTAGGGAGCATAACAATGCAAAGGCCAGTTGCCACCTCTCTTAGAAACTCCAGAGAATTAGAAAGACACAGAAGAAATTGTTTGTATTCTCCAAATGCTGCCCCACAGACCATGCCACTAACAAGGAGATGACAAAAGGCATTGTTTTTGTGCCCTGTATTTAAGTTTTATTCCCCACCCCCTCCAAAGTGCTCAGGGTGAGGGATCAGGCCTGGTCTCATGCTCTGGAGGGGGTGCTCCCTTCATTCTGCTCCTCTGTCCTGAAGGGCTCTGGGATTAGGGTGGACACAGTTGTGGTTCTCCGGGGGGAAGGGTCAGACTTATGCTTGGAATGTCTGGAATCAGTATTTTGGTACCTGGAAAAGGGCAGGCGACAGCTTACTCATGCCAAAAATAAGCAGGATATAAATGTAAGAAAACAACTAGCTAAATAAATACTCCCCCTTCAATGCCATCTAGGTCTTCAGCTGGTGGGTCAGGACTTCCACCAATACTTCCACCATGCAAATATATGGTCAATGATGAAGAAATGGGTCCCCAAATGCATGTTACTGAAAAGGATGGAGATCCCTATCTAGCCTTTCGTCCATCATTGAATCACAGAACTGTAGAGTTGGGAAGGCCCATGAGTGTCATCTAGTCCAACCCCCTGCCATGCAAGAATCTTTTACCCAACATGGTGCTCGAACCCATGACCCTGAGATTAAGAGTCCCATGCTGCACCAACTGAGTTATCCTAGATTCAACAAGTCTTGTGGCAGCAAATTCCACACATCAATGGTGAGTGTGCTTTGCTGCGAACAAATAAGAACGTAAGAACATAAGAATCTGTTGGATCTGGCCAAAGGGCATCTAGTTCAGCATTCTGTTCTCACAGTGACCAACCAGATGCCTGTGGGAAACCTGCAAGCAGGATCCAAGCACTCTCCTCCCATGTTTCCAGCAGCTGGTATTCAGAAGCAGGACATAGTCATAGAATCATAGAATCATAGAATCATAGAGTTGGAAGAGACCACAAGGGCCATCGAGTCCAACCCCCTGCCAAGCAGGAAACACCATCAGAGCACTCCTGACATATGGTTGTCAAGCCTCTGCTTAAAGACCTCCAAAGAAGGAGACTCCACCACACTCCTTGGCAGCAAATTCCACTGTTGTCCTGACTAGTTGTCATTGATAGCTTTATCCTCCTCTGTGAATTTATCCAGTCCTCTTTAAAAGCCATCCATGTTGGAGGTCAGCACTGCCTCCTGTGGGAGGGAGTTCCATAGTTAAACTAAGCGCTGTTTATTGGGGCTTTGCTTAATGCTATCAACACACATGAAACTATTTCCCCAACTCCTGCCTGCTGGTTCCCCTTGCATGTTTCTTTTGGTGTGTTTTCTACATGGCTATTTTGCTATTAATCATTTCTATTGTTTTCCTTCTGCTGTTTGGGATCGTGGTACTGTTGCTTGAGCTGCTTGCAATTATATTTTATGGTTGCAATTTCATTCCATGTTGTTCATTTTAAATTGTTCTGAGCTGCCTTGGGGACCTTGTTGTTGAAAGGCAGGCTGGGGGGGCAGTAAAATCAGGGGTCGATAAGCTTTTTTTTTTAGTGCAAGGGCCATATTTGATAACCATCTGAGGGCCATGTACCAGTGTTGAATGGGGTTAGATACAAAAACTGGGTGGAGCAACAGGAGGGACTCTTTGTGCATTAGGCTATAATCCAGCTCCACATACCCTCCAAGTTTCTATACCTACCCCTGCCCCCATCTTCATCCAGGAAAGCAAGAGGCTTTGATCTCACATTCCAGCCAGGCAAAAGCACTTGAAGAGGGCACAAAGCAGGGGCAGGGAGGCTTGTGACCTGGAGAGAGTGCTAATGGTCAGAGAGAGAGAGGTCTGGTTGGTGGCATGTGGCTCCTGGGCTGAGCCTCCCATTCCTGGTTTAAATAAACAAAGTCACACAGACCTCTGGATTCACCCTCATTCCCTTAGCCCTTACAGTGCAGGGGCTGCAAAGGGGCTCTTCTCTGTCTGTTGTTGGACTAAAACTCCCATCATCCCATGGTGACTGGGGCTGATGGGAGTTGGAGTCCAACAAGCTCTTGGGATGTTGGCTACCCTGGCCTAGGTACATGCCATTAAATCACATAAACAAGCAGCAATCTCCATTCTTTTAGCACTTATGGTCCTTATGTGGCCAAAACAGCACCATCTGTGCAAGACGGAGGGCTCAGCAAGCCTGGAGAAAACGGCAAGGTTTGAAGATAGGATAGGATAGGATAGGATAGGATAAGATCCCTCAGAGGAGAACACTCCCCCCTCCCCAAATAGCCCAATGTGAACTTAGCATACTTAGTGGAAATTGAATACTGTTTGGGGTGGGGTAGAACAGAGTAGCTGGAACCCTGAGCTGCAACACTCCATGGTGCAACATTTTATTGTAGGTTGGACTTGCATTCATTCATTTACTTTCATTCCCCAGAGCACTGGTGACACATACGACTCCCCACTGCAGTGGGCACACTCCAATGCCGACTTCCAGAGCCAAAGGTGCAGCTCAGCCTGTTAGTTGTCTTTCTGGTATCTCTAAGCATCCAGCCAGAGTGCCGGCCATCAAGAAGCAGTATGCGTCCATCAGTGCCAAGTATAAAGGTGAGCTGTGGGAATAGATGAAGCAAGAGAGAGAAGGAGATCAGGAATACAGAGGTACCCATATCTTTGCCAGTCTGGATGTGTTCAACAGCATTGTTGAAAGACCCTCTGGCATCTGGTTAGCCCCTGTGAGAACAGGATGCTGGACTCGGTGGCTGGCTGGCTTGATCCATCAGGGTTCCTTTTTTGTTCTTGTGGAAACCAAAGAAGGAAACTGATCTACATTTCTCAGTCACCATCAGAACTTTCTTCCAAGAGTACTGCTAGCATGCGAGACAGTGCATATTTCCTTGTTAATAAATAATAATAAATAATAAATTTTATTTATATCCCGCCCTCCCCAGCCGAAGCTGGGCTCAGGGCAGCTAACAACAATAAAATAATACAACATTCTAAAATCATTTCATTATAAAATTTATTCAAATCAAATTGATGGCAACCATTGGGCTAGAGTTCTGTGAAGATTGCCAAAGGAGGGAGTCAGGCTAATAATATTTTTTTTCTTTTGATTTCCTTTTCCTGTGGCTGGTATGTCACCACTGCTGTTGTCCTACCAGGGTAACGCTTGTTTAAAGGGGATGAAGGAAGGGGGTTGGGAAAGTACAGGCAGAGCATAGGTGGTTGAGTAAAATGGGAAATCTTCTCTGGCTTGAATTATAGTCCGAGCCACAGAAGAATTCAGGTGCCTTGTAATGCTCACTTCCTATTGCAATGCAAATATCCTGGCCCAAGGCTAGCGAGATTTTACCAGAGGGAGAAGAAAAGTATGTTGTGGGACTTCCATCAGCCCCAGCCAGTCTGGTTCAGTGGTCAGAGATGATGGGAGTTGCAGTGCAGCAACACCTGGAGATCAAACACATCCATTCTTAAGGAAATTAGCCCTGAGTGCTCACTGGAAGGACAGATTGTGAAGCTGAGGCTCCAATACTTTGGCCACCTCATGAGAAGACTCCCTGGAAAAGACCCTGATGTTGGGAAAGATGGAGGGCACAAGGAGAAGGGGACGACGGAGGATGAGATGGTTGGACAGTGTTCTCGAAGCTACAAACATGAGTCTGATCAAACTGCGGGAGGCAGTGGAAGACAGGAGTGCCCAGCATGCTCTGGTCCATGGGGTCACGAAGAGTCGGACACGACTAAACTACTAAACAACAACAACAACACCTAGAGAGCTGTAGCTCCAAAACCCAATATATTATTCAATATATTATTCCATTTTGCCCTTTTACCCAGTGTGGCAGCTCATAATCTGCAAATGCTAATGGTTCCGGGTTGTCTTCCCATTATTTTATTCCTCCCCCCCCTTGTGGTTCTCTTGCAGGGCCAGGACCTGGGAAGTATGGTAGGTAGCCTCTCACTGGCATTAAGGACCATGACTTCACCAAGTATGCTGAGCCAGCCTACACAACGCGTGTGAAATCCAGTGAAAGATGTAAGATGCTGACAAGTTAGGTTCTGTGTTATTTGGGTTTTCCCAACAGCATTAACTGACCCACAGGGTGAAGCTGGCTAAACAACTGTTAAATTTGCTGGCAAAACATTTGAACAGAGATTGACAACCTGTGTTTTTGGGACTCTCTAATTATCAGGGCCACAGTTGATGGGACCTGGGTGATCCATGATCAAGAGCTGGGTGGCTTTCCAAAGTTTCCATTCCAACTGGATCAATGGCACTGCATGTAGGGGGCTGATGTAGTTGTTTCTTGACTACAACTCCCATCAGCCCCAGTCAGCATGGTCAAGAATGATAGGAGTTGTAGTCCAGCAAGGGCTGGAGGGTCTTATACTGCTGATTATTATGGTTGCACAAAAATCAGGGTTCTCAGTTGTACAGCTGTGGACCTTAGTGGGAAGAGGATGATCTACACTTAAGCCATGTTGAAGGATAACAGGAATGGAGGTGCAGGGGGGCGGAGCTTAACATATTCACTGCTATCTAGCTAGTGGGTGCCTTTAATTGATATCGGATAGGAAGTCAGTCATTGCAACCAAGCTAAATAGCTCAGAATCCACACCATGCCTCATGCAGACAATTCTTCTTTCCTTTGCAAGTGATCTCGATCACGGAGAGTCCTGGGCCCTGCTACTATGTGGACCCAAGCATTTCCCGTCTAGGGATATGGAGACCAGTTTCATTCCGCATGGTGCAAGAGAGAAAGCGGGCATGTAAGTTGAAAGATGAGAGATACTATGATGGTCAAGATGGGGCTGGAGTGGCATCTGTGCAATTTTGTGATGAAAATGTTTCTTTCTCACCTTGTGCAAAGAAGGCTTGTTGGTCAATCCCTGAACATGAAAGAGAGGGAATGAAAAAGAATGAGTGTGAGTGAATGAGCAGGTGTGTTATGCATGAAAATGGATGTGTGGGAGCATTATGTGTGGAGCTGTGGTCTTAAACCACTGAGTCTCTTGGGCTTGCTGAGCAGAAGGTTGGTGGTTCGAACCCCTGAGACAGGGTGAGCTCCTGTTGCTCTGTTCCAGCTTCTGCCAATCTCGCAGCTTGAAAGCATACCTGTGCAAGTGGATAAATAGGTACTGCTCCAGGGGGAAGGTAAACGGCGTTTCCATGCACTCTGGCTTCTATCACAGTGTCCCGGTGCACCAGAATGCTGGCCACATGACCCAGAAAGCTGTCTGCTCCTTCAGCCTGAAGTGAGATGAGCGCCACACCGCATAGACGCCTTTGACTATGTATGTAAGGTCCTTTACCTTACATTTACCTTTTACCTGCATGCATGTGGATTTGTGTATGAATGACAGAGAGCAGGGGTAGACTTTGGTAATACGGTTTTCTAAGTGAGGACAAAATTTGGCACTTTCCCCAATATATTTTATTTCCACAGTAATTCCTTTTGGTACAGTTGCTTTTTAATGGGGTTTCTCAGTAGGTACCCACATGAATATAAGTATTAATTATTATTATTATTATTACTATTATTATTGCTACTACCAATATTATTATTACTATTATTATTATTTTATGCCCCCTTGGCTCAGCACCCTGAGCAGGGGAACAGCCTGCACTGCCCTAGATCTGGCACTACAGAGAGAAGCATATGAAAAAGAGACAGGTGGCCTCACCCTCTTTTTTTATCAGCCACACTCACTGTTTGTCCCAGCCCCACTGGTTTGCAGGCCCTGGAAGGTTGACTGCATGGGAGTGTTGTCCATAGGCTGTAAAAGTTTATTCACTCTTTGATAAAAAAAATATTTCTGAGTAGGGGGTGTCAAGAACCAGACAGGAAAACCAGCTATGTACAGAGACCTTACCTAAGTGGGCTGTTTGATGTGGGAGATTGTCTGGGGTGATATCAAAGTGTAGTTTAAAAGTGTCTGTGACGCCCATCCATCCCTCCATTCATTCCATGTGAGTGTGTGATCCCTATTGCTTTCCAGCTATTGGCCTTGACCGAGTGGGGCTGCTCTGGATAAAGGGGCATTCAAGGAACTGGGGGAAATATAGTTTTCCTGATTGGTGTTCCACCAAGTCAACTGGGTTGAAAAACACTTTTTACCATTAGGGTGTCTAAGTGTCCTACTTTACAGAGGGCAGTCCTCTAGGCAAAGGGTTCTTCCAATAGTAACACCTTGAACCTGGCCTGGTAGCAAATCAGTAGCCAGTGCAGATCTTTGAGCACAGGTGTTATATGCTGACAAGGTCTCACTCCTGCCAGCAATCATGTTGCAGCATTCTGGTCAATCACGCTGGAAGTCTCATCTTCCTGATGCCAAGGGACCATAAGATGTTGAGCATGTGGCTGATGAACGGACAGAAAGGAGAGCCACCAAAAACAGCATAAGGGAAAACAAGAGGGTCATGTTGCTTTAGAGTCATAATCTAGGAAGTAGTCTGGAGGGTACCTATGGAATTAACAGTAAATGACAGTGAATTGCAAGGGAAGATGTCATGGAAGAGATTAATAGCAGTGCACTCTTAACTCCACAGGTGATGAACTTAGTTGGAAAGGCTGCTAGAAGAGGAGATTGGAGGACAATGCCATGATTTTTAAAAGTGGGGGGGATTTTCAGTCAAGGCAAGGAGGATAGTGCCTCTTCCTCCAACATCCTCAAAATCACAACAGTTTACAAATGATTCAGCTTAAGAACAAATAGAATTCTCAAATTTAGAGAGAGAATCATAGAATCATAGAATCATAGAATCATAGAGTTGGAAGAGACCACAAGGGCCATCGAGTCCAACCCCCTGCCAAGCAGGAAACACCATCAGAGCACTCCTGACATATGGTTGTCAAGCCTCTGCTTAAAGACCTCCAAAGAAGGAGACTCCACCACACTCCTTGGCAGCAAATTCCACTGTCGAACAGCTCTTACTGTCAGGAAGTTCTTCCTAATGTTTAGGTGGAATCTTCTTTCTTGTAGTTTGGATCCATTGCTCCGTGTCCGCTTCTCCGGAGCAGCAGAAAACAACCTTTCTCCCTCCTCTATGTGACATCCTTTTATATATTTGAACATGGCTATCATATCACCCCTTAACCTCCTCTTCTCCAGGCTAAACATGCCCAGCTCCCTTAGCCGTTCCTCATAAGGCATCGTTTCCAGGCCTTTGACCATTTTGGTTGCCCTCCTCTGGACACGTTCCAGTTTGTCAGTGTCCTTCTTGAATTGTGGTGCCCAGAACTGGACACAGTACTCCAGGTGAGGTCTGACCAGAGCAGAATACAGTGGCACTATTACTTCCCTTGATCTAGATGCTATACTCCTATTGATGCAGCCCAGAATTGCATTGGCTTTTTTAGCTGCCGCGTCACACTGTTGGCTCACGTCAAGTTTGTGGTCAACCAAGACTCCTAGATCCTTTTCACATGTACTGCTCTCAAGCCAGGTGTCACCCATCTTGTATTTGTGCCTCTCATTTTTTTTGCCCAAGTGCAATACTTTACATTTCTCCCTGTTAAAATTCATCTTGTTTGTTTTTGCCCAGTTCTCTAATCTGTCGAGGTCGTTTTGAAGTGTGATCCTGTCCTCTGGGGTGTTAGCCACCCCTCCCAGTTTGGTGTCATCTGCAAATTTGATCAGGATGCCCTTGAGTCCATCATCCAAGTCGTTGATAAAGATGTTGAATAAGACTGGGCCCAAGACAGAACCCTGTGGCACCCCACTAGTCACTCTTCTCCAGGATGAAGAGGAACCATTGATGAGCACCCTTTGGGTTCGGTCAGTCAGCCAGTTACAAATCCACTGAGTGGTAGCATAGTCAAGACCGCATTTTACCAGCTTCTTTACAAGAATATCATGGGGCACCTTGTCAAATGCCTTGCTGAAATCAAGGTAGGCTACATCCACTGCGTTCCCTTCATCTACCAGGCTTGTAATTCTGTCAAAAAACGAGATCAGGTTAGTCTGACATGACTTATTTTTCAGAAATCCATGCTGACTATTGGTGATCACAGCATTCCTTTCTAGGTGCTCACAGACGGTTTGCTTAATGATCTGCTCCAGAATCTTCCCTGGTATTGATGTCAGACTGACTGGGCGGTAATTATTTGGGTCCTCTCTTTTCCCCTTTTTGAAAATAGGGACAACATTTGCCCTCCTCCAGTCTGCCGGGACTTCGCCTGTTCTCCAGGAATTCTCAAAGATGACTGCCAGTGGTTCTGAGATCACATCTGCCAGTTCTTTTAATACTCTTGGATGCAGTTCATCTGGCCCTGGAGACTTGAATACATCTAAACTAGCCAAATATTCTTGTACTATCTCCTTAGTTATTCTGGGCTGTGTTTCCTTTGCTGAATCATTTGCTCCAAATTCTTCAGGTCGGGCATTGTTTTCTTTATCGGAGAAGACTGAAGCAAAGAAGGCATTGAGGAGTTCAGCCCTTTCTGTGTCCCCTGTTTGCATTTCACCATCTTCTCCTCTGAGTGACCCCATTGTTTCTTTGTTCTTCCTTTTGCTACGAACATACCCATAAAAGCCTTTTTTGTTGCTTTTAACCTCTCTAGCAAGCCTGAGTTCATTCTGTGCTTTAGCTTTTCTGACTTTGTGTCTACACGTGCTGGCTATTTTTTTGAATTCCTCTTTGGTGGTTTCCCCCCTTTTCCATTTTTTGTACACATCCTTTTTAAATCTTAATTCAGTTAAAAGTTCTTTAGATAGCCACCCTGGCTTCTTTAGGCACCTTCCATGTTTCCGTCTCATTGGTATTGCCTGACGTTGTGCTTTTAGTATCTCCCTCTTAACAAACTCCCAGCCATCATGAACTCCCTTTCCTTTTAGTATTGTTGTCCATGGGATCTCACCCAGCACTTCCCTAAGTTTTATGAAGTCGGCTTTCTTAAAGTCAAGAAATTGAGTCCTAGTATGCTTGGCTGCTCCTTTCCGCTGTATAGTAAACTTCAGAAGAGCATGATCACTCGCGCCTAATGATCCTTCCACTTCTACCCCACTAACCAGGTCATCAACATTGGTTAGGACCAGATCTAAAATGGCTGTTCCTCTTGTTGCTTCTCCCACTTTCTGGACAATGAAGTTGTCTGCAAGGCCAGTGAGGAATCTGTTTGACCTTATGCTCTTGGCTGAGTTTGACGTCCAACAAATATCCGGGTAATTGAAGTCCCCCATTACTACTATCTCCCTTCCTTTTGCATGCTTGGCCATCTGTTCCAGGAAGGCATCATCTATGTCCTCCGTTTGGCTTGGGGATCTATAGTAAACTCCCACAATGAGGTCTCTGTTATTCTTCTCTCCCTTAATTTTGACCCAAATGCTCTCACTTTGGCTTTGAGGATCTAAATCTTGGATCTCTTCACAGGTATACACATCCCTGACATATAACGCCACTCCTCCTCCTTTCTTGTCTGGTCTGTTTCTTTGAGATGGCCTTGAGAGAAAGAGAGAGAGAATATGCAAGGCTTGTCATCTACAAGGAGGAGCAGAGTATTGTAGCAAATACATGGGGAATGCTTTTCCCTTTCGTTTGAGAAACATCAATGGAAGCTTGGGATCTACTAATAGATCAATAAGTGGTTTTTTTTTACTCCTAACATTAGCAAGTAAAACAGCAACTTAAAAAACAAACAAACCCTGCATGGCAGATTGCTCCTTCTCTTTAAGCCTCAATGTTTCTCACCTGTCAGATTTTACATCCATCATTCCTGCCTCCTCCTGTGCTCCTGTAGGATATGATGTATCTGTTACGATATAGAAGCAATGCGGCCGCGAGCTGGTAGCTTGAAAGCAAAACATAATGGGAATGTTGGGACTGTTCCGTGGGAAACAGAGGGACAGTCAATTAACAGTGCAGAGAGCACCGGAATTAGCTGAGAGCGTAATATGAGCTGTACAGGAAGTACAGGTGGAGTTTGTCTCTCGGCTGTTGGAGTTTGAAGAGAGCAGTCGTGTTTTTCTGTAACGCTGCAAAGACAGAAATAAAGGCATGTAAATACGTTTCTGTCTATCTCTTTCCCCTGCCGGGGGGGGGCAGGAAAGAGGGGGGGTGTTCTTCTCACGCTGAGAAGGATCGCCTATCACGACCTAGCCTGTATCCTGCTGGGGAATGCAGACAGGGAGGTCATCAGGAGATCAAGCCGGGTGCCTAGAGAGTTGCCAGTTTCTCCTAATAAAGGCTTGATTCCCAACATCTGGTAGCAGAGGATGGTTTTGATCCATGAAAGCAACAAGAGAGGTTGATGGAGCGTACTTCATCCTCTGCAAGGAGATAAGGAAGATATGGTAGCGTGCGGATGGAAGCACCGGAGGAGGTGTTTTTGCTGAGCAACGGAACCCCTAAGGTATGCTAATTTTATGGCTGTGAGAGTGAACGCGAATTGAGACATTCTTCGGTTCACTGAGTGTCTGCTTTTGGATGAAACCAGCACTGAAAGAGAGCCACATATTTCGCATACCTGAGTCTTGATAAGCCTGGAATGTCCAGTTGCTAAGCAACGAAACGTCAGTAAAGTGGAAAGTTACCGGCCAACAACGGAAGAGGGGCTGGGACTGTGAGAGGCTGGTAAACAGCGTTTGTTTTGTCTAATATCTCACTGCTCTTGAAAGGACTTTCAAAACAGCCTGTGTTTAACTGCCAAGTGAGGCAGTAAACAGCCAATAGACTCTTGGAATTTTACAGGCTCGAGAGTGAGAGCTGAGGCTTGGATTCAAAATGGATGCCAAGAAGGGAGGAGGCTTACCTTACCCACCTCCACTGACTAATGACAATTATTCCTCATGGTCTGTAAAGATGAAAGCCCTGCTTCAGAATCAGAGGATTTTTGGGGTGATTGAAAACCCCATCCCTGCTGCACCAACGCCAGGTTGGAATTCACAGAATGTGAGAGCCAGGATGGCCATAATTCTCTGTATCTCAGATGATCAACTCGTGCATATTCAGAATTTGCAATGCGCGCGTGAGATTTGGCAAACGCTGCTGTCAGGGGTTCAGGAGCAGAGGCACAGGAAAGGGAGGAAACAGAGAGCGAGGGGGAGGAATCCGGAGGTAATATGAGCGATGACAGCGGCCCGAGATCTCCGAGTCTTTCCAGTGAGTCGGAAGATTCACAGAAAGGGGCGCCAGTGGTCAGAGCAAGGGGGGCGCCTAGGGGGACACCCCAGGTAGAAGGGACCAGAGGGGACTCAGAGAGCAGAAGTTGGAAATCGGGACCAGCTTCCCCACCAGAGCGCAGTAGGGGGGAGGGGTCCCAGGTATCGGGATCTGGCGGCTCGCCGCAAGCGGGAGGGCAGGAGTTAGGATTGGCCACACCTCCATCTGGGAGCGAGGAAACGGTCAAGAGGAAGGTTGAAGGCTGCGCGCGCGCGCCAAGTTCAAATGCACAGGAAGGCGGCACAGTAAGCAGCCCGGATAGGGAGCCAGGTCCTAAAGCCCGCCGCAAGGAGGGAGAAGAGTCGGGGGGGTCAGCGTCAGAAGAGTCCAGGAAGGAAGAGACCACGGGGGGGTAGAGGGACCCAGAGGAGAAAGGAAAGACGGAAGAGGTGGAGTAAGGCTAGAGTATTAAGTTGGTGTACAGGAGGCGGAGACTCAGACGGAGCTTCGCCGGTCTAGCTTCTAAGACGTAGAGCTGCGCGCTGCGGCTTGAAAATGGAAACTGTAGCTCAATAAAGAAGTTTGTACAATACTGCCGGCTAGCGTGGTCCTCTGTGAGCTGGGACCTGGAAGCGGCTCTGACAGCTGCGTAGAATACATCAAAGAGATGCTGGTTCTTCAGCGTTGCTGCATTTTGAAAAGCTGACCAATCTAAGGCTAGTGCCAGATGGAGATGTACAAGCGCATCTGACAGAGATGAAATTCTTACGCCAGCAGATGGCGGAATGCAATTTCCCTCTACAGGAAGAGATATTCTGCTTCATGATTATTAACAGCCTTAATCGGACTTATGCTGCTGCATCGTGAGTGCTGGAGAAGGCCTCTCCCTCCTCAGGCTCACTCCATCCGGCCTAGGGGGCGGGGCCCAGGCTCACCTTCGCCACAGCGTTAAGAGGCCTCATTGAGGCCTGGGACATCGCTGCTGCTGCATCGGAGTGTCGGAGAAGGCCTCTCCCTCCTCAGGCTCACTCCATCCGGCCTAGGGGGCGGGGCCCAGGCTCACCTTCACCACAGCCTTAAGAGGCCTCATTGGGGTCTGGGACATCGCTGCTGCTGCATCGGAGTGTCGGAGAAGGCCTCTCCCTCCTCAGGCTCACTCCATCCGGCCTAGGGGGCGGGGCCCAGGCTCACCTTCGCCACAGCCTTAAGAGGCCTCATTGAGGCCTGGGACATCGCTGCTGCTGCATCGGAGTGTCGGAGAAGGCCTCTCCCTCCTCAGGCTCACTCCATCCGGCCTAGGGGGCGGGGCCCAGGCTCACCTTCGCCACAGCCTTAAGAGGCCTCATTGAGGCCTGGGACATCGCTGCTGCTGCATCGTGAGTGCTGGAGAAGGCCTCTCCCTCCTCAGGCTCACTCCATCCGGCCTAGGGGGCGGGGCCCAGGCTCACCTACGCCACAGCTTTAAGAGGCCTCATCGGGGTCTGGGACATCGCTGCTGCTGCATCGTGAGTGTCGGAGAAGGCCTCTCCCTCCTCAGGCTCACTCCATCCGGCCTAGGGGGCGGGGCCCAGGCTCACCTTCGCCACAGCTTTAAGAGGCCTCATTGGGGTCTGGGACATCGCTGCTGCTGCATCGGAGTGTCGGAGAAGGCCTCTCCTGAGGTATCTAATCATAGCCTGCATTTTTATCAAGGCTTATAGTTTGATTAGGGTCTGTATTTTAAAATGAGCTTAAAGATTTTCAAATGTTTTATGCCAGGCAGAAGTACTTTGGCAAGATGTTTATCCTCCTGGACAAGGGGCCCCCCTGATTTATAGCAGAAAACAATTCTCAAAGTCGTAAAAAGGGAATTACAGGCTGAGACCAAGGCTACACTGACCCTACATAATTAATAGTTGGTAAACAGTAAAATAAAACCATGTGCCTTAAACTTGAGCCATATCTTCTTAAGGTTAAATGCCAAGAGTAAATGGAAAAGAAAACAACTGGCTGAGAAGGGAAGTGTAAATAGAAGAAGGGGCTTTTATTTTGAGGCTGTAAACTGGTCCATCCTTTCCTTTGAGAAGGTTTATTCTTCTAAAAAGCTATCTATGGTAATGTATGAAATATACTGGCTTAAATATAATTATGCAAAGGATCTAGAAAGAAAGAAATGTTAAATTCTTATTTCATAGAGTCATATTGCTGTAGGAGACCAGAGGGGCAGATGAGCCCAGCCCCCTGCCAGACAGGAGACGCCATCAAGCACTCCTGATATATGGTTGTCAGGCCTTTGTTTAAAGACCTCCAAAAAGGAGATATTTCATTGATGATGCATGAGAATGTGAACCCAAGATCCCTGACATCTGTCTAAGATAAAAATTTAAAACTATTAACCATCTGTTTTGGAGGGCCATAGGGCAAGGAGGGCAAGAGGTGAGCTGGTAATTAAGGTTCCTTGTTGAGACAAATGTAAGATATATGACTACTTATTTGTCATTTATAGATAGAAGAATATATAGCTTTTTGTATCCCATAAAAGGCAATAGGAAATGGGTGTATCTTTTAGGATTGGTTAAAGCAATCAGCCAATAGGAAATTCAACCAGGCTGATTGGACAGAGGCAGCCAAAGGAGGAGCAAGGGGGCTGGACTGAGGGAATATAAGTGCTGGCCATAATGACAGGAGACCAGGCCAGAGCTTGGTAACCATATACCACTGTGCCTCTCATTTATTTGTCTGACAAATAAATTATTATTTTAATTTCTCTATTGCTGCGTTGAATATTTTATTCCAGCTAAGCGTTAACCACAAGCAGGGTGCTACACTCCCTCCTCAGGCTCATTCCCATCCGGCCTAGGGGGCGGGGCCCAGGCTCACCCCCGTAATAGCTTTAAGGACACTGGTGCTGCTGCAGCAAATGTTGAAGATGTTTATATATATTTTAAGGTGTTTTAAAGGTGTTTTTATTGTTTACTTTGTTGTACCACCGTGAATGGTGGTTTTTATCTATGTATTTTTGTTTGTTCCGTCTTGTTTTGTTTTTGGGGTTGGACATCGAGTGGGGTGGGGATTGGTTTTGTTTGGGCATAATTGTTTTGGTTGTTTTGTTTTCTAATTTGTAAATGGAGGTTAGTATGAGGCTTGGGATTGCTACCGTGGAGGGGCGAGGGAGGTATGGAGGTGGGGGCAGATGTTATAGGCGAAGGGGATTGAGATACGGATATGCTCGTACCCCTTCCAATCTGCGCCCCATCTTGAGGGACGAGGGTAGGGTGAGCAAGGATTACTCACCTCCTTCACTGGTGTTGTGCAATGCCAGGTCTATAGGCAACAAAACCGCTACCCTGCGAGATTTCTTTACCTCGCAGGGGGTTGACCTGGCTTGTGTGATGGAGACCTGGGTGCACGAAGGGGTAACTGTTACCTTACGAGAGATGGCGCCCCCGGGTTTCTCCGTCCTCCACCAGTCACGGACTGTGGGCCGGGGGGGAGGGGTGGCAGTATTAATCCGGGAAGATTGTTCTTTCAGGGCTCTACCATCGCCATTGATCCCCGGCATTGAATGTGTTGGCCTAGTGTGGGGCTCCGAGGAGAGCTTGGCTGTCTGGCTGGTGTACCGGCCACCTAGCGTACCAGCAGCCACCCTGTCAGGCCTGTTGGAGGCGGTGGCCGGCTGGGCCTTGGAGTTCCCTAACCTATTGGTATTGGGAGACTTCAACTTCCACGCTGATGCCACTCCCTCCTCACAGGCTCTGGACCTGGTGTCTTCCATGGCGACACTAGGGCTCTCCCAGTTTGTTTCGGGCCCCACACATCAAGCAGGCCACACGCTGGATTTGATCTTTGGCGCCGGTATAGATGTGATCATGTCTCCTTCGATGAAGGTGCCATGGTCTGATCACTATGCTCTGAAAGCCAGGATTGATGTTCCACCCCCACCCTGCTTAGGTGGCGAGCCGATTTGGGCTCGCCCGCAGAGGCTGATGGACCCTGATAGATTCCGTCAAGCCTTGCGGGACCTTTCTCCCCCTGGCGACTCATTGACTGAGCTTGTTGAGGGCTGGAATACCCAGCTCCTGGCAGCCATCGATGAGATTGCACCTAAGCGCCCTCTACGACCCCGCAGAAACTGGGCTCCCTGGTTTACCGAGGAGCTTCGGAAAATGAAGCGGGACCTCAGACGGCTAGAGCGAGTATGGCGGGGTGCCCGTGACGGAGCCTCAAGAACATCTTATAGGGTTTTTATGAAAACCTATGAGATGGCAGTGAAGGCCGCTAAGAAGTCTTACTTCTCGGCTTGCATTGCATCCGCTAGCTCTCGCCCGGCGCAATTATTTAGTATAATTCGGTCTTTAACATCCCTTGAAGGACAGCCAAATTTAAATAACAATCTGACACACAGCTGTGAGGCATTTGCGAGCTTTTTTGCGGAGAAGGTCCTGTTGCTCCGCCATGACCTCCCTGCCAATTTGGATACAATAAAGGAACTGGAGGCCCCTCGACTGTCCTCGGGTCCAGTATTGGACCACTTTGACCGGATATCTCCAGCCGATGTGGACAGATTCCTCCAAGCTGGAAAGCCCACCACCTGTCCTCTTGACCCGTGCCCGTCATGGCTGATTAGAGCGTGTCCAGACGAGGTGCGGGCCCCCCTGGGGGATATCATCAATTTGTCCCTTGGCACCGGGATATTCCCAGGGGAACTGAAGGAGGCGGTGGTGCGTCCGCTCTTAAAGAAAACATCATTAGATCCCTCAAATCTATCCAATTACCGCCCGGTCTCGAATCTTCCATTCCTGGGTAAGGTGATTGAGAGAGCGGTTGCTGAACAGCTTGGTAGGTTTCTGGATGAAACATCTGCTTTGGATCCATTCCAGTCCGGCTTCCGCGCTGGTCATGGGACCAAGACGGCTCTGGTCGCCCTAACAGATGATCTCCGCAGGCAGCTGGATCGAGGCGGGTCGGGGCTGCTGATTCTTCTAGATCTGTCAGCAGCCTTTGACATGGTCGATCACGAACTCCTGGACCACCGCCTTGCCGACGTGGGGATCCAGGGCACAGTCCTTCAATGGCTGCGCTCGTTTCTCTCTGGTCGGGGACAGAGGGTGGCGCTTGGGGGGGAATTGTCATCGCGCCACTCCTTGGTGTGTGGAGTGCCTCAGGGTGCAATTCTCTCCCCGATGCTTTTTAACATCTTTATGCGCCCCCTCGCCCAGCTTGTCCGGAGTTTTGGGTTGGGTTGCCATCAGTATGCTGATGACACCCAACTCTATCTGTTGATGGATGGCCATCCTGACTCGGCCCCAGACACACTGACCAGATGTCTGGAAGCTGTGGCTGGATGGTTACGTGGGAGCCGGTTGAAGTTAAATACTTCGAAGACAGAGGTCCTCTGGCTGGGGCGGGACGATATGGGATTGAGGGGGCAACTCCCATCTCTTGCGGGGGTGCAATTAGTGCCAGCACCATCCGTTAAGAGTTTGGGTGTAATCTTCGATACCTCCCTCTCCATGGAGGCGCAGATTACAGCTATAACAAAGGCGGCATTTTTTCATCTCCGCCAAGCTAAGCAGTTGGCCCCTTATCTCTCTCGCCCTGACCTAGCCACTGTGATCCATGCGACGGTCACCTCCAGACTGGATTATTGTAACTCGCTCTACGTGGGGCTGCCCTTGAGACTGACCCAGAAACTCCAGCGGGTGCAGAATGCCGTGGCGAGACTCCTTATGGGGTCTTCGCTGCGAGATCACATTCACCCGGTACTATACCAGCTGCACTGGCTCCCGGTGGAGTACAGGAGAAAGATACAGTGTTTATAGAGTGCTGGTTTTAACCTTTAAAGCCCTATACGGCCTAGGACCCTCGTACCTACGGGACCGCCTCTCCTGGTATGCCCCACAGAGAAACCTACAGTCTGCCAATAATAACATCCTCAAGGTCCCAGGCCTCAGAGAGGTTAGGCTGGCCTCAACTAGAGCCAGGGCCTTCTCGGCTGTGGCCCCAATCTGGTGGAATGCTCTGTCACAAGAGACTAGGGCCCTGCGGGACCTGACATCTTTCCGCAGGGCCTGCAAGACAGAGTTGTTCCACCAGGCCTTTGGTCAGGGCGCAGCCTGACTCCCTCCTCTGGCAACCTGCACATAATTTTGCTTAATTGGTTGCCTTCAATTTGATTTAATTAATTTTTATAATGAAATATTTTTAGATTGTGTAACTATTTTACTGTTTGATTATTTGATTGTTGTTAGCCGCCCTGAGCCCGGCTTCGGCTGGGGAGGGCGGGATATAAATAAAATTTATTTTTATTATTATTATTATTTATTATTAAACGGTTGCAAGTCAGCTTGGTTCTCTACTTGCCGCAGAACTCATGACGGAGAGAATCTGCGCCGTGATTCTCAATGAGAAAGATCGCCTTGCTGCAATAGATGTCAAAGACAGGGGGAGAGAAGCTCGGAGTTCTGACACCCCCACTGCTATTGCTAGTGAAGAACAGGCTGTTGCTTTGAACGTTGTCCATTGTTTCAATTGTGGACAGACTAGGCATCTTCAGCGGAATTGTAAGAAGCCATGTCAACACAAAGGAGCTAAGGGGAGCTCTGCAAAGCCTGAAGCGTCAGGCAAAAGTCGTACCAAGTCCCAGGTGAAACCTGCAAAAGACTTCCGTTCAGCACCAGCGACAAATGGCGGATTCCCTCTGAGCTCCGGAGGGAATCGGCTCCACGGGGACAGGGTCTGACCGCTGCGGCGAAGCGGGACCCGAAGAAATCTCAGGCGGGGAAGCCTGAGAACTTGGAGACTCGGCGGGCTCCGTTTGCGCCCCCCTTTTTAAAGGCTCCGGAACGGAAAGGGGGTGTGTGGCGCGGAGAGCGCTGATTTCTTTCTGGACAATTGGAAGCTAAAGCAACTACCCGTGAGTAGGAGTAAGCAAGTAATTGGAAGAAAAATTTAGTTAATTTGGCACCGAAACGGGAAAGGCACAAACAGGAAGTCTGCCTCTTCCGACTTGTAAATAGATTAAAGTAAAGAGACTGTAAAGCTGTAACCCTGAAAGACGACTTTTAAAGGTCAAATCCAGCACCAAAAAAGACGACTCCCCTCCGGTTTGCAGGAGTGGAGGGGGGAGAACCGAGCATTATTTTACCTGCAAGAAAAGAGGGTGTAAATATATTTCTGCTGTCTCGGAAATCTGGGAACGGACTGCCTATGACAGGGAAGGTCGACCAGTGGGAAGAATTGTCTGCATGTTAAGGGTAAAGAATATTGACACTTTGAGAAAGATACAGTGTTTATAGATCTGCCTTTGACTATAAAGTAACTTTTTAGAGACACTGAAACTTTTCTAAAAGCATTGAAACTCTGGCTTTTGAGGGATATTGGAACTTTTAAGAACTATACTTGTTTTTAACAGTTGCATAGTGAAGTTGGAAGGGTGTCCCCCTAGAGGAGACTACGTTGTAACAACTATTTTGTCATCAAGTTACCAAGCTCTGGAAAATTACTTTGCAAAACAAACTCACCAAGCGTGTGACTGACCTTGGGCTTGTTATGGCAGATGGGAAAGGGAAGATAGAGCTGGTGAGTGGCATACAGGATAAAACTACCAGATCCGGCAGACAATACAAGACTGATATTACTTTTCAGAGAAGGGCCTCAACATCTGGAGCGGCAGGCACAGTAGGAGCTGCTGCTTCGCAAGTAAAATCAAAAGCTATGTCATCTGAAGAGCTATTGGCTCAGGCACTTGGCAAAATTGATGCATCTTTGGAAAAATTAGCCAAACAGGTTGCAGAGACAAATAAACAAGTAGCTGGGGCCTCAGCAAAAATAGATTTGAACACTCCAAGTATTAATGAACTGGGGAACAAGGTGAACTCCAATACACAGTCCATTGAAAAACTATTAGAGGAATCAGCCTCGACTCGACAGATTGCAGAGGAAGCTAAGGATATTGCAACTGCTGTTCAAGAGAAGATACCACCGGTATATAAGAAATTAGAGGATCACGACCTGACACTCTCTATGATTGAATTACAAAGAAAGGAGAGAAACCTAAGAATTAGAGCAGTACCTGAAAGTGAGAAAGACAACTTGATAGACTTCCTTACAAAGGAATTCACAGACTTTTGACTACAAGACCTGGGGAAAGATGAATTCAAGATAGTGAGTGCATTTAGACTCAGCAAAAGACAAGGAAAGAACAGAGCAAGAGATTGTTTGATCACCTTAAGAACAAAAGAAGAAAGAGATAAAATCTTGAATCTGCACTACCAAAGAACCTTGGAAATTGAAGACTCATTTGTTGAGTCCTTCAAGGATATACCTAAACACATTTTGGATATAAGGGCTTATTATAAAGATCTTGTCGGCCTACTTAGAAGAAATAAAATACTCTTCAGGTGGGAATTTCCCCAAGGTTTATCTTTTAAATACAAAGGAAGGAAAATAAGAATAAGGACAGTGAATGATAAAGACAAGTTTCTGAAAGATCACGAGGAGGACTTACAGAAGGAAGTGGAATCAGGAGAGGAGCTGACTGCATCAGGAAAAGGAATTCTAGACATAGCAAACTTGTCATTTGGATTCCCGGGCCCAGGGAAAGACACACCACCGACAGAAGAACAACAACAACTCGGTGCAGTTGGAGGGAAAGCTAAGTAACTTACCATGGCTCTGCAACTTTTAACCTGGAATTGTAATGGACTGAATTCCCCTTGGAAGAGGAAATCTGTTTTTCATGTATTAAGGAAAGAACAATTGGACTTGATTTGTTTAAAAGAAACACATGTAATGAGGCTACACAGGAAAATGCTTATTAATAAGAGATTGGGACAAGAATTTATTTCGTATGACAAAGTTAAAAAGAGAGGCTTGGTGATATATGCAAAGGAGAAATTGCTACCAAAATTTCATAGAATCATAGAATCATAGAGTTGGAAGAGACCACAAGGGCCATTGAGTCCAACCCCCTGCCAAGCAGGAAACACCATCAGAGCACTCCTGACATATGGTTGTCAAGCCTCTGCTTAAAGACCTCCAAAGAAGGAGACTCCACCACACTCCTTGGCAGCAAATTCCACTGTCGAACAGCTCTTACTGTCAGGAAGTTCTTCCTAATGTTTAGGTGGAATCTTCTTTCTTGTAGTTTGGATCCATTGCCCCGTGTCCGCTTCTCTGGAGCAGCAGAAAACAACCTTTCTCCCTCCTCTATGTGACATCCTTTTATATATTTGAACATGGCTATCATATCACCCCTTAACCTCCTCTTCTCCAGGCTAAACATGCCCAGCTCCCTTAGCCGTTCCTCATAAGGCATCGTTTCCAGGCCTTTGACCATTTTGGTTGCCCTCCTCTGGACACGTTCCAGTTTGTCAGTGTCCTTCTTGAATTGTGGTGCCCAGAACTGGACACAGTACTCCAGGTGTGGTCTGACCAGAGCAGAATACAGTGGCACTATTACTTCCCTTGATCTAGATGCCATACTCCTATTGATGCAGCCCAGAATTGCATTGGCTTTTTTAGCTGTCGCGTCACACTGTTGGCTCATGTCAAGTTTGTGGTCAACCAAGACTCCTAGATCCTTTTCACATGTACTGCTCTCAAGCCAGGTGTCACCCATCTTGTATTTGTGCCTCTCATTTTTTTTTTGCCCAAGTGCAATACTTTACATTTCTCCCTGTTAAAGTTCATCTTGTTTGTTTTGGCCCAGTTCTCTAATCTGTCAAGGTCATTTTGAAGTGTGATCCTGTCCTCTGGGGTGTTAGCCACCCCTCCCAGTTTGGTGTCATCTGCAAATTTGATCAGGATGCCCTTGAGTCCATCATCCAAGTCGTTGATAAAGATGTTGAATAAGACCGGGCCCAAGACAGAACCCTGTGGCACCCCACTAGTCACTCTTCTCCAGGATGAAGAGGAACCACTTATACCGAAAACAGAGACTGAAAAGACTCAACTTAAGAACTACCGTCCCATATCCTTATTAAATGTGGATTACAAAATTTTTGCTGATATTTTGGCTAAGAGGCTGAAAAAAGTACTGATTGAAGAGATTTAGATAAATTTATTGTCATTGTCCGTATATACACAGTATACACAACAACGAAAATCAAACACCCACCCAAAGACCGGGTTCACATATACATTTGCACGTATCTCCGACACTCTCATCCTATTCAAACATAATCTATAAAAACATAAAATCCAGAATATAACATGACCTATTAAGGCATAACATAACCTAAAACATAACCTAAAACCTATCTCATTCCTTCCTACTCTCTGCTTGCTAAACCTTGCAGCTGGCCCTGAGATCATTATTTAGTGCAGTCAGAGCTCTTGGATAGAAACTATTCAGAAGGCGTGTGGTTCGTGTTTTCATTGTCCTATATCTTGTGCCCGAAGGCAATAGTTCAAAGAAGTTGTGAGCAGGGTGGGTGGGATCTCTCAGGATATTATGTGACTTCTTCAAAATGCGAGACGTGAAGATCTCATCCAGGGTTGGTAGTCGGAGCCCAATAACATTCTGGGCAATTTTAATTGTTCTCTGTAAAGCTTTTTTATCCGTTTCAGAGCTGCTCCCATACCACGATAATATACTATAGGTTAAGACACTCTCAATGGTACTATGATAATAGGACAGAAGTAGGTGCTGGGATAGATTCAGTCCCCTGAGCATTCTCAGGAAATACAACCTCCCCTGCACCTTCCTCACAACCATATTAATATTTGCAGTCCATGAGAGGTCCTCCGAGATATAAATGCCCAGGTATTTAAAACTACCAACCCTCTCCACTTCCTCGCCATTTATGTGCAATGGTAAAAATACACTTTTCTTTCTCCTAAAGTCAATTATGAGTTCTTTGGTTTTTTTGGTGTTAAGCATGAGATTATTTTCTTTACACCATTTCATAAGGACCAAGCGGGTTTTCTGCCGGGAAGACATTTATCTGATAATCTGAGGAACGTAATTGACATTTTGGAAAAGTTAGAAGTGAATATAAACACTAAAGCAGTTTTGATATTCGTGGATGCAGAGAAAGCCTTTGATAATATATCTTGGAGTTTTATGAAAAAGAACTTGCAGGGTATGGGGGTAGGCCAAGGTTTTGAAAATGGTATAGGTGCAATATATTCTGAACAAAAGGCTAAATTAATTGTAAATAATGTGGTTACGGAACAATTTAAGATAGAAAAAGGAACACGACAGGGGTGCCCAATTTCCCCATTGCTTTTTATATCGGTCCTGGAGGTTCTGCTCAATATGATCAGAAGAGACCGGCAGGTTAAAGGTATACAGGTCGGAGCTAAACAATATAAATTGAGAGCATTTGCAGGTAACCTAGTTTTGACGTTACAGGAGCCAGAGTCTAGTACCAAAAGAGTATTAGAATTAATTCAAGAGTTTGGTCAGGTGGCAGGATTTAAATTGAACAAATTAAAAACTAAGGTTTTGGAGAAAAACTTAACATCATTGGAAAGAGAGAAGTTCCAGAATGAAACAGGTTTGACTGTGGTTAAGAAAGTGAAATACTTGGGGATTAATATGACAGCTAAAAATGGAAATTTGTTTAAAGATAACTATGAAAAATGCTGGACGGAAGTTAAAAAAGATTTAGAAATTTGGTCAAACTTGAAGCTTTCCTTGTTAGGTCGAATTGCTGTTATAAAGATGAATGTATTGCCAAGAATGTTATTTTTGTTTCAATCATTGCAAATTTTGGACAAAATGGACTGTTTCAAGAAGTGGCAGAGAGACATTTCTAGATTTGTCTGGCAGGGCAAGAAGCCCAGAATAAAATTTAAAATATTAACTGATGCAAAGGATAGAGGTGGATTTGCCCTGCCAGACTTTAAACTCTACTATGAATCAGCGGCATTTTGCTGGCTGAAAGAATGGCTGCTTCTTGAGAACACAGACATTTTGGATTTAGAAGGTTTTAATAACGTTTTTGGGTGGCATGCATACTTGTGGTATGACAAGGTTAAAGCACATAAAGCATTTAAAAATCATATTGTCAGAAGAGCATTGTTTAATGTCTGGATAAGATATAAAGATTTACTTGAAAATAAAACCCCAAGGTGGTTGTCACCGATGGAAGCAAAGGCCCAGAAAAAGCTCAATATGGAGGCCAAATGGCCGAAATATTGGGAAATTTCGGAACAAGAAGGAGATAAACTGAAATTACAGAGTTTCGAGAAATTAAAAAGTAAAGTGAGAGATTGGCTCCATTATTATCAGATAATGGAGGCCTACAATTTGGATAAAAAAGTTGGCTTCCAGGTGGAAAATACTAAACTGGAAACAGAACTGTTAGAACCCAAAACCAAGATTTTGTCAAAAATGTATAACTTGCTGTTGAAATGGAATACTCAGGATGAAACGGTTAAATCTGTCATGATTAAATGGGCACAAGATGTTGGACATAATATTAATTTTGCTGACTGGGAACAGTTGTGGACCACCAGAATGAAATTTACGGCATGTAATGTCTTAAGAGAAAATATTATGAAAATGATTTACAGGTGGTACATGACCCCAGTCAAGCTCGCAAAAATCTATCTATCATTTGCCCGATAACAAATGTTGGAAATGTAAAGAAATGGAAGGTACATTCTTTCACCTTTGGTGGACGTGCCCAAAGATTAAGGCTTTCTGGGAGATGATATATAATGAACTGAAAAAGGTATTTAAGTATACCTTCCTGAAAAAACCAGAGGCCTTTCTCCTGGCCAATTGGTGCCAAAGAAGGACAGAACTTTTTTTATGTATGCAACGACAGCAGCAAGAATACTTATTGCAAAGTATTAGAAGACGCAAGATTTGCCCACTTTGGGAGAATGGCAGATGAAGCTGATTGACTGTATGGGACTGGCAGAAATGGCTGGCAGAATCCGTGACCAGGGAGAAGAGTCGGCAGAGGAAGATTGGGAAAAATTTAAGGACTATTTACAAAAATATTGCAAAATTAAGGAATGTTGAATGATGTTGGATTGAAATTAAGCGGTTTTCAGCTGTAATGGTAAAAGGAATTTGATAAAATGGTTTTCTATTATTCAAAGTTATAATAATCTAAGAAAATAAGGTTTTTTTTCTTCTTTTTCTTTTTAAGCTGTAATGCTTTGAGATAAGGATTTGCTGTATGAATAATCTGAATTGGATATAAAAGAAGGGGAGGTATGAGGAGGTCGGGGAAAGATGTTATGAGAAAATAAGCTGTGAAATTTATGTGTTTTGGGTTTTTTTGTTCTTTTTTCTTTTTGTTTGTAAAAAATGGAAACTCTAATAATTTTTTTTTTTAAAAAAAGAAAGAAACCTGCAAAAGCATTGCTGTCAACAAAAGCCGCATTTTCAACGGAGAACGCTTTTGTTCTTGACACGGGATGCACACAGCACATGACATCGCACAGAGATCTGTTTTCAACATTTAAGAAGCAAAGCTTCACTGTGAAACAGGCCAATGGCCAGGAGCTGAAAGCGACCGGGTTTGGAACTGTGCATCTTGAAAGTCTGAACTTGACTATAAACAATGTGTATTTGGTTCCTGATGTAAAGTTCAATCTGCTGAGTGTTTCGCAGATCACAAAGAAAGGACTGACTTTGTCCTATGATAGAGAAAGCTGCAAAATCTTCAAAGATGGAGAGCTGTATCTTTCTGCCAGAGAGAAAGATGGGCTGTATTTGTTGACTTTTAATCAAAATGATTGCATAAATTGTAATGCATCTGAATCTAACATGATTTCTTTCGCAGGTGTGTAGAATCATAGAATCATAGAATCATAGAATCATAGAGTTGGAAGAGACCACAAGGGCCATTGAGTCCAACCCCCTGCCAAGCAGGAAACACCATCAGAGCACTCCTGACATATGGTTGTCAAGCCTCTGCTTAAAGACCTCCAAAGAAGGAGACTCCACCACACTCCTTGGCAGCAAATTCCACTGTCGAACAGCTCTTACTGTCAGGAAGTTCTTCCTAATGTTTAGGTGGAATCTTCTTTCTTGTAGTTTGGATCCATTGCTCCGTGTCCGCTTCTCTGGAGCAGCAGAAAACAACCTTTCTCCCTCCTCTATGTGACATCCTTTTATATATTTGAACATGGCTATCATATCACCCCTTAACCTCCTCTTCTCCAGGCTAAACATGCCCAGCTCCCTTAGCCGTTCCTCATAAGGCATCGTTTCCAGGCCTTTGACCATTTTGGTTGCCCTCCTCTGGACACGTTCCAGTTTGTCAGTGTCCTTCTTGAATTGTGGTGCCCAGAACTGGACACAGTACTCCAGGTGTGGTCTGACCAGAGCAGAATACAGTGGCACTATTACTTCCCTTGATCTAGATGCCATACTCCTATTGATGCAGCCCAGAATTGCATTGGCTTTTTTAGCTGTCGCGTCACACTGTTGGCTCATGTCAAGTTTGTGGTCAACCAAGACTCCTAGATCCTTTTCACATGTACTGCTCTCAAGCCAGGTGTCACCCATCTTGTATTTGTGCCTCTCATTTTTTTTTTGCCCAAGTGCAATACTTTACATTTCTCCCTGTTAAAGTTCATCTTGTTTGTTTTGGCCCAGTTCTCTAATCTGTCAAGGTCATTTTGAAGTGTGATCCTGTCCTCTGGGGTGTTAGCCACCCCTCCCAGTTTGGTGTCATCTGCAAATTTGATCAGGATGCCCTTGAGTCCATCATCCAAGTCGTTGATAAAGATGTTGAATAAGACCGGGCCCAAGACAGAACCCTGTGGCACCCCACTAGTCACTCTTCTCCAGGATGAAGAGGAACCACTTATACCGAAAACAGAGACTGAAAAGACTCAACTTAAGAACTACCGTCCCATATCCTTATTAAATGTGGATTACAAAATTTTTGCTGATATTTTGGCTAAGAGGCTGAAAAAAGTACTGATTGAAGAGATTTAGATAAATTTATTGTCATTGTCCGTATATACACAGTATACACAACAACGAAAATCAAACACCCACCCAAAGACCGGGTTCACATATACATTTGCACGTATCTCCGACACTCTCATCCTATTCAAACATAATCTATAAAAACATAAAATCCAGAATATAACATGACCTATTAAGGCATAACATAACCTAAAACATAACCTAAAACCTATCTCATTCCTTCCTACTCTCTGCTTGCTAAACCTTGCAGCTGGCCCTGAGATCATTATTTAGTGCAGTCAGAGCTCTTGGATAGAAACTATTCAGAAGGCGTGTGGTTCGTGTTTTCATTGTCCTATATCTTGTGCCCGAAGGCAATAGTTCAAAGAAGTTGTGAGCAGGGTGGGTGGGATCTCTCAGGATATTATGTGACTTCTTCAAAATGCGAGACGTGAAGATCTCATCCAGGGTTGGTAGTCGGAGCCCAATAACATTCTGGGCAATTTTAATTGTTCTCTGTAAAGCTTTTTTATCCGTTTCAGAGCTGCTCCCATACCACGATAATATACTATAGGTTAAGACACTCTCAATGGTACTATGATAATAGGACAGAAGTAGGTGCTGGGATAGATTCAGTCCCCTGAGCATTCTCAGGAAATACAACCTCCCCTGCACCTTCCTCACAACCATATTAATATTTGCAGTCCATGAGAGGTCCTCCGAGATATAAATGCCCAGGTATTTAAAACTACCAACCCTCTCCACTTCCTCGCCATTTATGTGCAATGGTAAAAATACACTTTTCTTTCTCCTAAAGTCAATTATGAGTTCTTTGGTTTTTTTGGTGTTAAGCATGAGATTATTTTCTTTACACCATTTCATAAGGACCAAGCGGGTTTTCTGCCGGGAAGACATTTATCTGATAATCTGAGGAACGTAATTGACATTTTGGAAAAGTTAGAAGTGAATATAAACACTAAAGCAGTTTTGATATTCGTGGATGCAGAGAAAGCCTTTGATAATATATCTTGGAGTTTTATGAAAAAGAACTTGCAGGGTATGGGGGTAGGCCAAGGTTTTGAAAATGGTATAGGTGCAATATATTCTGAACAAAAGGCTAAATTAATTGTAAATAATGTGGTTACGGAACAATTTAAGATAGAAAAAGGAACACGACAGGGGTGCCCAATTTCCCCATTGCTTTTTATATCGGTCCTGGAGGTTCTGCTCAATATGATCAGAAGAGACCGGCAGGTTAAAGGTATACAGGTCGGAGCTAAACAATATAAATTGAGAGCATTTGCAGGTAACCTAGTTTTGACGTTACAGGAGCCAGAGTCTAGTACCAAAAGAGTATTAGAATTAATTCAAGAGTTTGGTCAGGTGGCAGGATTTAAATTGAACAAATTAAAAACTAAGGTTTTGGAGAAAAACTTAACATCATTGGAAAGAGAGAAGTTCCAGAATGAAACAGGTTTGACTGTGGTTAAGAAAGTGAAATACTTGGGGATTAATATGACAGCTAAAAATGGAAATTTGTTTAAAGATAACTATGAAAAATGCTGGACGGAAGTTAAAAAAGATTTAGAAATTTGGTCAAACTTGAAGCTTTCCTTGTTAGGTCGAATTGCTGTTATAAAGATGAATGTATTGCCAAGAATGTTATTTTTGTTTCAATCATTGCAAATTTTGGACAAAATGGACTGTTTCAAGAAGTGGCAGAGAGACATTTCTAGATTTGTCTGGCAGGGCAAGAAGCCCAGAATAAAATTTAAAATATTAACTGATGCAAAGGATAGAGGTGGATTTGCCCTGCCAGACTTTAAACTCTACTATGAATCAGCGGCATTTTGCTGGCTGAAAGAATGGCTGCTTCTTGAGAACACAGACATTTTGGATTTAGAAGGTTTTAATAACGTTTTTGGGTGGCATGCATACTTGTGGTATGACAAGGTTAAAGCACATAAAGCATTTAAAAATCATATTGTCAGAAGAGCATTGTTTAATGTCTGGATAAGATATAAAGATTTACTTGAAAATAAAACCCCAAGGTGGTTGTCACCGATGGAAGCAAAGGCCCAGAAAAAGCTCAATATGGAGGCCAAATGGCCGAAATATTGGGAAATTTCGGAACAAGAAGGAGATAAACTGAAATTACAGAGTTTCGAGAAATTAAAAAGTAAAGTGAGAGATTGGCTCCATTATTATCAGATAATGGAGGCCTACAATTTGGATAAAAAAGTTGGCTTCCAGGTGGAAAATACTAAACTGGAAACAGAACTGTTAGAACCCAAAACCAAGATTTTGTCAAAAATGTATAACTTGCTGTTGAAATGGAATACTCAGGATGAAACGGTTAAATCTGTCATGATTAAATGGGCACAAGATGTTGGACATAATATTAATTTTGCTGACTGGGAACAGTTGTGGACCACCAGAATGAAATTTACGGCATGTAATGTCTTAAGAGAAAATATTATGAAAATGATTTACAGGTGGTACATGACCCCAGTCAAGCTCGCAAAAATCTATCTATCATTTGCCCGATAACAAATGTTGGAAATGTAAAGAAATGGAAGGTACATTCTTTCACCTTTGGTGGACGTGCCCAAAGATTAAGGCTTTCTGGGAGATGATATATAATGAACTGAAAAAGGTATTTAAGTATACCTTCCTGAAAAAACCAGAGGCCTTTCTCCTGGCCAATTGGTGCCAAAGAAGGACAGAACTTTTTTTATGTATGCAACGACAGCAGCAAGAATACTTATTGCAAAGTATTAGAAGACGCAAGATTTGCCCACTTTGGGAGAATGGCAGATGAAGCTGATTGACTGTATGGGACTGGCAGAAATGGCTGGCAGAATCCGTGACCAGGGAGAAGAGTCGGCAGAGGAAGATTGGGAAAAATTTAAGGACTATTTACAAAAATATTGCAAAATTAAGGAATGTTGAATGATGTTGGATTGAAATTAAGCGGTTTTCAGCTGTAATGGTAAAAGGAATTTGATAAAATGGTTTTCTATTATTCAAAGTTATAATAATCTAAGAAAATAAGGTTTTTTTTCTTCTTTTTCTTTTTAAGCTGTAATGCTTTGAGATAAGGATTTGCTGTATGAATAATCTGAATTGGATATAAAAGAAGGGGAGGTATGAGGAGGTCGGGGAAAGATGTTATGAGAAAATAAGCTGTGAAATTTATGTGTTTTGGGTTTTTTTGTTCTTTTTTCTTTTTGTTTGTAAAAAATGGAAACTCTAATAATTTTTTTTTTTAAAAAAAGAAAGAAACCTGCAAAAGCATTGCTGTCAACAAAAGCCGCATTTTCAACGGAGAACGCTTTTGTTCTTGACACGGGATGCACACAGCACATGACATCGCACAGAGATCTGTTTTCAACATTTAAGAAGCAAAGCTTCACTGTGAAACAGGCCAATGGCCAGGAGCTGAAAGCGACCGGGTTTGGAACTGTGCATCTTGAAAGTCTGAACTTGACTATAAACAATGTGTATTTGGTTCCTGATGTAAAGTTCAATCTGCTGAGTGTTTCGCAGATCACAAAGAAAGGACTGACTTTGTCCTATGATAGAGAAAGCTGCAAAATCTTCAAAGATGGAGAGCTGTATCTTTCTGCCAGAGAGAAAGATGGGCTGTATTTGTTGACTTTTAATCAAAATGATTGCATAAATTGTAATGCATCTGAATCTAACATGATTTCTTTCGCAGGTGTGTAGAATCATAGAATCATAGAATCATAGAATCATAGAGTTGGAAGAGACCACAAGGGCCATTGAGTCCAACCCCCTGCCAAGCAGGAAACACCATCAGAGCACTCCTGACATATGGTTGTCAAGCCTCTGCTTAAAGACCTCCAAAGAAGGAGACTCCACCACACTCCTTGGCAGCAAATTCCACTGTCGAACAGCTCTTACTGTCAGGAAGTTCTTCCTAATGTTTAGGTGGAATCTTCTTTCTTGTAGTTTGGATCCATTGCTCCGTGTCCGCTTCTCTGGAGCAGCAGAAAACAACCTTTCTCCCTCCTCTATGTGACATCCTTTTATATATTTGAACATGGCTATCATATCACCCCTTAACCTCCTCTTCTCCAGGCTAAACATGCCCAGCTCCCTTAGCCGTTCCTCATAAGGCATCGTTTCCAGGCCTTTGACCATTTTGGTTGCCCTCCTCTGGACACGTTCCAGTTTGTCAGTGTCCTTCTTGAATTGTGGTGCCCAGAACTGGACACAGTACTCCAGGTGTGGTCTGACCAGAGCAGAATACAGTGGCACTATTACTTCCCTTGATCTAGATGCCATACTCCTATTGATGCAGCCCAGAATTGCATTGGCTTTTTTAGCTGTCGCGTCACACTGTTGGCTCATGTCAAGTTTGTGGTCAACCAAGACTCCTAGATCCTTTTCACATGTACTGCTCTCAAGCCAGGTGTCACCCATCTTGTATTTGTGCCTCTCATTTTTTTTTTGCCCAAGTGCAATACTTTACATTTCTCCCTGTTAAAGTTCATCTTGTTTGTTTTGGCCCAGTTCTCTAATCTGTCAAGGTCATTTTGAAGTGTGATCCTGTCCTCTGGGGTGTTAGCCACCCCTCCCAGTTTGGTGTCATCTGCAAATTTGATCAGGATGCCCTTGAGTCCATCATCCAAGTCGTTGATAAAGATGTTGAATAAGACCGGGCCCAAGACAGAACCCTGTGGCACCCCACTAGTCACTCTTCTCCAGGATGAAGAGGAACCACTTATACCGAAAACAGAGACTGAAAAGACTCAACTTAAGAACTACCGTCCCATATCCTTATTAAATGTGGATTACAAAATTTTTGCTGATATTTTGGCTAAGAGGCTGAAAAAAGTACTGATTGAAGAGATTTAGATAAATTTATTGTCATTGTCCGTATATACACAGTATACACAACAACGAAAATCAAACACCCACCCAAAGACCGGGTTCACATATACATTTGCACGTATCTCCGACACTCTCATCCTATTCAAACATAATCTATAAAAACATAAAATCCAGAATATAACATGACCTATTAAGGCATAACATAACCTAAAACATAACCTAAAACCTATCTCATTCCTTCCTACTCTCTGCTTGCTAAACCTTGCAGCTGGCCCTGAGATCATTATTTAGTGCAGTCAGAGCTCTTGGATAGAAACTATTCAGAAGGCGTGTGGTTCGTGTTTTCATTGTCCTATATCTTGTGCCCGAAGGCAATAGTTCAAAGAAGTTGTGAGCAGGGTGGGTGGGATCTCTCAGGATATTATGTGACTTCTTCAAAATGCGAGACGTGAAGATCTCATCCAGGGTTGGTAGTCGGAGCCCAATAACATTCTGGGCAATTTTAATTGTTCTCTGTAAAGCTTTTTTATCCGTTTCAGAGCTGCTCCCATACCACGATAATATACTATAGGTTAAGACACTCTCAATGGTACTATGATAATAGGACAGAAGTAGGTGCTGGGATAGATTCAGTCCCCTGAGCATTCTCAGGAAATACAACCTCCCCTGCACCTTCCTCACAACCATATTAATATTTGCAGTCCATGAGAGGTCCTCCGAGATATAAATGCCCAGGTATTTAAAACTACCAACCCTCTCCACTTCCTCGCCATTTATGTGCAATGGTAAAAATACACTTTTCTTTCTCCTAAAGTCAATTATGAGTTCTTTGGTTTTTTTGGTGTTAAGCATGAGATTATTTTCTTTACACCATTTCATAAGGACCAAGCGGGTTTTCTGCCGGGAAGACATTTATCTGATAATCTGAGGAACGTAATTGACATTTTGGAAAAGTTAGAAGTGAATATAAACACTAAAGCAGTTTTGATATTCGTGGATGCAGAGAAAGCCTTTGATAATATATCTTGGAGTTTTATGAAAAAGAACTTGCAGGGTATGGGGGTAGGCCAAGGTTTTGAAAATGGTATAGGTGCAATATATTCTGAACAAAAGGCTAAATTAATTGTAAATAATGTGGTTACGGAACAATTTAAGATAGAAAAAGGAACACGACAGGGGTGCCCAATTTCCCCATTGCTTTTTATATCGGTCCTGGAGGTTCTGCTCAATATGATCAGAAGAGACCGGCAGGTTAAAGGTATACAGGTCGGAGCTAAACAATATAAATTGAGAGCATTTGCAGGTAACCTAGTTTTGACGTTACAGGAGCCAGAGTCTAGTACCAAAAGAGTATTAGAATTAATTCAAGAGTTTGGTCAGGTGGCAGGATTTAAATTGAACAAATTAAAAACTAAGGTTTTGGAGAAAAACTTAACATCATTGGAAAGAGAGAAGTTCCAGAATGAAACAGGTTTGACTGTGGTTAAGAAAGTGAAATACTTGGGGATTAATATGACAGCTAAAAATGGAAATTTGTTTAAAGATAACTATGAAAAATGCTGGACGGAAGTTAAAAAAGATTTAGAAATTTGGTCAAACTTGAAGCTTTCCTTGTTAGGTCGAATTGCTGTTATAAAGATGAATGTATTGCCAAGAATGTTATTTTTGTTTCAATCATTGCAAATTTTGGACAAAATGGACTGTTTCAAGAAGTGGCAGAGAGACATTTCTAGATTTGTCTGGCAGGGCAAGAAGCCCAGAATAAAATTTAAAATATTAACTGATGCAAAGGATAGAGGTGGATTTGCCCTGCCAGACTTTAAACTCTACTATGAATCAGCGGCATTTTGCTGGCTGAAAGAATGGCTGCTTCTTGAGAACACAGACATTTTGGATTTAGAAGGTTTTAATAACGTTTTTGGGTGGCATGCATACTTGTGGTATGACAAGGTTAAAGCACATAAAGCATTTAAAAATCATATTGTCAGAAGAGCATTGTTTAATGTCTGGATAAGATATAAAGATTTACTTGAAAATAAAACCCCAAGGTGGTTGTCACCGATGGAAGCAAAGGCCCAGAAAAAGCTCAATATGGAGGCCAAATGGCCGAAATATTGGGAAATTTCGGAACAAGAAGGAGATAAACTGAAATTACAGAGTTTCGAGAAATTAAAAAGTAAAGTGAGAGATTGGCTCCATTATTATCAGATAATGGAGGCCTACAATTTGGATAAAAAAGTTGGCTTCCAGGTGGAAAATACTAAACTGGAAACAGAACTGTTAGAACCCAAAACCAAGATTTTGTCAAAAATGTATAACTTGCTGTTGAAATGGAATACTCAGGATGAAACGGTTAAATCTGTCATGATTAAATGGGCACAAGATGTTGGACATAATATTAATTTTGCTGACTGGGAACAGTTGTGGACCACCAGAATGAAATTTACGGCATGTAATGTCTTAAGAGAAAATATTATGAAAATGATTTACAGGTGGTACATGACCCCAGTCAAGCTCGCAAAAATCTATCTATCATTTGCCCGATAACAAATGTTGGAAATGTAAAGAAATGGAAGGTACATTCTTTCACCTTTGGTGGACGTGCCCAAAGATTAAGGCTTTCTGGGAGATGATATATAATGAACTGAAAAAGGTATTTAAGTATACCTTCCTGAAAAAACCAGAGGCCTTTCTCCTGGCCAATTGGTGCCAAAGAAGGACAGAACTTTTTTTATGTATGCAACGACAGCAGCAAGAATACTTATTGCAAAGTATTAGAAGACGCAAGATTTGCCCACTTTGGGAGAATGGCAGATGAAGCTGATTGACTGTATGGGACTGGCAGAAATGGCTGGCAGAATCCGTGACCAGGGAGAAGAGTCGGCAGAGGAAGATTGGGAAAAATTTAAGGACTATTTACAAAAATATTGCAAAATTAAGGAATGTTGAATGATGTTGGATTGAAATTAAGCGGTTTTCAGCTGTAATGGTAAAAGGAATTTGATAAAATGGTTTTCTATTATTCAAAGTTATAATAATCTAAGAAAATAAGGTTTTTTTTCTTCTTTTTCTTTTTAAGCTGTAATGCTTTGAGATAAGGATTTGCTGTATGAATAATCTGAATTGGATATACAAGAAGGGGAGGTATGAGGAGGTCGGGGAAAGATGTTATGAGAAAATAAGCTGTGAAATTTATGTGTTTTGGGTTTTTTTGTTCTTTTTTCTTTTTGTTTGTAAAAAATGGAAACTCTAATAATTTTTTTTTTTAAAAAAAGAAAGAAACCTGCAAAAGCATTGCTGTCAACAAAAGCCGCATTTTCAACGGAGAACGCTTTTGTTCTTGACACGGGATGCACACAGCACATGACATCGCACAGAGATCTGTTTTCAACATTTAAGAAGCAAAGCTTCACTGTGAAACAGGCCAATGGCCAGGAGCTGAAAGCGACCGGGTTTGGAACTGTGCATCTTGAAAGTCTGAACTTGACTATAAACAATGTGTATTTGGTTCCTGATGTAAAGTTCAATCTGCTGAGTGTTTCGCAGATCACAAAGAAAGGACTGACTTTGTCCTATGATAGAGAAAGCTGCAAAATCTTCAAAGATGGAGAGCTGTATCTTTCTGCCAGAGAGAAAGATGGGCTGTATTTGTTGACTTTTAATCAAAATGATTGCATAAATTGTAATGCATCTGAATCTAACATGATTTCTTTCGCAGGTGTGTAGAATCATAGAATCATAGAATCATAGAATCATAGAGTTGGAAGAGACCACAAGGGCCATCGAGTCCAACCCCCTGCCAAGCAGGAAACACCATCAGAGCACTCCTGACATATGGTTGTCAAGCCTCTGCTTAAAGACCTCCAAAGAAGGAGACTCCACCACACTCCTTGGCAGCAAATTCCACTGTCGAACAGCTCTTACTGTCAGGAAGTTCTTCCTAATGTTTAGGTGGAATCTTCTTTCTTGTAGTTTGGATCCATTGCTCCGTGTCCGCTTCTCTGGAGCAGCAGAAAACAACCTTTCTCCCTCCTCTATGTGACATCCTTTTATATATTTGAACATGGCTATCATATCACCCCTTAACCTCCTCTTCTCCAGGCTAAACATGCCCAGCTCCCTTAGCCGTTCCTCATAAGGCATCGTTTCCAGGCCTTTGACCATTTTGGTTGCCCTCCTCTGGACACGTTCCAGTTTGTCAGTGTCCTTCTTGAATTGTGGTGCCCAGAACTGGACACAGTACTCCAGGTGTGGTCTGACCAGAGCAGAATACAGTGGCACTATTACTTCCCTTGATCTAGATGCTATACTCCTATTGATGCAGCCCAGAATTGCATTGGCTTTTTTAGCTGCCGCGTCACACTGTTGGCTCATGTCAAGTTTGTGGTCAACCAAGACTCCTAGATCCTTTTCACATGTACTGCTCTCAAGCCAGGTGTCCCCCATCTTGTATTTGTGCCTCTCATTTTTTTTGCCCAAGTGCAATACTTTACATTTCTCCCTGTTAAAATTCATCTTGTTTGTTTTTGCCCAGTTCTCTAATCTGTCAAGGTCGTTTTGAAGTGTGATCCTGTCCTCTGGGGTGTTAGCCACCCCTCCCAGTTTGGTGTCATCTGCAAATTTGATCAGGATGCCCTTGAGTCCATCATCCAAGTCGTTGATAAAGATGTTGAATAAGACCGGGCCCAAGACAGAACCCTGTGGCACCCCACTAGTCACTCTTCTCCAGGATGAAGAGGAACCATTGATGAGCACCCTTTGGGTTCGGTCAGTCAGCCAGTTACAAATCCACTGAGTGGTAGCATAGTCAAGACCGCATTTTACCAGCTTCTTTACAAGAATATCATGGGGCACCTTGTCAAATGCCTTGCTGAAATCAAGGTAGGCTACATCCACTGCGTTCCCTTCATCTACCAGGCTTGTAATTCTGTCAAAAAACGAGATCAGGTTAGTCTGACATGACTTATTTTTCAGAAATCCATGCTGACTATTGGTGATCACAGCATTCCTTTCTAGGTGCTCACAGACTGTTTGCTTAATGATCTGCTCCAGAATCTTCCCTGCTATTGATGTCAGACTGACTGGGCGGTAATTATTTGGGTCCTCTCTTTTCCCCTTTTTGAAAATAGGGACAACATTTGCCCTCCTCCAGTCTGCCGGGACTTCGCCTGTTCTCCAGGAATTCTCAAAGATGACTGCCAGTGGTTCTGAGATCACATCTGCTAGTTCTTTTAATACTCTTGGATGCAGTTCATCTGGCCCTGGAGACTTGAATACATCTAAACTAGCCAAGTATTCTTGTACTATCTCCTTAGTTATTCTGGGCTGTGTTTCCTTTGCTGAATCATTTGCTCCAAATTCTTCAGGTCGGGCATTGTTTTCTTTATCGGAGAAGACTGAGGCAAAGAAGGCATTGAGGAGTTCAGCCCTTTCTGTGTCCCCTGTTTGCATTTCACCATCTTCTCCTCTGAGTGACCCCACTGTTTCTTTGTTCTTCCTTTTGCTACGAACATACCCATAAAAGCCTTTTTTGTTGCTTTTAACCTCTCTAGCAAGCCTGAGTTCATTCTGTGCTTTAGCTTTTCTGACTTTGTGTCTACACGTGCTGGCTATTTGTTTGAATTCCTCTTTGGTGGTTTCCCCCCTTTTCCATTTTTTGTACACATGCTTTTTTAATCTTAATTCAGTTAAAAGTTCTTTTGATAGCCACCCTGGCTTCTTTAGGCACCTTCCATGTTTCCGTCTCATTGGTATTGCCTGACGTTGTGCTTTTACTATCTCCCTCTTAACAAACTCCCAGCCATCATGAACTCCCTTTCCTTTTAGTATTGCTGTCCATGAGATCTCACCCAGCACTTCCCTAAGTTTTATGAAGTCGGCTTTCTTAAAGTCAAGAAATTGAGTCCTAGTATGCTTGGCTGCTCCTTTCCGCTGTATAGTAAACTTCAGAAGAGCATGATCACTCGCGCCTAATGATCCATCCACATCTACCCCACTAACCAGGTCATCAACATTGGTTAGGACCAGATCTAAAATGGCTGTTCCTCTTGTTGCTTCTCCCACTTTCTGGACAATGAAGTTGTCTGCAAGGCCAGTGAGGAATCTGTTTGACCTTATGCTCTTGGCTGAGTTTGACGTCCAACAAATATCCGGGTAATTGAAGTCCCCCATTACTACTATCTCCCTTCCTTTTGCATGCTTGGCCATCTGTTCCAGGAAGGCATCATCTATGTCCTCCGTTTGGCTTGGGGATCTATAGTAAACTCCCACAATGAGGTCTCTGTTATTCTTCTCTCCCTTAATTTTGACCCAAATGCTCTCACTTTGGCTTTGAGGATCTAAATCTTGGATCTCTTCACAGGTATACACATCCCTGACATATAACGCCACTCCTCCTCCTTTCTTGTCTGGTCTGTTTCTCTGAAATAGATTGTATCCCCCCATTATTACATTCCAATCGTGGGACTTATCCCACCAGGTTTCAGTGATGCCTATTATGTCATATTTAGTTTGCTGTACCAAGAGCTCAAGCTCATCTTGTTTATTTCCCATGCTTTGCGCATTAGTGTACAGACATTGAAGTCCATTAATCATTCCCCCGTGTCTCTTATTTAAGGATTTTTTCCTCCCACCACTAGGTCCACGTGCTGTTTGCTCCATTTGGTCTATGACATTTGGATGATCATCTTCATTCATTGATAGTCTCCTACCTTCAGGAGCACTGTCTCCCTCCCCCACATTAGTCAGTTTAAAGCCCTCCTGATGAGGTTTCTGAGATTTTTGGCCAAAACATTTCTCCCAACCGTTGTGAGGTGCAGCCCATCACTTGCCAGAAGTCCATCTTCAAGAAACTGCAGTCCGTGATCTAAGAATCCAAACCGTTCCTGTTTACACCATTTGCGAAGCCAGCTGTTCACTTCCACTATTTTCCCCTCTCTCCCTGGGCCACGTCGTTCAACTGGGAGGACAGACGAGATGACAATTTGTGCATTTAGTTGCTTCAATTTCCTGCCGAGAGCCTCGTAGTCTCTTTTGATCTTCTGGAGGCTATTGCTTGCAGTGTCATTGGTTCCCACATGAACCAAGAGGAAGGGGTATTTGTCAGTGGGTTTTATGATTCCTTGCAGTCGTTCAGTTACATCTTGGATCTTAGCCCCGGGGAGACAGCACACTTCCCGAGACATCTTGTCAGGCCCACAGATCACTGCTTCTGTTCCCCTCAGTAGGGAATCCCCTATCACCACTACACGCCTCCTCTTGGGTTTGGTCGGGGTTCTTCCGTGAGCTGTCCGTTCCAAGGTCGCCTGTGTTGGGAAACTGCCAGGGAGATAACGTCCATCACGGCCCCCAAGCCGGAGTTCGGAGATTCCATCGGCCTCCCGTAGTCACGCAGATCCAACAGTTAGGGGCACAAAGCCTTTGGAATTCCTAGCCACATTCCAGGGCTTGGTGCACCCTCTTTCAGCAGAAAGCACAGTCAAAAGCTTGCACCGCAGAAGAGCAGAAGAGCATTTTTACAGACTTTATTTAGAACATGAACAGAACAAAAGAAAACACGTCCATTCTCAGTCAGCGTCTCTGACCATCTGACAAAAACGAAAGGAATATCTCAACAAAAACATCCTGTGATCAGGACATGCGCAGACTCTGTGACTCCCCAAAGCCTGCTCCCTTTAAGGTGGAACGGAAATATCCTAACATCCTCCCCCTTTCCGTGTAACCTGTTGTACCTGTGGTTCACCCAATTGCAACCTTTGTACATAAACCTTAAGTTGTTCTTTGTTAACAACCTTAGACAACAGATCAGCAGGAATTTCATTTCCTGCCATGTAGGACACCCGAATCAGTCCTTTCTGAATACACTCTCTTGCACGATGTAGCTTAATCTGCAAGTACTTGGTTCTCTGCTTGCAACTCTCCGAGTTCAGCAAAGCCAAACAAGATCTATTGTCTTGATACACTTGTACAGGACATTTCACAGACACTCTGATGTCCTTAAACAGTTGCATCAACCATTCACAATCCATGAGTGAAAATGACAGAGCATTGAGTTCTGCTTCACAGGAACTTAGGCTCACTGTTGTCTGCTTCCTGCACAACCAGTCAAACAGGCAGTGGTTGTACATGTAGCATACTCCAGAAGTGCTTGTACCATCCGTGGTGTCACTTCCAAAACTTGCATCTGCAAAGATTTCAAGACCTCCAGTCTTCTGACTGGTGAACCTCAGCCTGTAGTGCATAGTCCCTTTCAAATAGCGGGCTATGCGCTTCAGAGCTTTCCAATCCTGAACCGTAGGATTGTTGGCATGTCTGCTAAGCAGATTACAGCTTACAGCTATGTCAGGTCTTGAACATCTGGCAATGAAATTTAGCTTGCCTAGAATGCATCTGTATAGCGTTGTGTCAGAAAACGCTTCAGCAGTACTGTCTACCTGGTAACCTGTCACCATCGGTGTGTCTGCTGGGTTTGCATCAACCAAATTCAACCTGGTTAATACATCAGCAATTTTCTGTGTTTGGTGTACCAGAAAATTACCTGCTTGGTCCTTCTCCACCTGCAGAGAAAGATAGTTGGATACCTCACCAAGATCCTTCATGTCAAAGTGCTCCTTCAGTTGAGCTAGGGTGCTTTGGTAAAATGCCTGATTCTTCCAAAACATCAGAAGATCATCAACAAAACATAAACAATACAGTTTGTTTTGCCCCTCCTCCTTGACAAACACACATGGATCAGCTTTGCCCTGGTGAAAACCTAGAGAAAGCAATGTCTCAGTGAGTTTTGTGTTCCAACACCTGGCACTCTGCTTGAGACCATATAAGGATTTCCGCAGTTTACAGACCATTCCCTTCTGTATCTCCATCCCATCAGGTGGAAGCATGAGACCATATAAGGATTTCCGCAGTTTACAGACCATTCCCTTCTGTATCTCCATCCCATCAGGTGGAAGCATGTACAGCTCCTCCCCCAAAACCCCGTACAAAAAAGCTGTATTAATGTCATGATGGGTAACATGCAGTTTCTCCTCCGCAGCGATCTTGAGCATTAGCCGAATGCTCTCATATTTGACTGTGGGAGAGTAGGTCTCGTGGTAATCCTGTCCTGGTACCTGTGAAAAACCTCTGGCGACCAATCTGGCTTTGTGTCTGACTACCTTGCCATTCTGGTCTGTCTTGGCCTTGAAGACCCATTTGCTGCCAACCAGTCTCATTCCTGGGACTACCGGTACCAGTTCCCAAGTTTGGTTCCTGTTCAAGGAATCAACTTCAGCCTTCATGGCATTAAGCCAAGGCTCAGCATCTTTAGAGGTTAACTCCTGAACCTCTTTGAAGCTTGAAGGTTCCCATACCTTCTCTGAGCTACCAAGAACAGCAGTTGCTGTCTTAGCAAACTCATCAGCATACCTCTTTGGAGGTCTGCCCTTGGTCGCCCTTTCAGACCTATGTACTAGACGCAAGTCTTCTGGACTCATCTCCTCTTTCTTAGGAGAAAAGTGACCAATGGTGAACAGTGGTTCTTCCAGTTCATTGTCAGACGCATCAGATGGTCTGACTGAGGCCTTTGCGCTCTGGTAGTCTGCTGTGTCATCACTTTCACTGACATCAGCAGCAGCGCCGCCCACTGAACTGGAATCCGAACTCTGATCATCATCATCATCATCATCTTCATCCTCATCATCATCAGCAGCAGCTTTCTCATCTTTAGCTGCTTGCTTGACATCACCTTCATCCTCCTCTGGGTAACTCTGGAAAATTCCCACATTTTCCCCCCACTTAGGATTGTACTCAACACTCCTTGTGAACTTAATGGACTTAGAGTCAGTCATCCATACCCTGTATGCACCTTTTTCGTACCCCATGAACAAACCATGTGCCCCACGCTTCCCAAGCTTGTTGGTTTGTTGTGTGCGTACCCACATGTCCGAACCAAAGATTTTCATGTGTTTGGTGTTGGGTTTCTTGCCAAACATCTTCTCATAGGGGGTACAACCAATGGGTGATGACAATCTGCGATTAAACGCGTAAACAAAATTCCCCAGAGCCTCCCCCAAAACTTATCAGGGAGATTGGCATCATGCAACAAGGTTTTTATTCCTTGCAGCAATGTTTGATTTGCTCTCTCCGCAAGACCATTCATCCATGGCGATCTGGGCGTTGACATGTCATGCTGGATTCCCTTCTCAGTCAGGAAAGCTTCAAACTGCTGAGAAGTGAACTCCCCGCCCCGATCAGTAAACAAAGAAGAAATACGTTTACCGTGCACATTCTCCAACCAAGCACAGAATGCCTTAAACTTCGGAAACGCTTGCGATTTCTGTTCGAGCAAATACACATGAATGTACCTGGAAAAAGAATCAATCAGAATCATGAAGTACCTTGCTCCTCCTAAAGAGGGCGCAAGTGGACCAACCAGGTCTGCATGTACTAGCTGGTAGGGTTTGGAAGCCTGCCTGCTAGACTCCTTGCCTTTTGGAGCAACCTTCACCTTGTTCTCTGCACAAGATACACACTTCATGTGAAATTTACAGGGTTTGATGTTCAAACCCTCAACCACCTCTGGCATCTTGGCCAGTGCCTTCCAAGAGAGGTGACCAAATCTTCGATGCGCATCGTGAATGCAACCTGCATGAAGAACTTTGTTAGTTTGTGCAACACAACAAGAATCAGCCTTAGATACAACAGCAGTGTCATCATAAGATATATGGAACAAACCATCCATAAACTTTGCATGCAAATAGTCCTCTTTTCCTTTACTGATGACACAGACGCTCCTCTTGAAGGAAATCTGAAAACCACGCCCAGTAAGCTGTGGGACGCTCAGCAAGTTGCTTGCAGCTCCTGGAACAAAAAGTACATTACTGATGGTAGTGTGCAGACTTGCAAGTTTCACAGTCCCTTCTCCTGCAATTTGCAACGTCCTTCCATCAGCCAGGTGGATCTCACCTTCCTGAGGCTTGAAGGAGATAAAGAGATGGCGATCCTTCGAAATGTGGCGCGTACAGCCTGAATCAACAACAAAGCTGCCTTTGGCTGTTGGAGCAGTCCTTACAGCAAGCAAACCCTTGTTTTCTACTGGTGTGGGCTTTTGCAGCTTGCCCCCCTGCTTCTGGTCAGCAGACGTGCCTTTAGCCTTTGGTGAAGCTGAGCCAGCAAACAACGCTTTGTTTTTCCCTTGCGCGGGCTCTTCACCCTCCCTCTGCTCCTGGCCATCTGCAGGCGGCTGCCTGTGTTTACCTTTGCCTTTCCGGCCTCTGCAAAGGCGATGGCCTTGGTTCTCACGAGAACCAGAGCTCTCAGCTGCCGACTCCTTGGCTCCCCCTGGAGGCTGGAATGCTGCCTGGGATGACGTGACGGTCAGCTCCCCCTGCAGCTTGCAACCGGTGCCCTCAGCATCCCTACATTCATTCGCATTCTGGGAAACAGCTAGGACCTCCGATGCAGTCAAACTCTGGGCTGGGATTATTGGCTTGTGAGCTTTCATCAAAGCAGTCCACATCCCACGTGCAGTGGTGTTGCCAGCCAGCGTCTTAATTTCCTCAAGAGATACGGATAGGACTATTACGTCTATCGCTTTCGAATCATGCGATTTCCATCTCTCTGTCAGAGGAACCGGAGGGGGCTCAGAAACGACATGCCACACCCCAAACTGACGCAGCAAACTCTCACACCATTTTGCCCAGGTTTCATAATTCTGCCCATCCAACTTAGGGCATTCAGCATTTGCCTTTGGGCACTGAGTGGCCTCTGAAGCTTCAAAAGCGTGGAAAAACTCCATTCCAGCTTTTACAATTAGCCGTGAGTCTATTTTAACTCGAGAGACTCCTTATCTTGGCAGCCATTAATCACGAAGCCTTTTTGGCTCAGCTCGCAGGCCAATTAGGCCTTGCCGGAGATCAAAGGCTCCTTGCGAGGTAAAACAGAAAAGCGTCCCTTTCCTTTCGCTTTTTCCCCAACATACCTCAAACGCAGTCTGTTGCAGCTTTACTCTCCTGTAGGTGCTATGAATCTGGGCCCGAAACCTTGTTGTTGGGAAACTGCCAGGGAGATAACGTCCATCACGGCCCCCAAGCCGGAGTTCGGAGATTCCATCGGCCTCCCGTAGTCACGCAGATCCAACAGTTAGGGGCACAAAGCCTTTGGAATTCCTAGCCACATTCCAGGGCTTGGTGCACCCTCTTTCAGCAGAAAGCACAGTCAAAAGCTTGCACCGCAGAAGAGCAGAAGAGCATTTTTACAGACTTTATGCTTTTCTGCTCTTCTGCGGTGCAAGCTTTTGACTGTGCTTTCTGCTGAAAGAGGGTGCACCAGCCTAGGAATGCAGCCTGAATTTCCAAAGGCTTTTGTGCCCCTAACTGTTGGATCTGCGTGACTACGGGAGGCCGATGGACGTCCAGAACTCCGGCTTGGGGGCTCATGATGGACACTAATGGATCCAACAGTTAGGGGCACAAAGCCTTTGGAATTCCTAGCCACATTCCAGGGCTTGGTGCACCCTCTTTCAGCAGAAAGCACAGTCAAAAGCTTGCACCGCAGAAGAGCAGAAGAGCATTTTTACAGACTTTATTTAGAACATGAACAGAACAAAAGAAAACACGTCCATTCTCAGTCAGCGTCTCTGACCATCTGACAAAAACGAAAGGAATATCTGAACAAAAACATCCTGTGATCAGGACATGCGCAGACTCTGTGACTCCCCAAAGCCTGCTCCCTTTAAGGTGGAACGGAAATATCCTAACATCCTGCACATTCTCTGAGGACTGACTTTGCTCCTCGTCTTCATATACCTGATCGACTGTAATGAGGGAGAGATCCTCAAATGGAGTCTGCTCTTCGTCTTCCATGCTAGGGGAGAGGACCTCAAAGTGATTGTGTATTTCTAAACAATCAGAGTGAACCCTGGGCCTCCTACTTCTTTGAGTCACGTTTCTCCATATATCTGGCTCCTGTGTTGGTGAACTAGCCTCCTTCTCAGGGGGAGTCCCCTGTCTCCTCCTTGGTGGAGACGGTGTGCTCTGTTGCTTCCAAGAAGAGCTCCAGCTCTCTAATTCTTTGGAGCGTAGCTACATGTTCCTCCAGTTGCTGGACTTTGTCTTTTAAAAGGGCAATCAACATGCAATTACTGCAGGTAAAGCTGCCTGCAACCTTTGGCAAGATGGCAAACATTGCGCAGGAATTGCAGGCGACTGCAGCTGTTCCCTCCCCTTCCATCTTGAGATCGTGTCGTTGGGGGTGGCTACAGAGGTCCTCCATCATAAAAAGCTTGAAGACAGGACAAATAACTCCCCCCCCCAAAAAAAAACGTCCAGAAGACGACGCAAGTAATCAAAGCTTTTCAGCGAGTGTATGCTGATGTGATTGGTCCTCTAGCACCATCTAGAGGCAATGCAAGATATTATCTTGTGTGTGTGGATTATTTCTCTCATTATGTGTGGGTATATATATTGCAGAAACCACAAGAAGCCTTAGAAAGGTTTAAAGAATTTTGTGACAAGGTTAAGAATGTTCATAATGCTAACATTGATTGTCTTTTCACAGATGAAAAGCCAGTTTTTCTTTTACAGGATTTTCAGGATTTCCTGGATAAGAAAGGGATAAGGCACAAGACACAAGACTGCTGTTTCTGCAAGGTTTCTAGCCAAGGTCATGCAGATGCACTCATTCCTTGGAAGTCAGACTACCAGAGAGGTACACTGGGGAAACCAGTGGCGGGTAGTTCCAAGGGTGGAACTGAAACAACAGGGGAGTGTTATATGTATAACAACTGTTTGTTTTCTTCTCTGGATCACGCTTTGCTCGCAGCGCACATTGATTCATATGGGGGAGTATGTTACGATATAGAAGCAATGCGGCCGCGAGCTGGTAGCTTGAAAGCAAAACATAATGGGAATGTTGGGACTGTTCCATGGGAAACAGAGGGACAGTCAATTCACAGTGCAGAGGGCGCCGGAATTAGCTGAGAGTGTAATATGAGCTGTACAGGAAGTACAGGTGGAGTTTGTCTCTCGGCTGTTGGAGTTTGAAGAGAGCAGTCGTGTTTTTCTGTAACGCTGCAAAGACAGAAATAAAGGCATGTAAATAAGTTTCTGTCTATCTCTTTCCCCTGCCGGGGGGGGGGCAGGAAAGAGGGGTGTGTTCTTCTCACGCTGAGAAGGATCGCCTATCGCGAGCCCCACAGTTCAGTCTTGGGATTCGTCACTCTGAGTATTCTCATGGCACACCTCCAGTTTGTTTACTCAAAGAGTGAGGGTGGACTCACAGGCCACAGAGGTGACTTGCCCCTTTGGGTAGACCCACCTCCAAATAATTCCATTGTGACACAGTGTCAGGAAGCAGGTGTAAATAGCTTGTTTCAGAGGGAGAGATTCTGATGAACTTTGAACACGTTTGGGCTATGCCAGGGTCAGGTAATTGGGGAGGGGGACTAGATAGCCCTCCTTTGTGAGACAGGGGTCTGCCTTGGTTCTTGGCAAAATCCTTTCTCTATCCTTCCTCCTTCCAGTGTGCATTACTAGTGAAGTGTTTCTCACCCCACCACTTAATTCGCTTTCTGTTACAGAAGATTATTGGGAAGAAGGCTAAGATGCTCTTTTTGCTCATATAAGAAATAGTTTTATAATTTTATAAGTATTACCTTTTTTTTTTTTTACAAAGCTCCATAAATATTTATTTTCCTTGCTACTATTCTATTTACACTGAGAATGAAATGCAAAATGAGAGAGCTGTTTTTAATATTGTGTTTTACCAGTGTATATTGAAGAGCCTTCCAAAGAGTGAATTTATAGGGCAGTCTATGTAACTTGTTTACATGTTACTTGCTTTGCGTAAGTAAGTAAATAAATAAATCCAATTTAGATCGCAGTTTTGGATTTTGTCAGCTTGGGATGACTAATGTACCTTCTAACATGCCATCAAACCACATTCATTATGCTCTCAATTGATAAATGTAGGCTACATTGATTATGTTTATGAGCTCTGTGCATCCCTTCCCCCTCCATACCCAGGTGATTCAATGTATGAAAGGGAGAGTGAGACTGGGCTGCTTAGGTATCGTTTTCTATCCTAACCTCTTATTTGTTGCATGCAGCACCATTTCTGTTCTGCTACAGTTTGTCTCCTGCCAGCAAATATGTTATTTGTCATCCAACAAATATGTGGGTAATTGAAGTCCCCCATTACTACTATCTCCCTTCCTTTTGCATGCTTGGCCATCTGTTCCAGGAAGGCATCATCTATGTCCTCCGTTTGGCTTGGGGATCTATAGTAAACTCCCACAATGAGGTCCCTGTTATTCTTCTCTCCCTTAATTTTGACCCAAATGCTCTCACTTTGGCTTTGAGGTTCTAAATCTTGGATCTCTTCACAGGTATACACATCCCTGACATATAACGCCACTCCTCCTCCTTTCTTGTCTGGTCTGTTTCTCTGAAATAGATTGTATCCCCCCATTATTACATTCCAATCGTGGGACTTATCCCACCAGGTTTCAGTGGTGCCTATTATGTCATATTTAGTTTGCTGTACCAAGAGCTCAAGCTCATCTTGTTTATTTCCCATGCTTTGCGCATTAGTGTACAGACATTGAAGTCCATTAATCATTCCCCCGTGTCTCTTATTTAAGGATTTTTTCCTCCCACCACTAGGTCTGCGTGCTGTTTGCTCCATTTGGTCTATGACATTTGGATGATCATCTTCATCAATTGATAGACTCCTACCTTCAGGAGCACTGTCTCCCTCCCCCACATTAGTCAGTTTAAAGCCCTCCTGATGAGGTTTCTGAGATTCTTGGCAAAAACATTTCTCCCAACCGTTGTGAGGTGCAGCCCATCACTTGCCAGAAGTCAATCTTCAAGAAACTGCAGTCCGTGATCTAAGAATCCAAACCGTTCCTGTTTACACCATTTGCGAAGCCAGCTGTTCACTTCCACTATTTTTCCCTCTCTCCCTGGGCCACGTCGTTCAACTGGGAGGACAGATGAGATGACAATTTGTGCATTTAGTTGCTTCAATTTCCTGCCGAGGGCCTCGTAGTCTCTTTTGATCTTCTGGAGGCTATTGCTTGCAGTGTCATTGGTTCCCACATGAACCAAGAGGAAGGGGTATTTGTCAGTGGGTTTTATGATTCCTTGCAGTCGTTCAGTTACATCTTGGATCTTAGCCCCGGGGAGTCAGCACACTTCCCGAGACATCTTGTCAGGCCTACAGATCACTGCTTCTGTTCCCCTCAGTAGGGAATCCCCTATCACCACTACACGCCTCCTCTTAGGTTTGGTCGGGGTTCTTCCGTGAGCTGTCCGTTCCAAGGTCGCCTGCACATTCCCTGAGGACTGACTTTGCTGCTCGTCTTCATATACCTGATCGACTGTAATGAGGGAGAGATCCTCAAATGGAGTCTGCTCTTCGTCTTCCATGCTAGGGGAGAGGACCTCAAAGCGATTGTGTATTTCTAAACAATCAGAGCGAACCCTGGGCCTCCTACTTCTTTGAGTCACGTTTCTCCATATATCTGGCTCCTGTGTTGGTGAACTAGCCTCCTTCTCAGGGGAGTCCCCTGTCTCCTCCTTGGTGGAGACGGTGTGCTCTGTTGCTTCCAAGAAGAGCTCCAGCTCTCTAATTCTTTGGAGCGTAGCTACACGTTCTTCCAGTTGCTGGACTTTGTCTTTTAAGAGGGCAATCAACATGCAATTGCTACAGGTAAAGCTGCCTGCAACCTTTGGCAAGATGGCAAACATTGCGCAGGAACCGCAGGCGACTGCAGCTGTTCCCTCCCCCTCCATCTTGAGAATGTGTCATTGGGGGTGGCTACAGCGGTCCTCCATCATAAAAAGCGTGAAGACAGGACAAATAACTCCTCCCACAAAAAAAACCCTAGGTCTCCCCCAACGAACGTTTGAGACTAGCTCCCCTAAATCTACACGATGGATCAAACTGCGCGCGCTGCTGCCCTGCAAGCTCTGATAAGCTCTTCCCACAGCTAATCACCTGCCTCAACAGAAACCCTGCCCCCTCTGACCTTTGCACAGGGAGAACAGCTAATCAGCCACAAAGAAACACACACACACAAGAAAACCCTTTTTGCTCTTCCTTCAACTGCTGCCCTGCGAACGGCGATCTGGCACTTCTCCCTCTTTACCTTGAGCGCGGCCTCCTGGAACCTGGTCAGTACGGTGTGGAGGCGCTCGAACAGCTGCTGGTGTGAGTCTGCGGACACCAAGACATCATCAAAATATGGTACCATGCCCGGAAGCCCTTGCAGGAGACGCTCCATAAGGCTTTGGAAGATCCCAGGAGCCACATTTACTCCGAACTACAAACGGCGGCAACAGAATGCCCCTCGGTGGGTGACGATTGTCGGGGCTTCAGCGGTGGCATCATCGACGGGCAGTTGTTGATGGGCTTGGGCAAGGTTCAGCTTAGCAAAGACCTTACCCTCATCCAAGGAACGCAGCAGGTGTTGAACAATAGGAACCGGGTAAGCGTGCTGCTGAAGTGCCTTGTTGATTGTGCACTTGTAGTCGGCACAGATTCTCACCAACCCATCCGGCTTGACAGGCGTGATGATGGGGGTTTCCCACTTGGCGTGGTCAACTGGCTCCAAAACTCCTTGGGCGATTAGCTTGTCCAATTGTTCATCCACCTTAGCCTTGAGAGCAAAGGGAACCCGGCGTGGCTTTAGCTTGATGGGGGCGACTTGTGGATCAAGGCTAAAGGAGATGGGCGTACCTGTATATTGCCCCAAGTGCCGTCAAAAACCTCAGCAAAGTCTTTGACCAGATCCTCAGTCTCTGTGTTAGAGATGCGGTTGATGCTGGTGACTTCCATCAAACCAGTCTAGCCCTAGGAGGCTTGGCCGCTGACCTTCGACCACCACCAGTCAGAGCAGGCCTGAAAAATCCTTGAAGGTGATCTGGAACCGGCCAACGCCTACCACGGGAATGTTGTTTCCCTGGTAGTCTCTCAGGTGTACACGGTGAGAGTCGAGTTGCCTTTTAGACACTCTGGGTACCAGTCTTTTGATGGTGCTCCAAGACACGATGGACAGGGCAGACCCAGTGTCAATCTCCATGTCACATGGAGCTCCTTCAATGAGCACCGTGACGTTTAGCTTGCGTCGCGTAGGCGAGTCGGTTTGGCTAATAGTGGTTCCAGACGGGCAGTGGCAGTTGGTGAGAGCGAAACAGCTTTCCTTGGCGGACTGGAGTGAAGACTTGGACTTGTGAGGCAGTGAAGGGGGGGTGCCGGACGGAGCCAATCGGCAGACCTTAGCAATGTGGCCCCTTCTGGAACACTTCCGACAGATGGCATCTCTGAATCGACACTTGGCACGGGAATGGTTGCCTCCGCAGCCGGCATATTCCAATTGACCTTTGGACTTCTGTTGGAACTTCCTGCGCTCCCGCTTTATCTGGTGCACGTCATCGTCTTCACTGGAGGATGCCTCATCACTGCTGGCCTCTTCATGATGCACTGGAACTGGCTTCCTAGCAAGACGTGGGCTGCTGGCTTGAGGATCAGCAGCTTCCGAGGCCACGGCCTCCTCAATGGCTTTCTGCAGCGTGAGGTCTGGTTTGGCGAGGAGACACCGTTGCAGACAGATGTCCCGGACCCCGCAGGCGAATCGATCCATCAGGGCATCGTCTAAGTCTCAGAACTTGCAGTGCATTGCAGCCTGTCGCAGGGTGGTGGTGTAGTTGTTGATTGACTCCCCCGCTGCCTGGTTCCGGTGGTAAAACGCATGGCGGGCAGCAATCTTGGATGGCTTTGGCGCGTAGTGGTTGCGGAGCTTCTCTTGAATCGTGTCCCACGGAGCTGCCTGGACTGCTTCAGGTGCAAGCTGCTTCAGGTGCAAGCAATGCTCAGGCCATCTCAAACACCTCAGGCCCACAGAGGATTCTTCTTTCTATGTAGATGGAACCCAAAACAACCTGTTTTGCTTTGTTTAGCCTTTTTACACTTCGCTTTGCTATTTGTGGGTGAATGAACAATTTGTTCAGGACCTGAGACAGTGGTGGGCAACCCAAATTCCCTTCTAAATTCCCTTCCTGGCAGGAACTACATGGTACAGCGCTGCAGATCTATGCTATGCATTCTTCAGTCTCCCTCTAGCCCCTGAGAGTCAATTCCTCTTCGCCTTCACCTGGGGACCTAGTTAACTAACCTGGACCAGACTACCCCAGGGTTATGCGGAATCACCCGCTATATTTTCTGCAATATTACACCAGGATTTACAGGATGTACATCTGTCTGGTCTACCTATCTGCTCTATGTAGATAACATTTTAATATGTTCTACCAGCGAGGAGGCGTGTAAATTAGACACAAAACACCTCCTTCTCGAGCTAGCATATAAAGGACACAAGGTGTCCCCTAAGAAGCTCCTTCAATGAGCACCGTGACTGTGTATCTGAAGAAGTGTGCATGCACACGAAAGCTCATACCAAGAACTAACTTAGTTGGTCTTTAAGGTGCTACTGGAAGGAATTTTTTTATTTTGCCTAAGAAGCTGCAATACTGCAAGCAGGAAGTAAAATACCTCGGACATATCCTGGGGATAGGCACCCAAAGCCTAGCAACTGACAGAATAGAGGCAGTCACCAAAATCCCCCTCCCCAAAACAAAGAGACAATTGCCAGGCTTCCTTGGTATGGCAGGCTTCTGCCAAGCTTGGATTGCCGGCTACAGCGAAATAACTAAACCCCAGTCCACTATGACCCGCCAAGATCATCCTGATGAACTGATTTGGGGAGAGGAAGCCTATAACACCTTTGAAAGCCTTAAGAGGGAATTACGATCTGCCCCCGCCTTGGGCCTCCTGGACTATCGCATCCCTTTCAACCTATTCATTCATGAACAAATGGGGGTAGCCTCAGGAGTTCTTACCCAGCCCTTCCGAGATCAAGAAAGGCCAGTGGCATATTACAGTCTATAACTCAATACTGCAAAGGGAGCAGTGAGTTGCTTGAGAGCCATTGCTGCCACTGCACTCCTCCTTCAAAAGGCTCAAGAGACAGTGTTGGGACATAAGATCACAATACACGTTCCCCACGCAGTCTCAACCCTTCTAGCTCTAAGGGGCTGCCACCACTTCTCAAACCCACGTCTAAACCGTTATGAAGCCCTCCTGTTAACTCCATACAATGTCACTATTAAACGGGTCAACTCCCTAAACCCAGCAACCCTACTACCCCTCCTGTTGCGTTCGCAAAGTAAAGGAAGGATTGAACTCTGATTAATAAGAATACACACAGAGGCTTGAACCAGCAAGACTCTGGGAAGGGTGCATATAAATCGTCTCTCTCTCTCTCTGTGCCTGTCCATGTGCAGCCCCTGGCCCAGGCCGTTTTATTCACAAAAGAACTTTTTACAGAGTGTTCGTAAGAACCAATCAGATTTCTTCTGAGCATTTCCACAAACCCACGTGGGGACAAGTTAAACTACTAAAACTAATTAAGCACAAATATTTCTGGGGTAAACAAAGAACAGAACTACAAAGAGCATATGGCAACCCCGGAGGTAATAAACAATCAGTACATATGATAAGAAGGATGACCAGGAGGACAGCGGATCATTATCACCTTCATGTGAGATCTGTTTCCTGGCCCTAAGATTAACATCCTAAGATTAATATATAAGAAACTGCTTCAAAGAAACTTGCCCACTATCTTTATGGCCCATGATGCCTGCCTGGTGAAGCAACTGCTGTGTACGTGACATGTGAGGAAGAGAGGAATGGAACAGGGATGCAGGGGTGTAGATTGATCAAGAATCATATCAAAATATGATATGTCAGGAAAAAAGCAGCAATGTGAGAGCGAGCTGCAGGTGGCTGCAAAGCAAAACAGGATGTTGATGTTTGGGACTGTACCATGGGAACGAAGGGGCAGTCTATTCACTGTTCTGAGCACCGGATGTTAGCTCAGAGTGTCATCTGACCTGGACTGGAAGTACAGGGGTGGAGTTTTTTCTCTCTACTGTTGGAGTCTGATGAGTGCAGACGCGTTTCTCTGTACTGCTGCAAAGACAGAAATAAAGCGATGTAAATAGAATTCTGTCTGTCTCTTTCCCCCTCCCTGAGGGAGGCAGGGAGGAGGGAGGAGTGGTGTGTCCCTCTCACGCTGAGTGGGATCGCCGATAGTGACCTAGCCTGTATCCTGCCGGGAGACGCAGACGGGGAGGTCAACAAGGATCTTAAGCCGAGTGCCTGGAGAGTGGCCAGTTTTCCCTCTGATAAGGCTTAAGAATCCAACATAAACCCAGTCAACGCAATGCTTTCATTGCTGACACAGATGGCTTACCCTATATCTGTTATAATTCCTCATAGCAATCCCACCTGATCACTACATCTCTGGATATTTGCACTCCTACACCCTCCCAGATGATGGCACCCTGCACCATGATTGTACAAAGATAGTCCAACAAGCTGAGAAACCCCGAGAAGATTTAGACCACCTCCCTCTAGAAAACCCTGATCTAATACTCTACACAGACGGCAGTTCCAAAGTCATAAACGGGGAAAGGAAGACTGGATATGCCGTAGTCTCTGACTTCAAAGTCTTAGAAGCCAACCCTATATATATATTTTTTTTTATAATAATTTTTATTACATTTTTTTACAACAGAAAAAAGAAAGAACATAGAAAATAGAAAGAAAAAAGAACAGAAAGGTCAAACCATTTCAACAACTTATTTCAAATTTCCATCGGACTTCCCCACATCTCCCGCCCAGTGCATTCTTAACAATAAAAATTATCAGCAAGTTATACCCTTGTTTCTTGTGTTTCTTTGTACTTTCAATTGCAATTTTAAGTTTAAATCCCTTATTTTCCATTTACTCTAAAAATATAGCATATTATCGTTTTTACCCATTTAAACTTTGATTCTTTCATGAATATTATCCAATTTCTTATATAATCCACTCTCATTGCTGGGGCTGACCTTCCAAATCATACGGCATCTCACAGTTCATATAACTTATAATACTTTTGCAAATAGTCCTTAAATTTTTTCCAGTCCTCTTCCATTGCTTCTTCTCCCAAATCTCGGATCCTGGCAGTCATCTCAGCTAGTTCCATGTAGTTCATCAATTGCGTCTGCCAATCCTCCAGTGTGGGCAAATCTTGAGTCTTCCAATATTTGGCGATAAGGATCCTTGCTGCTGTGGTGGCATACATGAAAAAAGTTCTGTCCTTCTTTAACACCTTCTGGCCGACAATGCCCAGGAGGAATGCCTCTGGTTTCTTAGGAAAGGTGTATTTAAACACCTTTTTTAACTCGTTGTAAATCATTTCCCAGAAGGCCTTCACTCTTGGGCAAGTCCACCAGAGATGAAAGAATGTCCCTTCAGCCTCCTTACATTTCCAACATTTATTATCGGACAAATGGTAAATCTTAGCAAGCTTGACTGGGGTCATGTACCACCTGTATACCATTTTCATAATGTTTTCTTTCAAGGCATTACATGCCGTAAACTTCATACCGGTGGTCCATAACCTTTCCCAGTCCTCAGACATGATGTTGTAACCAATGTCCTGAGCCCATTTTATCATGGCTGATTTAACTGTCTCATCCTGAGTGTTCCATTTAAGTAGCAAGTTATACATTCTCGATAATAACTTGGTCTTTGGTTCTAACAATTCTGTCTCAAGTTTCGATTTTTCCACCTGGAATCCTGTTTTTTTATCTAGCTTAAAAACCTCATTAATTTGGGCATAATGAAGCCAGTCTTGCACTTTACCCTTTAATTTTTCAAAGCTCTGCAACCTCCAGTTGTCTCCAATGTTTTCTATTATTTCCCAATATTTCGGCCAACCGGCCTCCATATTAGGTTTTTTCCGAGCCTTGGCCTCTATTGGTGATACCCACCTCGGAGTTTTGCTTTCTAACAAGTCTTTGTATTTTTTCCAGACCATAAATATTGCTTTTCTGACAATATGGTTTTTAAACATTCCATATGTTTTTGCCTTGTCATACCACAAATACGCATGCCAACCTAGCGAATTATTGAAGCCTTCCAGATCTAGGACATCAGTGTTTTCTAACAAAATCCAATCTTTCAACCAGCAGAAGGCCGCAGCTTCATAATATAACCTTAAGTCTGGCAGGGCAAACCCCCCTCTCTCCTTTGCATCAGTTAATATTTTAAACTTTATTCGGGGCTTTTTGCCCTGCCAAACAAATTTAGAAATATCCCTCTGCCACTTTCCAAAACATTCCACTCTGTCCACAATCTGCAAGGCTTGAAACAAAAACAACATTTTTGGCAAAACGTTCATTTTTATAGCTGCAATTCGGCCTAACAAGGATAATTTCAGTCTTGACCAAATTTCTAGATCTTTTTTAACTTCTGACCAACATTTCTCATAATTATCTTTGAATAAATTCAAGTTCTTGGAAGAGAGATTGACCCCCAGGTATTTCACTTTTTTAACAATATTTAGTTCTGTTTCCTTCTGAAACCCCTCTGTTTCAATAGTTGTCAAGTTTTTCCCTAACACCTTAGTTTTTTGTTTGTTCAACTTAAAGCCCGCCACCCGACCAAATTTCTGGATCAATTCCAGAACTCTTTTTGTACTAGATTCTGGCTCCTGTAATGTTAAAACCAAATCATCTGCAAATGCTTTCAGTTTATATTGTTTCACTCCGACCCGTATTCCTTGTACCTGCCGATCCTTCCTTATCATATTCAGCAAAACCTCCAGGACTGAAATAAACAATAAAGGGGAGAGGGGGCACCCCTGGCGTGTTCCTTTTTCAATCTGAAGTTCTTCTGTCACCACATTGTTCACTATCAACTTAGCTTTTTGTTCAGAATAGATTGCTTCTATTCCGTTCTCAAACCCCCTTCCCACTCCCATCCCTTCCAAGTTTTTCTTCATAAATTTCCAAGAAATATTGTCAAAGGCCTTCTCCGCATCAATAAAAATTAACACTGCTTTAGTGTTGATATTTGTTTGTAAAAGTTCCAGAATATCGATAATATTCCTAGTGTTATCAAACAAATGTCTACCTGGGAGAAAACCTGCTTGGTCCTTATGAATTACTTCATTTAATACTTTTTAAAATCTGTTTGCCAAAATATCTGCAAATATTTTGTAATCCACGTTTAGGAGTGAGATGGGACGGTAGTTCTTAAGTTGAGTCTTTTCAGTTTCCACTTTGGGTATCAATGTGATGAATGCTTCTTTCCACGTTTCTGGTGCCCTCCCTCCCCCCATAATCTGGTTACAAACCTCCAGTAATGGTTGTATCAAGTAGTCCTTTAACATCCTGTAGTACTTGGAGGTAAGTCCATCAGGGCCTGGAGATTTGCCTAGCTGCATATTCTGGATGGCAACCTCAATTTCCTGTTGTGTTATTTTACAATTCAAGATTGATCTCTTCTCTTGGGATAGTTCTGGTAGGCCATTGTCTTTCAAGAATTGTTCTATCTCAGTCAGTTCCTCGGGCCCTTGGGTGTACAGTTTTTTAAAATATTTCTGGAAGCACTTTCTAATTTCTCCCGGTTTCTGAATACTTTTTCCTTCAACTTCTAAGTTGGTAACATAATTTAGTTTTTGTCTCTTTTTCAACTGCCAAGCTAGCAGTTTCCCACATTTATTCGCAGATTCAAAAGATCTTTGTTTCATTTGTTTGATTTTCCATTCCACTTCTTGGTTGATCAATTTCATATATTGTGACTGATGGAATTTAATTTCTCTTAGAGTCTCTTTTGATTTTGGATTCAATCTTAATTTTTTCTCTCCATCTCTTATCTTCTCTAATATCTTGTCCTTTTCCCCATTCCAGAATTTTTTCTTGATCGTGTTTTGTTGTATCAGAAACCCTCTCATAACAGCTTTACTTGCGTCCCAGATTATTCTTTTTTCCACCGAGGTGTTGAGGTTAATTTCAAAGCAGTCCTTTAAAGCTTTTTGGGCCTTCTTTACAATCTCTTGATCTCTTAGCAGGTTGTCATTCATTTTCCATCTGAAGGAGTCGGCAGTAGTAAATCTCATTTCCATTTTCAGAGCGTTGTGGTCGGAGCAGGTCTTTGGGCAGATTTCTACTCTTGTGGTCTTAGGTGCCAGCCCTCTAGTTGTCCAAATTTGGTCGATTCTTGTCCATGACAGGTGGGCCTCAGAGAAGAAAGTTCCTTCTTTACCTAGGGGGTTTCTCGTCCTCCATAGGTCAATCAAATCCATATTGTCAGTTAGTTCGAAAAAAGTTTTTGGTAGTCTTCCATCTTTAGTCAGATTCTGGTTCTGTGACTTGTCCATATAGGTAGAGACCACCCCATTCATGTCTCCCATCATGATGATGTTAGAATAGTCCAGATAGTCCAGTAATGTCTCATGAAGCTTCTTGTAGAATTCTGATTTCCCCTCATTTGGTGCGTAGATTCCTAAGATCAAAACTTTTTCTCCTTGGATTTGTATTTCAATTGCCAGGATTCTTCCTTGTTCATCTTTAAACAGAAATTTTGGTGATAAATTCTCTTTTGCATAAATCACCACTCCTCTCTTTTTAACTCTGTCTGATGAGATAAATTCTTGGCCTAGTCTTTTGTTTATTAACACTTTCCTGTGAAGCCTAGTCACATGAGTTTCTTGCAGACAGATTATATCCAAATGTTCCTTCTTCAAAATATGAAAAATCCTTTTGCGTTTTTCCAGGGAATTTGCGCCATTAATATTCCAACTATACAGCTGCAGAGACATCCTGTAACAATCTGTTGTTGCTCTTTATGGGGCGTCTTCTTTCTTGTCCAAATCCGAGGGTGCTGGCTCTTTTCCAGACTCAGGTGGAGGCCAAGGAGCAGCTACTCCTTTCTGCAGGTCTTCTCCGTGGTCGTGTAGAAACTTCTGGCTGTCCTCTTTCGTCCTGATTTTAATCTTCTTTCCTGTGTAGTTGAATGATAGGCCTTGTGGAAACTCCCACCTGTAAGGTATTCCGTTGCTTCTCAGAAGTCCAGCTAGATCAGTATAGTTAGATCTGAGATCTAGTAGTTGTTTAGGAATATCCTTGTAGATTTGTGCTCTTCTGTCCTGGATCTCAAGTGCTTTATTAAAATGTAGGTCAAGTAGTTTGTCTCTCTCCTGCTTGGTCCTTAAGATGATCAAGCAATCTCTAGGCCTGTCTTTCTTGACAACTCTTCCCAATCTGAATGCAGTTGTTATTTTAAAGTCTGTATCTTCCTCTATACCCCAGAATTTAGAGAATTCTGCTGTCAAAAAGCCGGTCAAATCCTCTTTCTCAATCTCTGGGATAGAGCGTAATCTTAAATTATTTTCCCTGTTTCTCAGTTCCACCATAGACAGGTAGGCCTGCTGGTCGGTGATGTGTTTGTGTAGCGGCCTTACCTCTCCTTTCAATTCATCCACTTTCTGAATTGCTTGACTTGCTTTTTCGTTTGCAGCCTCGGCCAATTTCCGGTTCTCAGATGTTGCGTCTTTTAAATTCCCAATTTCTTGTGAATGCTTAGCCACTTGTTCAGATAGTTTAGTAATTGAGGATGTGGCTAAGTCGATTTTTGCTGTTTGGTCATCAACCTTCTTATTCAAAATTGCAAATTGTTGTAGCATTTGATCTAGAAGAGTGCCAGATCCCCCTGCTGCCATATCCTCAGTCGTTGGCTGGTCAGCTGCCTTAGATGGGGCTGTTGTTGGAGGTGCAGCTCCCTGTAGAACAGCAGGGACCGAAGATCTGCGAGACTGGGAAATCAAAGTTGTTTGTACAAATTGGCCTTTCCCTGCTTTCGACGCAGCTCTTGTTTTTGGAGGGCCGCTCATTCCCCACCTGTCTTTGGATTCAAGGTCAAACTGTCAAATGTTCCATGGGAAAGACAGGCCTCAAAGTAAATAACCAAACCACAGAGAGTCAAAACAAAGTTAGTTCTCAGGAATTTGTAAGTCCCAAAATCCACTAGAGGGAGTATTGTTGCAGTTCAGGAAAAAAGGAATAAAGTTTTAGCCGCCATTAAAGTTCCTGCAGCTGAATAAGTTAACAATAGTCTTTAAAAAAACTTTTTTCCCTGGCAGAGCCCTTTCAATGTTACCACAATATTGTATCCAAAAGTGCAAGATACAGTTGTTTAATTGTATCTTTCCAATGGTGCCTTTATGTGTCCATTTCAACTTTATAAAAGTATCCGCAAAGCGACCCTTTTCCCCCTGCCAGCCCGGGACTGGGTTTTTTTTTTTCTTAAAGTTTTTAGAATCCACAAAAGGAGAGGATCTCCAAGTTAAATCAAAAAGAAAAAAGAGAGCTTGCCTTTCCCTTCAGTTGCTAATTCCACCAGACGCATGAAACATCCCGTTTTAAAGTCTCTTTCTATTGCTTCCAGCTTGTCTGATCCTTTGCCTTTGATCATAAGCACTACCGGGAGACGGACTTCCTTTTTCTCGTCTCCCGCTTTCAGCCAAATTTCTAATTTACAGTTCCAAATTAATACTCTTCTTACTCACGAGTAGATGATTTAGGATCCAATGCTTAAGGAAGAAAGGTCGGCGCTCATCGACAACAGCCGCGCGGCTTCGCTCCCGCAGAAAGAGCGATGTACTCTCAGCACCGCTTCCCCTCCGCGCTTCCGGAGCCCCTTACGGGGTCCCTTCTTCGTTTTGGGGGTCGCTCCAGGTGCCCGCCGAGTCCCACGGCCACGAGCTCACTCTGCTCGTGGTTTATCTTGATGGATCGTCGCTGTGCCGTAGCGAACGATCCTTTCCTGCGGAGCCCCTCTTCAGAGACTGAAGAGGACCGCCATTGCTCGTTTCGCGCCGCCTCCGGAAGTCCATTCCAGAAGCCAACCCTATAAACCCTCAATATAGTGCCCAGGCGGCAGAGTTAATTGCCCTCATAAGGGCTTGTGAGATTAGCGAAGGAAGAAGGACAACACTGACAGCAAATATTGCTTCGGACTAGTACACACAACTGGCCAGATATGGCTCCAAAGAGGCTTCCTGACCGCAGCTGGTTCTCAGCTCTCCCACGCCGCCCTAGTGGAAAGGTTACTAACAGCCATCCACATGCCCAAAGCAATAGCCATCGTCCATTGCAAAGCACATACAAAGGGGAGGGACTCAGTCTCCAAAGGTAACAGGCAAACCGACAGGGCAGCCCAAATGGCCTCACTACATCCCCCAGAGGACGAGACTAAGTTCCAAGGTATACAACTCCCTGCCAACATTGACTTCAAACAAATGTACCAATCGGCCACTGAAGAGGAATAAACAATGTGGGAATCCATGGGCGCCAACAAAACGGGTGGCGTCTGGCTCCTCCCAGACGGCAGAACCGTCATGCCAAAAGCCTGGACTCCAAAATTTGTGAGGGTCCTCCACCAACAGACACATTGGGGAAAGGGAAGACTAATAGACCATGTCCAAAGGTGCTGGTATGCTCCAGGGATAGCGGCTGCAGCCACAGCAGCCTCAAAGAATTGCATAACATGCATAACATGAGAGTTTACAGCTGGATTTCATCGACTTACCCCAGTGTCAGGGGTTCAAACATGCCCTAATCATAGTGGACAAATTCTCCTCCTGTGTGGAGGAATTCCCTTGCAAGAAGGCAACCGCTTCAGTACTCGCCAGGGCCCTTTTACAAGATATCATTCCCCGGTATGGAGTACCCCGTCGACTGGACAGTGACTGCAGAGGCAGTCCAACAGGAGGCCCAAGCTCTTCGAATAAAGTGGGAATTCCATACACCCTACCACCCAGCCTCATCAGGACAAGTAGAGAGCATGAATCAAGAGGTAAAGGTACAGCTAGGGAAACTTTGTAGTACCACCGGACTAAAATGGGTAAATGCACTCCCACTAGTTCTCCATAATATTCGGAGTGCCCCCACTGGACCGTTAAAACTGTCCCCCTTTGAACTTCTGTTTGGGAGACCCCCTCCCTCTGTTTATAACACTTTATTTCCCCTCTTGGAACTTGAGGTGGGGGAAGCAGAACTTACTAATTATGTCATTCAGCTCCAAAAACAGCTACAACATCTCCACAAGTATGCTGCCATAGAGGGACAGAATCTACCAATCAACGTCCCAGCACACTCCTTCCACCTGGGGGACTGGATCCTGGTTAAAGTGTACCAGAAGCTGCCCCTTCAACCTGCCTGGGAGGGCCCGTACCAAGTACTTCTAACCTCGCCTACTGCTGTGAAGGTGGGAGAAAAGAACGCCTGACTACATCACACTAGGTGCAAGGCAGCACCACTGCCCCAGGAGGCGCAGGAGAGCCAGGGAGAGGACTACACCTTTGATGCCCCGCCTCCTGCCGCAACCTCCTACATCAACGAGGACGAGGCCCAACAGACCGGACCAGATCGGGGTCAGGATCGGGCCCAACAGACCGGACCAGATCAGAGTCAGGATTGGGCCCAACAGACTGGACCAGATACTACCTCTGAGCCCATCTGGACCTCCGAAGTTGTCCTGGACACAACCGCCATCAAACTACACCTCAAACATGTTTGACAGCTCAACTGACAGCTCCACTGACAGCTCATTGCTTCGTCACTTTCCTTCAGCGCTCCGTTTGACAGCTCAACCGACAGCTCCACTGACAGCTCACCACTTCACAGCCCAACTCCTCTTTTCCGAGCGCCAACCCAGCCCTCCGTTCATCCTGTTTACCACCCCGCTGCTGAATATGGAATATTGCCCACCCTTTTTATCCTCTCCTCCCTGACCAGGATCTCCGCTTTCGCGTCGAGCCACTGCACTGGATTACAAACAAACTACCATTTCTTGGACTTTCACAGTATCGAATCTGGGGGGAAATCCAACCCTGACTGAATGGGGGACTTGGACTTCTGTCTCTCTGTGTCACTGACTCTGTTGCACCATTCATTAGTACCCAGACTTACCAATAACCAGTACTGGGAACTCTTTATACGAGACCAAAATCTCCAACGTATAGGGTCAGCCGTCCTCACTCTCAACCATCAGTATTGGTACTGATATGTACCATGGGGACATATATTCACCCAGTGCTTTTCAAGCTGCACTGGCTCCCGGTGGAATACAGGGTCAGATTTAAGGTGCTGCTTTTGACCTTTAAAGCCCTTCACGGCCTAGGACCCTCGTACCTATGGGACCGCCTCTCCCGGTATGCCCCACGGTCCATAAATAGTAACACTCTAGTGGTCCTGGGCCCTAAGGAAGTTAGATTGGCTTCAACCAGTGCCAGGGCCTTTTCAACTCTGGCTGGTGGAACGCTCTGCCTCATGAGACCAGGGCCCTGCAGGATCTGATTTCTTTCCGCAGGGCCTGTAAGACAGAGTTGTTCCACCTGGCCATTGGCTTGGAGCCAATTTGATTCCCTCCCTCTCTTTCTTTTTTCTTTTCCTTCTCCTCCTGCGAGGAGACTACATTTTAATATTTTAATGTTTCAATATTTTATTGTTGTATTTTTAATTTTGTTTTTAAGTTGTAATAATTCAACTTGTTTTTATTATTGCTTGTAAGCCGCCCTGAGCCTGGCCTTGGCTGGGGAGGGTGGGGTATAAATAAAAATTATTATTATTATTATTATTATTATTATTATTATTATTATTATTATTATAAAAAATTTATTAGTTTTACAGAATTTTTAAAAACAAACAAACACTAAAAGACATACAAACACGTATAATTTAATAACATTTTTTCATACTCCTCTTTTCTGGGACTCCCCCATACCCCCCTTTCTGCATCCCAATGTCCATAATTTGGTAGCAACTCCCAATTGTTACTTTCCAACCTCTGTCATCTTAGATATCTCTATGATCTGACCTTCTATCACTGCATCCCCTTGTTCCTAAAAACCACAACACTCTAACATTCATCAAGTTTATAATAGTCCTTAAGGTAGCTTTTAAATTTTCTCCATTCTTCTTCCACTGTCTCTTTTCCTTGGTCACGGATTCTGCCTGTCATCTCGGCCAATGTCATGTAGTCCATCACCTTCATCTGCCATTCTTCCAGAGTGGGTAGATCTTGTGTCTTCCAATACTTTGCGATAAGTATTCTTGCTGCTGTTGTAGCATACATAAAGAAAGTTCTATCCCTCTTTGACACCAACTGGCCAACAATGCCCAAGAGAAAGGCCTCTGGTTTTTTAGAGAAAGTACATTTAAGTACCTTTTTCATTTCATTATAGATCATTTCCCAGAAAGCCTTGATCTTCGGGCATGTCCACCAAAGGTGGTAGAAGGTACCTTCAGTCTCTTTACATTTCCAACATTTGTTATCGGGCAAATGGTAAATTTTTGCCAGCTTGACTGGGGTCATGTACCACCTATAGACCATTTTCATAATGTTTTCCTTTACGGCATTACATGCCGTAAATTTGATACCGGTGTTCCATAACCATTCCCAGTCAGCTGACATAATGTTATGACCAACATCCTGTGCCCACTTAATCATAACCGATTTGACTGTTTCATCCTGTGTATTCCATTTCAGCAGCAAGTTATACATTCTTGATAAATTCTTAGTGTTGGGTTCTAACAGTTCAGTCTCTAGTTTTGATTTTTCCACCTGGAAGCCAATTTTCCTGTCCTGTTTGAAAAACTCCATTATTTGGTGATATTGAAACCAATTTTGTACTTTATGTTTCAATTTCTCATGACTTTGTAATTTTAACTTATCTCCATCCTGTTCTAAAATTTCCCAATACTTCGGCCATCCGACCTCCATATTGAGTTTCTTCACTGCCTTAGCCTCCACTGGTGACAACCATCTAGGGGTTTTGTTTTCCAACAGATCTTTGTATCTTATCCAAACATTGAACAATGCTTTTCTAACAATGTGATTTTTAAAGGCACTATGCAGCCTGATTTTATCATACCATAGATATGCATGCCAACCGAAAGCATTATTGAAACCTTCCAGATCCAAAATGTCTGTGTTCTCGAGGAGCATCCATTCTTTCAGCCAGCAAAAAGCTGCTGCCTCATAGTACAATTTTAAGTCGGGCAGGGCGAAACCCCCTCTTTCTTTAGCGTCTGTCAATATTTTAAATTTAATTCTGGGCTTTTTGCCCTGCCAGACAAATTTCGAAATATCTTTCTGCCACCTCTTAAAACATTCCATCTTGTCAATAATCTGCAAGGTCTGAAACAAAAATAACATTCTAGGCAATACATTCATTTTGATCACTGCAATTCGGCCTAACATTGACAATTTCAAATTTGACCATATTTCTAGATCTTTTTTGATCTCTGACCAACATTTTTCATAATTATCCTTATACAAATTCACATTTTTAGATGTCAAATAAACCCCTAAGTATTTCACCTTCTTGACCACTGTCAACCCTGTCTCCTCTTGGAATTTCTCCTTTTCGGTATCTGTTAAATTTTTTCCTAAAACTTTGGTTTTTTGTTTATTCAACTTAAATCCAGCTACCTGGCCAAACTGTTGGATTATTTCTAGAACCTTTTTCGTACTAGTGTTTGGCTCTTGCAAAGTCAAAACTAGGTCATCTGCAAAAGCTCTTAACTTATAATGTTTAGCTCCGACCTGCACTCCCTTAACCTGCTGGTCATTCCTAATCATATTCAGCAACACCTCCAGAACTGAAATGAAGAGTAATGGGGAGATTGGGCATCCCTGTCGTGTTCCTTTTTCTATCTTAAGTTCCTCAGTTATTACATTGTTTACAATCAATTTGGCCTTTTGTTCAGAATATATTGCAGCCATACCATTCTCAAAACCTTGGCCTACCCCCATCCCATGAAGATTCTTTGTCATAAAACTCCAAGAAATATTGTCAAAGGCTTTCTCCGCGTCCACAAAAATCAGTACTGCTTTAGTGTTTATATTCACCTCTAACTTTTCCAAAATATCTATTATATTCCTTACATTGTCTGCTAGGTGTCTTTTTGGGAGAAAGCCTGCTTGATTCTTGTGAATCTTTTCCATCAGCACTTTTTAAAATCTTTTTGCCAAAATGTCTGCAAAAATTTTGTAATCCACATTGAGTAGTGATATTGGGCGGTAGTTCTTCAGTTGAGTCTTTTCAGTCTCTGTCTTTGGTATGAGTGAAATATATGCTTCTTTCCACGATTCAGGTGCCTTTTCTCCCTCAAGGATCTCATTGCAGACTTCTTTTAATGGTTGAATCAGCCATTCCTTCAACGATTTGTAGTATCTGGAAGTCAGTCCATCTGGTCCTGGAGATTTGCCCAATTGCGTATTCTGAATGGCAGCCTCTATCTCTTGTTCTGTTATTCTCTGGTTCAGATCCGTCTTATTTTGATGAGAGATTTTTTGTAATCCATATTTATCAAGGAATTTGTCTATATCTTCTTCATTTTGCGGGCCTTGAGTATAAAGTTTTTTAAAATAACTCAAAAAGCAATTTCTGATTTCATTAGGTTTAGATATATTCTTTCCGTCCACTTCTAGACTTGTAACTGTATTTAATTTCTGCCTTTTCTTCAATTGCCATGCCAGAAGTTTGCCACATTTATTTGCTGATTCGAATGTCTTTTGTTTCATTTGCTTTATCTTCCATTCAATCTCTTGATTCATCAATTCCATGTATTGTGTTTGATATAACTTAATCTCTCTTAAAATCTCCTGGGACTTTGGTTTTACTCTTAATTTTTTCTCTCCTTCTTTTATCTTTTCCAAAATCTTTTCTTTTTTCTCATTTTGTTTTTTCCTCTTTATTGAGTTTTGTTGAATCAGAAAGCCTCGCATCACCGCTTTGCTTGCGTCCCAGATCACTCTTTTTTTCACATCAGTCCTCAAATTTATTTCAAAATAGTCTTTTAAGGTTTTTTGGGCCTTCATAAGGATCTCCTTATCTCGAAAGAGGGAGTCATTCATTCTCCATCTAAATTGACCAGTTGTTGTAAGTTTCATTTCCATCTTCACAGCGTTATGGTCGGAGCAAGTTTTTGGGCAGATTTCTACCTTCTTAATCTTTGGAGCCATGCCACTAGTAATCCAAATTTGATCAATTCTGGTCCAGGTCATCATTGCTTGGGAGAAAAAGGTTCCCTCTCTCTCCAGAGGGTTCCTTGTTCTCCATATATCTATCAAGTCCATATTTTCCGTCATTTCAAAAAAGGTCTTAGGAAGTCTCCCTTCCTTAGAAACTGTTAGCCTTTGTGCCTTGTCCATGTTAGTGGAGACCACGCCATTCATGTCTCCCATAATTATCATATTGTAGTCCAAATAGTCCGTCAGAGTTTCATGAAGTCTCTTGAAGAAGTCAGATTTGCCTTCGTTTGGTGCGTAGATTCCAACAATCAAAAGTTTTTCTCCTTGTACTTGTATCTCCACTGCCAGATATCTCCCCTGCTCGTCTTTAAACATCATTTTTGGGGCCCATTTCTCTTTTACATATATCACAACTCCTCTTTTTTTAACTTTGTCTGATGAGATGAATTCTTGTCCTAGTCTTTTGTTTGTAAGTAATCTCCTATGAGCTCTGGTTATATGAGTTTCTTGTAAACATATCAGATCCAATTGTTCTCTATTCAAAATGTGAAATACTTGTCTTCTCTTCAAAGGCCCATTGAGTCCATTACAATTCCAACTAAGGAATTGCAGAGCCATCTTGTTATTTTTCTGACACTCCTCCAACAGCTCCAAGTTGTTGCTCTTCCTCTGATGGTGGTGGTTTTTGTCCAAGCGAGAGATTCAGAATGTCTAATGCTCTCCTCTGTTCTGCAATCGGGTCCACAGTCCCCTTCTGCAAGTCCTCTTGATTTCTTCCCAAAAATTTGTCTTTATCTTGAATTGTCTTTATTTTCACCTTCTTTCCCTTGTAATCAAAAGACAGTCCCTGTGGGAATTCCCACCTGAAGCGGATGGAGTTTTTCTTTAACAGAAGAGCTAAATCCTTGTAGAAGTTTCTTAAATCCAAGATATATTTTGGGATGTCTTTAAAAATCTGTACAGCTGAGTTTCCAATTTGCAAGGCCTTTTCAAAGTGTAATCCTAGTATTTTGTCTCTTTCTTCCTTAGATCTGAATGTAATCAGACAGTCTCTCGGGGTCTTTCTGTCCTGCTTTTTGCCCAGTCTAAAAGCTGTTGTAATTTTGAATTCGTCTTCCTCCAGATCCCAGCAGTCAACAAACTCCCGTGTTAAGTACTCCGCAAGATTGTCTCTTTCATTCTCTGGGATCAGTCTCAATTTCAAATTTCTCTCTTTTCTCTGTAATTCCCACAGAGCCAAAGTAGCGTCATGCTCATGGACCTTCTTGGCAATCGGTTCTAAATTCTCTTGTGTCTCTCCAGCAATAGCTTTCGCTTCTTCAGCAATTTTACGTGTAGTAGCATTTTCCTCAACCAATTTGTTTATAGATTCTGTGTTCTGGTCTAATCTTGCTGATATTTCTGTTAACTTTTGTGTATTTTCTGAAGTCTGTTTTGTGAGAGACTCCAGGGATTGATTTATCTTAAGCAGGGCTTCTGTCACGGCTTCCATAGAGACAGCTGTCACTTTTTCTTGTCCTGTTGTTCCTGCAAGTCCAGCAGTTACGCCTGTAATTGATCCTCTTTTCTTTGGCTGTTGTTGCTGCAGCTGTTGCTGTTGTTGTTGCTTGGTCTTGGCTCTTGTGACTATCTCTTCTTGTGAGCCACTCATGTCAAGGTTGTTTCCCACGGGAGCTGTTCCCCACTGGAAAATTCCACTGTCTTAGGCCGTGCCAACCTTTACTTTACCCTCTAGGGGGAGCAAATCAAAATGGCCAAATATAAAATGTCCAAATACAAAGGCAAAGAGATTATCCAAATACGTAGGAAAGGGAGAAAGAGAAAAATTAAAGCAAGTGTGGCTGGAGGCTTGTAACTGCAGATTGCCACAATTTCCCAGTAGATACTATTTCAGCTTATTCTGATGTACTGTAGCCAGTCAATGCAGAAACTTTGTATCAAAGTGTAACTTTCACAGGAAAAAGTCAGTTCAGTGTCCTGTTGCCCTAAAAGGCAGACCGTTTCATGCACTTAAACAGCTGAGGCAGCAGAGGATTTTTCTTTTGATTAAGTCCTGCAGTTGCCAAAGTCTCTTTCGCCTCCCCTCTGCCCTGCTAGCTAGAGGGGAGATCTAAAGTCCAAATGTCAGGTTTGATTAAATAAGAACAAAGTCTTTAACGGATGCAGCTTTAAAGTTCCGTTGCTTTCACTTTCATGCAGTCGGGGGGAGGCAGACTTCCTTGATTTTAACCTCCCCGCTTTCAACCAAATCTCCAAATTTTAGATCCAAATAAAAGTTCCGTTTTACTCACGGGTTTTTTCTGTCCGTAATTTACAGGAAGGAATCGGCGCTCTCCACTAATAGCGACGCGGCTTCACCCTGCGGGCTGGGTAGCGATTCTCAGCACCGCGCTCCCCCGATGTCGTTCCAGAGCCTTTAAAAAGGCTCTTTCTGCGGTAAAGGGGGGGCGCTTTTGGTGCCCACCGAAACTCCTCGTTCACAGGCTTCCGCGCCTGTGATTTTAGGGGTCCCCCGCTTGCCGTAGCGGGGCAGACCTGAACTCGCAGGGCAGTCCTTCTCCGGAGCTCGGAAAAAGGACCGCCATTAGCGCTGGCGCCGACCGGAAGTCCTATTATTATTATTATTATTATTATTATTATTATTATTATTATTACTACTACTACTGCCTGAGATGCAACAATGGGACTTACCTACTTTATGGCCAGGGAGAGATCTCTAGAAATCTGAACTGGACCGAAATCGAAGCCGGAGGGGCTACACACGTGTACACAGACTCACACCACCCTTCCGAAAATTTGATCTTTGGTTTCCAATGCCTTTTTATGACCCCTGAGCCATGAAAACCCTAACTGCAAGGACTCCGCCTAAGGCAATTCTGTTGCCTATGGAGCCTTGGACTCACTCATGACTGGAGAGGGGCAGAGTACCTGGAGGGTTGGCACCATCCTATACACCCCTCCCACACCCCTGTGTGGGACAACGCCGGTCCTTTGAGATGTGGCGGGATTGCTAAGGACAGGCGGCTCCTGAATACCACTGACCCACTATACCCAGCTGGCATCGCGCCCCGGCAGCTTGGCACAGACCTCTCCTTCCCGGGAGAAGATCTCCTTTTGTCCTGGGAGCAGAACTCTTACATCAAACTTCTTAGCCAGGTGGCTAAAGAAAGTCCCTACTTCAACTGTTGGATCTGTGCCCACGCACCCAGCCACCTCCAGCAAAGTCTTCCACTAGTTCCAGTAGCCATAACACTGGAACAATACCGTTCCGGAGATGTTGCCTCCTTATAGGAAAGCATTATATAATGTCTGGACTAGATATAAAGATTTGTTGGAAAATAAAACTCCAAGATGGCTGTCGCCAATGGAGGCTAAAGCTGTGAAAAAACTCAAGATGGAGGCTAAATGGCCAAAATATTGGGAAATTTTGGAACAACAGGGTGACAAACTGAAACTTCAGAGCCATGAGAAATTGAAGACCAAAGTACGAGATTGGCTCCATTATTACCAAATAATGGAAGTGTATAAACAGGACAGGAAAATTGGCTTCCAGGTGGAGAAATCAAAATTAGAAACAGAATTGCTAGAACCCAATGCTAAGAATTTGTCAAGAATGTATAACTTGTTGCTGAAATGGAATACACAAGATGAAACAGTTAAATCAGCTATGATTAAGTGGGCACAGGACATTGGTCATAACATCATGTTTGCTGACTGGGAACAGTTGTGGACCACCGGTTTGAAATTTACGGCATGTAATGCCTTAAAGGAAAATATTATGAAAATGATCTATAGGTGGTACATGACCCCAGTCAAGCTAGCAAAAATCTACCATTTGCCTGATAATAAGTGTTGGAAATGTAAAGAAACTGAAGGTACTTTTTATCACCTTTGGTGGATGTGCCCGAAGATTAAGGCTTTCTGGGAAATGATATATAATCAATTGAAAAAGGTACTTAAATGTACTTTCCCTAAGAAACCAGAGGCCTTTCTCTTGGGCATTGTCGGCCAATTGGTGCCAAAGAAAGACAGAACTTTCTTTATGTATGCGACCACAGCAGCAAGAGTACTCATCGCAAAGCATTGGAAGACTCAAGATCTACCCACTCTGGAAGAATGGCAGATGAAGGTGATAGACTATATGGGACTGGCTGAAATGACCGGCAGAATCCGTGATCAGGGGAAAGAGACGGCGGATGAAGATTGGAAGAAATTTAAAATTTATCTTAAGAAATATTATAAAATTAATGAATGCTAAAATGTCGAGGTTCTAGAAAAAAAGGCGATTACAGCTGTAAAAGATTAAGTAAAAGAAAAGAATAAGGGAAAAATTTGACAAAACTAAAAGTTAGGATTTGCTGAAATAAGTTTGGGAATTGGGATGCAGAAAGGGGAGGTATGAGGAAGTCGGCGAAGTAAGGTTTAAGAAAAAGGGATATGAAATTATGCATGTTTGTTTGTGTACTTGTTTGTTTGTAGTGTGTATTGTTTGTGTTTATAAAAACTGTGAAAAACCAATAAAAATGTTATAAAAAAAAAGAGATGTTGCCTCCTTACCCACAAATATCTGTACCTCACAGGTAAGGGACCCCTCTGTCGCCGCTTCACCGGAGAAGGGACCTCTATCGGAATTAGCACCTGCAATGTCAACCTCAAGACACTGAGATCCAGCGCCGAGGGTCTTCTGGCGGTTCCCTCATTGCGAGAAGTGAGGCTACAGGGAACCAGACAGAGGGCCTTCTCGGCAGTGGCGCCCGCCCTGTGGAACACCCTCCCATCAGATGTCAAAGAGATAAATAATTACCTGAGATTCAGAAGACATCTTAAGGCAGCCTTGTTCAGGGAAGTTTTTAATATGTAACACTGTACTGTTTTTAACACTGATTGTGAGCCGCCCAGAGTGGCTGGGGAAACTCAGCCAGATGAGCGGGGTATAAATAATAAATTATTATTATTATTACTTATTATTATTATTATTATTATTATTATTATTATTATTATTATTATTATTATTATATAAGATTCTAGCCACAGGAGAAGTGACTGTCACCAACCCGACGCGTTCCCAGACCTTTCCAAACCTCACCCTCGCCTGGGCCAACGCAATCGGCCACCCACCCACTTGGAAGCCACAACACTCAGACCTTATGCTATTGCAGACCTTTGCATCTGGCAGAATGGAATCGTTCCTCAGTGGCTTGTTCTGGGTGTGCAGAAACCGGGCATACACCTGGATAAGCCCACACATGTCTGGGTCCTGCTTTGTCGGATACATTGTCCCTGGGATTAGGGTCACCCCGCATCTACCACCCGGGAGACAGGGGAATAAAAGGAAACAAAAGGACCTGTCAGATCTCTCTGACATCGCTGCCAATGGAGAGACTGTGAGTCGGGCACTGTTCCCTGCTTACGGAGCTGGATCTAACCACGTCAACATTCTCAGACTCACCGACATCCTCCTGAAGTTCATGCAAGAAGCCACTCAGATAACAGACTCTTTGGTATCTGACTTCTCTGAGGTAGGTTACAAACGAGGATTGCTACAGACTTTTTTTTGTCAAGTCAAGGGGGGACCTGTGCTTTGATAGGCGCCGAATGTTGCACATATGTGACTGACCAATCCTTGAACATCACCGGACACTTAAATAACATACACGAATTGGCAGGGAGGCTCAGTGACATTAGAATCATAGAATCATAGAATCATAGAGTTGGAAGAGACCACAAGGGCCATCGAGTCCAACCCCCTGCCAAGCAGGAAACACCATCAGAGCACTCCTGACATATGGTTGTCAAGCCTCTGCTTAAAGACCTCCAAAGTAGGAGACTCCACCACACTCCTTGGCAGCAAATTCCACTGTCAAAAAGCTCTTACTGTCAGAAAGTTCTTCCTAATGTTTAAGTGGAATCTTCTTTCTTGTAGTTTGGATCCATTGCTCCGTGTCCGCTTCTCTGGAGCAGCAGAAAACAACCTTTCTCCCTCCTCTATGTGACATCCTTTTATATATTTGAACATGGCTATCATATCACCCCTTAACCTCCTCTTCTCCAGGCTAAACATGCCCAGCTCCCTTAACCGTTCCTCATAAGGCATCGTTTCCAGGCCTTTGACCATTTTGGTTGCCCTCCTCTGGACACGTTCCAGTTTGTCAGTGTCCTTCTTGAATTATGGTGCCCAGAACTGGACACAGTACTCCAGGTGAGGTCTGACCAGAGCAGAATACAGTGGCATTATTACTTCCCTTGATCTAGATGCTATACTCCTATTGATGCAGCCCAGAATTGCATTGGCTTTTTTAGCTGCCGCGTCACACTGTTGGCTCATGTCAAGTTTGTGGTCAACCAAGACTCCTAGATCCTTTTCACATGTACTGCTCTCAAGCCAGGTGTCCCCCATCTTGTATTTGTGCCTCTCATTTTTTTTTGCCCAAGTGCAATACTTTACATTTCTCCCTGTTAAAATTCATCTTGTTTGTTTTGGCCCAGTTCTCTAATCTGTCAAGGTCGTTTTGAAGTGTGATCCTGTCCTCTGGGGTGTTAGCCACCCCTCCCAGTTTGGTGTCATCCGCAAATTTGATCAGGATGCCCTTGAGTCCATCATCCAAGTCATTAATAAAGATGTTGAATAAGACCGGGCCCAAGACAGAACCCTGTGGCACCCCACTAGTCACTCTTCTCCAGGATGAAGAGGAACCATTGATGAGCACTCTTTGGGTTCGGTCAGTCAGCCAGTTACAAATCCACTGAGTGGTAGCATAGTCCACACCGCATTTTACCAGTTTCTTTACAAGAATATCATGGGGCAACTTGTCAAATGCCTTGCTGAAATCAAGGTAGGCTACATCCACTGCGTTCCCTTCATCTACCAGGCTTGTAATTCTGTCAAAAAATGAGATCAGGTTAGTCTGACATGACTTGTTTTTCAGAAATCCATGCTGACTATTGGTGATCACAGCATTCCTTTCTAGGTGCGCACAGACTGTTTGCTTAATGATCTGCTCCAGAATCTTCCCTGGTATTGATGTCAGACTGACTGGGCGGTAATTATTTGGGTCCTCTCTTTTCCCCTTTTTGAAAATAGGGACAACATTTGCCCTCCTCCAGTCTGCCGGGACTTCGCCTGTTCTCCAGGAATTCTCAAAGATGACTGCCAGTGGTTCTGAGATCACATCTGCCAGTTCTTTTAATACTCTTGGATGCAGTTCATCTGGCCCTGGAGACTTGAATACATCTAAACTAGCCAAGTATTCTTGTATTATCTCCTTAGTTATTCTGGGCTGTGTTTCCTTTGCTGAATCATTTGCTTCAAATTCTTCAGGTTGGGCATTGTTTTCTTTATCGGAGAAGACTGAGGCAAAGAAGGCATTGAGGAGTTCAGCCCTTTCTGTGTCCCCTGTTTGCATTTCACCATCTTCTCCTCTGAGTGACCCCACTGTTTCTTTGTTCTTCCTTTTGCTACGAACATACCCATAAAAGCCTTTTTTGTTGCTTTTAACCTCTCTAGCAAGCCTGAGTTCATTCTGTGCTTTAGCTTTTCTGACTTTGTGTCTACACGTGCTGGCTATTTGTTTGAATTCCTCTTTGGTGGTTTCCCCCCTTTTCCATTTTTTGTACACATCCTTTTTTAATCTTAACTCAGTTAAAAGTTCTTTAGATAGCCACCCTGGCTTCTTTAGGCACCTTCCATGTTTCCGTCTCATTGGTATTGACTGACGTTGTGCTTTTAGTATCTCCCTCTTAACAAACTCCCAGCCATCATGAACTCCCTTTCCTTTTAGTATTACTGTCCATGGGATCTCACCCAGCACTTCCCTAAGTTTTATGAAGTCGGCTTTCTTAAAGTCAAGAAATTGAGTCCTAGTATGCTTGGCTGCTCCTTTCCGCTGTATAGTAAACTTCAGAAGAGCATGATCACTCGCGCCTAATGATCCTTCCACTTCTACCCCACTAACCAGATCATCAACATTGGTTAGGACCAGATCTAAAATGGCTGTTCCTCTTGTTGCTTCTCCCACTTTCTGGACAATGAAGTTGTCTGCAAGGCCAGTGAGGAATCTGTTTGACCTTATGCTCTTGGCTGAGTTTGACATCCCACAAATATCCGGGTAATTGAAGTCCCCCATTACTACTATCTCCCTTCCTTTTGCATGCTTGGCCATCTGTTCCAGGAAGGCATCATCTATGTCCTCAGTTTGGCTTGGGGATCTATAGTAAACTCCCACAATGAGGTCCCTGTTATTCTTCTCTCCCTTAATTTTGACCCAAATGCTCTCACTTTGGCATTGAGGTTCTAAATCTTGGATCTCTTCACAGGTATACACATCCCTGACATATAACGCCACTCCTCCTCCTTTCTTGTCTGGTCTGTTTCTCTGAAATAGATTGTATCCCCCCATTATTACATTCCAATCGTGGGACTTATCCCACCAGGTTTCAGTAATGCCTATTATGTCATATTTAGTTTGCTGTACCAAGAGCTCAAGCTCATCTTGTTTATTTCTCATGCTTTGCGCATTAGTGTACAGACATTGAAGTCCATTAATCATTCCCCCGTGTCTCTTATTTAAGGATTTTTTCCTCCCACCACTAGGTCCGCGTGCTGTTTGCTCCATTTGGTCTATGACATTTGGATGATCATCTTCATCAATTGATAGGCTCCTGCCTTCAGGAGCACTGTCTCCCTCCCCCACATTAGTCAGTTTAAAGCCCTCCTGATGAGGTTTCTGAGATTTTTGGCAAAAACATTTCTCCCAACCGTTGTGAGGTGCAGCCCATCGCTTGCCAGAAGTCCATCTTCAAGAAACTGCAGTCCGTGATCTAAGAATCCAAACCGTTCCTGTTTACACCATCTGCGAAGCCAGCTGTTCACATTCAACATGAAGGACTGTCAGACTTTGATCTTTGGGGTTGGCTACTCAAATTAGCCAACCCCAAAGATTGTCGAAGGCTGGCTTCGACAACTACTCAAAGGGATCGTTTTGACCCTAGGCACCTAGGGTTTTAGACCCCCCCCCCAACTGTCAATCACTGTGCTCTGCAGGAAAAGGCCTCCTGCAGATACCCTCTTATTAAGAGGTGTGTTCTGCAAAATACAGGAGTCGCACCTTTAGTTATGTGGCACCTGGCCTTTGGAATGCCCTTCCCTTGAATATTACATTTAGCAGGAGCTTGGACTAGACGACTCTACAATTTTGTGATTCTATGACTGGAGAGGTGCCACCTCTTTTTGGTACCAGTTGAAGACCTTCCTCTTCCAACAAGCCTTTTAAGATTAAATATTTCCCAGTCTGCATCTCTACTGGAATGGTATGTTTTTAAGAGGTTTTTATCATTTTATCACGTTTGCTGCCTTGGGCAACTTTGGGATAGAAGTTTAATAAACAAAAAAAAAAACCAAACAAACAAACAAATACATTAATAAAAAAAGTCCCTGACAAGAATACCACTGAATGCAGGAAGAGCAGAGGACTGGAGTTATAGGAACTAATTCATCTTTTTCTCTCTTAGTCCACTTCTATTTTACTTTGATCCATTTTTAAATCTGTGAGTCCTTTGATTCCCTTTGGCAACAGAATCGATTTTTGGAGCAAAGGGTGAGCTGCTGAAAGGAGAGCTATTTATTTTTCCACTCCCAAACCCCTGAAAAATGTCAGATTTTGTGCAGACATGTGGATGCCCTGTAAAGTGATTGAATGAAGCAGGATGTGCCTCACTAAATAGCTGGTCTTGAAGCAGCCTGGTATTCAGTTCTTCCAAACAGGCCAAGATTCTGCCTAGCCCAGATCTCATGGAGACCTCCTATATGAAAGAGGCAAGAAACCCCACAGAGAACAAATGAGGACCTGGAAGAACCTTCAGAAGCCCCACAAGGCAACCTGAACCGCCTTGGCTGTTCTTACCACCACCGAAAACCACCCTGACCACATTCTGAGCCCTCTTTTGATCCCTGATGCTCCCTCTCCGGACCTCAGGAGATGGCAGTGGACCCTGATGGGAAGCTCAGAGCTGCAACACAGGTACTTGCTTGGCTGCCAGAAGGCACAATCACAAGGAATCTTTTGGGGAGCAAAGGTCTACTCAGCTCCTGTGCCCACGGCATACACTTATAAAGCACTATGACACCACTCCAGACAGTCATGGCTTCCTGGGAGCTGTAGTTTGTTGAGGATGCTGAGAGCTGTCAGGAGATTCGTAGCCCCCTCACAGAACTTCATTAGTTTGCAGAGACAACACCCTTCCGTTGCCCGCAATATGGTGAAGATATAAACTAGGAAGTATCTGGCCTAGTCAAGCGACTTTCGTGAGAACCAAACTTTTCCTGATGTGACCTTGCTGGAAAAGATTATAACAGAGATGAACTCACCTACGTATGTCTGAAACTTCCTCCCCTACCCTCCCAGAGCTACAGTTCCCAGAGTAGCTATACAATCAATCCCTCTTCCCAGGAAACTCTGAGAACTGTAGTTCTGGGAGGGGTATAGGGGGCTCCTAACAATGCTCAGCACCCTTAACAGACTACAGCTCCCATAATCCTTTGGGGAAAACATGACTGTTTAAAGAGGTATCATAGTGCTTTAAAGGTATGACTTGAATGTGGCCTAAGCATTGGCCATGGACAGAATGGGCAGGTTGCCACTGATAAGACTTTTGTTGTAAAGAGCTGTGTGCAATGAGCTGGAGAAGAAGCAGAAGCCGCAGTAGCAACCACCACCTTAGTAATAACCCATGAACTTTAGTGGTAATTTTACTATTGGAAACCAAGCTCCAACTATTCAAAATGCAAGGGAAATCTCCATGCAGTGTGTCACCCATAATCACCAAACTATCATGTGACAATTGCAGCAATAAAAAAGCAGGAACATGGGGATGCAATCACACTCTTTGCAATTCCCAAGTAATCTTCAAAAATCTGGAATGAAGCATTACAGGGCAATGAAGTGATCCTCTGTTTAGAAATCAACAAGCCACTGCTGTCAAAAGGGAGGGATGTTGCCTTAGACAGGGTATCAAAGGCTTGATTCCAGAACTGAACCCAGAGCCTCACTAAAATTCCTGGATATTTCATACTATCTACAGGAAACTCTGGTATTAAGCATTTGGCAGGTGAAGGACATCATCCTAAGCAGTGAACTTTCCAAATTTTAAAATAATTATAGTTGATTAATGGTGCTGTGACATGCTACAGAGATGAAGATTCTTCTTGCTATAATTCAGACACAGCAACACCAAATCATAATCAGAAGAAAATAAAATACAGTTGCAAAGCCAGGCAGTGTTGATGGCACCTGGGAGACTGATGGGTAGGAGCTGATAGAGGAGCCAGCAGTATCAGACTCAACTCTGTTCATTACCATAATAAAATGGTAATGAAGGCTGAGGGTGCAAATTCAAAATGGAGCCAGATGGATAAACAAGTGCATAGGCACAGTGGCAGAGCTTCATGCTCCGGCACTGAGGGCAGAGAGCAGGCGGGGGCAGGGCTGGCACGCGTCCTGGGGGCGCGGTATGCCGCCTGTGGGGGTGGGGCGCCCAGTGTGGGCGGGGGGGGGCAACCACGATGGAACCCCACTGGGATTGCTCTGCCGGGGGTGGTGCGCTCCGCCCGTCCCCTCTTCCTCCACCAGTGCATAGGCAGCACATGTCAGTTCAAGAAGGACACTGACAAACTGGAACGTGTCCAGAGGAGGGCAACCAAAATGGTCAAAGGCCTGGAAACGATGCCTTATGAGGAACGGTTAAGGGAGCTGGGCATGTTTAGCCTGGAGAAGAGGAGGTGAAGGGGTGATATGATAGCCATGTTCAAATATATAAAAGGATGTCACATAGAGGAGGGAGAAAGGTTGTTTTCTGCTGCTCCAGAGAAGTGGACACGGAGCAATGGATCCAAACTACAAGAAAGAAGATTCCACCTAAACATTAGGAAGAACTTCCTGACAGTAAGAGCTGTTTGACAGTGGAATTTGCTGCCAGGGAGTGTGGTGGAGTCTCCTACTTTGGAGGTCTTTAAGCAGAGGCTTGACAACCATATGTCAGGAGTGCTCTGATGGTGTTTCCTGCTTGGCAGGGGGTTGGACTCGATGGCCCTTGTGGTCTATAACAACTCTATGATTCTATGATTCTATGACTCTGGAACAGTAGCATTGCTTGTAGCCATCTCTGATAATACACTTTCATGATCCTTGTATGATTTTGCTATCCTCTTGGACTACTGTTGTGCTGAACATTTAGCCCACATTTTAATTTTAAGGGAGCCAAGGGGTGGCTGTGAGAGTCCCTTCTCTCATTCTAAAATTATCACCCCAGGGATTTGCATTCTGCAGCTTTCCTAGGCAACCACTCTTCAAAGCCCAGGGAACGCCACAATAAGGCAACTCCTACTAGGAGGCATATTCAGATCAGGACGTGTGAGCAGCCCGGGAGGCTGAGGGGTGTTGAGGAAATCATAGCATTGTAAAGTTGGAAGGGCCTCCCCAAGGGTCATCTAGTCCAACCCCCTGCAATGCAGGAATCTCAACTGAAGTATCCATGCCAGATGGCCATCCAACCTCTGCTTAAAAGCCTCCAAGGAGTCTGTTCCACCGTTAAATGGCTCTTATCTTCAGAACGTTCTTCCCAGTTTAATCAGAATCTCCTCTTTTGTTATTTGAATCTGTTGGTTTGGGTACCACTCTCTGGAGCAGCAAAAAACAGGCTTGTTTCCATGAGGCAGCCCTCTACAATTCTATGGTTCTATGTAAGATAGCAAGTGGCTTAACATTTTGCCAACTCTGCAGTGGGTGGCACACTCTGCTTGCTGGCTCAGACAGAACACATATTGGAGGGTCTTGCACTTTCTCTGGCTCTCCTCCCACTCCAGGGATCTCCAAGAGCAGGCCTTGTGCAAGACCAGCATTATATGAAAACAGCAGCCTCTCAAGCAGAGAGGCTGAACTGAGATCCATTGACTTTCTGTAATGCTCCTAGAAGGATAGGCTAAAAGGGGGCAGGGAATTCAGACAAATGAGCCCAAGCAGATGGCTTGATTTTCTGAAATGCTGCACCATGCAGCCTGCAAAGCAGGGACATCTCCATCATCTCCTTTCTCAGGCTGCAGCAGATGGATCCAGCACAGCAGTCTCCTTGTAGAACCACCCAGCCCAAAATGCCACCTTTGCCAGCCGTTAGTCTTACCTTTGCAAGCCCCTGCAGCACCCAGGTGGCAGATGGCGGCCAAAACTCGCCAGATGGCCTTCTGCTCCTCCACCACAATTCCCAGGATCTCCATGGCAGTGTGGAGCTGAGCAAATGCAGCTGAGGCCTTCTGCTTCTCTTCAGCCTGCAAGGAGAGAAAGGAACAGCCAGGTCTATGGCATGAGGGCATGGGCTGGGACCAGAGATACCAAGGTGCCTTCAGAAAGAATGGCAGCATACAAAGCACCCTTATAAAGAACCCGATAGGGCCAGAACCTCTCCAAAATACATCACCTACATTGATTATTCTTAAACCAGCATGTGAACATAGGAAACTAAGAAAAACCTGCTGGGTCAGGCCAATGGCCCATCTAATTCAGGATCCTGCTCCCACAGTGAATGCCCCAAAGGGAAACCCATGAGCAGGACCCAAGCTCAAGCTTCCAGCCCCAGGTTGGCGAAGGGTCCAGTAGAAGGAACCCCCAAGCTACAGAACTGAATGAGAGATAGTGCCTAGGTTACTTCCCTTGTAAGGACGGTAGAATCTTTCAGTTTCAGTTTCTTAAGTCACAGGCAAAAATACACCATAAATAAGACATTGTGGGGGCCAGGCTTCTGCTGAGGGGGAGCAGAACCTCAGATAATTGAGTACTTTCAATGCTTTTCAATAATATTTTTGGATCTGCCCCTCCTTGGCTATACCCATGTCTTAAGTTTAGCTCTCCTCATTTCCATGTCACCTTAAAAATATTTTGCCACATTCCCACATCAGTTTGCAATTAAAAGAAAAAATCACCAGCATTTTTAGTGCAAATTTCTCATAACATGCACATAGTTTGTATGTATAACTTGCCTAATGTATTTTTGTAAAACAATTTAAATTAATGTAATACATTTCTGTATGTTATTTCCCTAATACATGCATTTCTGGACACATGGCTTGACTGGAGGACAACCTTGCAAAATTCAGCAAGTGTGGATTTCAAACAATGGCTGCACTTCAGTACTCATTTTGTTTTGGGAAGTGCAAATTAAGTAGGTTTGCCTTTAAATGCAAATTGAATCACATTTCTCCTCCATCCCTAGTCCCTTGTTGTGTTTGAGTGTGATCAACAGACAGAATTCAGTATGGCTGGGCTAAGCAATTGGGAGGAGGTGCAATTCCTTATTCCTCCTCCCAATAAAAACATTACAAGTGGCAAGACTACCGGTATTTGGGGAGACAAAATATTCTCATTACTAAATACGCTAGCTTTGTGTTCTCCTGGGGAGGTGGTGGTGGTGGTGTCAAAGGCTGCCCCTGTCAGGAGCAACCATGACTCTTCTGCACATGGTTGTGTGGAGGCAAACATGACCCCTCCAAGGCACCTACAATATATGGGTCTCCTCTTTTGCCTTATCCACTTTCCTGAGGAAAGGCTTTTACAAAGGGGGAGCCATTGGGGGCCACTAGGTGGCGCATCGGAAGATGGCTGACAATAACATCTCTCCGACCCACACGAGGTAATTTGGAGGCTATGATGGGGGTAATTAGCCTCCCTAACCCCCCCCCCAGGATTGTGGGGGGGACGGCCCTTGCCTGCTGTGCCCTATACCACCCCCGAATTTATGGGGGTGGGGGCACTAGGCACAAAGCCCTCCTGTGGGATTTCCGGCTCTCCTGGACGCCGTTCCTGATTCGCGCCGCTAGTTGCAAATGATCTTTAAAAGAAACAATTTGGACAAGATTAATTGCACATGCTTCAAGGAAAAAGGGGAGTAAAGACTGCTGACAGAAGAGATCTCTGATAACAAGACAAGAATAAAATATGAGAAGATACGTCAAGATATGGTATGACAAATGGGGGAGGGGGGAGAAAACCTGCCTTCCTTTTTTTATGTGATTTAACAAGAATCCCCTCCCCTAATGAGTCAGAAACTAAGGACTTAAGCTGTGGATTTAAGGCTGTGTGGAGATAAACTTTCGATCCAAAGCAATGTTTCAAGATGAAGCTGGAAAGCTAAGAGTTCTGGAATGACGCAGTTAAAAATGCCGTCGCCATTTTGGGAGGCATTGTTGGAGCTCTTGGGTCTGGGAGGAGAAAGAGAGAAATAGAGTTGTTTACATATCGTGGATCAACTCCTCGGTGGGACTTAAGAGCGACAAATGCCAAAATTTACGATGGAAAGAACGAGGTTATCTACTAAGGAGATATATGGAAACCATCTGGACTTAGTGGAGGAACGGGAAATCCACACAGGATTATTATACTTGCTATCGGCTTAAGGAGACCAACAGAAGAGATCGTAAAGGAAAAAGAGAAATTATATGAATAAGATATGATGTGGAAACACCAAGATAAGACTGGATAGAATTATGAACTTTGTTTGGACTGATTGGGACTGATTTGGACATTAACGCAGTAAAGAAGATGATCTGAATCCCCCTTTGGATCTTGAAGTATGGGTTCCCCCAACAAAATTTAAAAATTTGGCTTTGTAATTTGGAATTTATATGATGTGATTTAATTTGATGTGATTAGCCAGTTAATAAAAATTATTTTAAAAAAAATACAAAGGGGGAGCCATTAAGATTCCAAACAGAAAACTGGATAAAATAAAGGAACCAGTGAGCTAAAACCTGGCATCATTCATACAAGAGAAAAGGTTTGTGCATTTTCAGAAGATGTACATAAAAGTTGAAAACCTGGAGGCAGAGATGACCCTACTTCAGAGCAGTAGATGGAAGTAGGGCTTCCATTTGATGAGCACCTACAGCTCTTGACCACAGAGAAAGTTGCTGAAAGAGCACAGGGTGGTTAATCCTGCCATGTCTCTCCCACACTGGACATGACTGGGGTCATTCCCCAGCACTGGGCAGCTTTTTCTAATTTCAGAAAATGTTCTCCGTTGCATCTCTGCATGATTGATTGTTGTTGAATTCCATACTTCTAAGCAGTCTCTGCTAGGATGATTAATTCTAACTCTGGCAATTCTCTGCGTTGTGATTACTGACTCAGATACATGGCCAGAATCACCAGTCCTCCTCCAGTGAGGTTGCCTGACGCCTCTCTGTATGTCATAGCTCTGTGCTTCTTTCTACCCATTCAGAATGGATGAGTGACTGACAGGTGAGTGACCGAGACCCAAGGAAGGGGCTTCTCCAAGGCTGAGTAATTCCTACTTAAATGTATTTGAAAAGTAAACCTTTTCAATAGTGTTTCCAATTCTAATTAAGCCATGCTCTTGGCTACCAAACATTTGAGACTTGAGATCTTGAAACTTTCAAAGGGGAGTGTGTTTGGCTCAAAGCAACTTTCTGAAACACTACAGCTGGAATAGACAGAAGGGCTGAGCATCCGCTGAGGACGGCAGAAAATCCCATTAACCAGCAAGTCCCAGAACTCTTTCAGACATCTAAGGGCCCCTCCCCATTCAACTTCAACAGACAGCATGTGTCACCAGATCAGAGAACACACAGCAAAGCTCCAAACTGTCACAGTCCTCCTCAGTGCTTCCTTGGAGTAGAGCCTCTGGCTGTGAGGCAGACCATTTCATTGGGAATCCTGTTTTGCTAAGGGTTTTTTTTTGTGTATTTATTTTTTTGAGCCGTTCTTTGAAGTGTTGCTTTTAAAGCAGGGTGAAAACAATCACTTGAGAGGATTGTTCTGATCATGAAACAAACTTCAGAACATGGTTTGAAAAGAAGCATGATTCCTGGCTTGGCACTCACTCCAGCTACTTTCAGTGACACACCAACCTTTTGACTTTAAAATCTTGAAAGAGCTGCAATTGTCAGTAAGGACAAATGGACTTCGAGCCCCATTTACACAGGCTCTTTTGGAAGCCACATTAGCCCAGCTTTTGGTTCCAGATGACATCAAGCTTTTGGCACGTACAGTGTTACCCCCATCAGCAGGTGTTTTGTTTGCCCACGAATGGGAAACTGCCTGCCGTGCTTATGCTCCAGCTTTGTTTCAACAAATCAGGGGAAATAATCCAAATATTACCCTTGCAGACGTCATAGATGCCATGATGGGGCGTGGTCCTTTCACTCAAGCTTCAGTGCAAGCCACACTGCTGCAAATATTATTGAGGGACACTGCTCTTGCTGCTAAACAAGCAATGAGAAAAATCCCAGAACCCACCAGTATTCAATCAAGGTGGGGTTCAATCAGGCAAGAGGCAAGAGAATCATATTCTTCCTTTATGGACAGGCTGCTTGTGGTTCGAGGACCCGACCCCCACGAAGTAAAATGAAGACAAAGAGACACGTGATATAAGGTTAATGGGCTAGAAAAGGCCACAACTTTATTGATTACAGCAATGAAAAGGTATTGGCTTAGGCATTGGATCGCAAAACAAGTGGGTTTATTCACCAGGGGGTCAACACCTGTTGATGCTAATCCAACTATAGGCTCACCCCTGATGTCACCGAGGGTCGTGCCATGGCCTCCCGCCAAGCAGGCTTCGGACGGAATACACGACCGCCAGATTCCTTTAACGGAATACCCCTATAAATTGAAGGCATAGGCGATGGCCACACCTAGCACTTCGACACACCACAACACATTATTCCAATGCCTAACCTACCCACCAATACCACCAGAAAGTTGTGACGATTCCTATGAGGTAGGCGAAAAAACCAAAAAGCCTAATGCCAAATGGAAAAACTCCTACCAGGCCCCCCGGGCAACCGGGGCGAACAACCTAAGGTCCATAGCAAGGCCAATGACCTAAGCCCTAACTCAAAGGGAGTGGAGGGTGGGTGACTCGCTCAGGACGACAAATAGAAATGAGGCCGGGGAGAGGCTGGCACTGCAGCATAAAGGCTGCTGGACACGCCCCCCATGGCACCTGGTTGGGCGGCCACCAGGGGGGGCGTGAGTGCCAGCCAGGTGAGCTGTAGGCAGGGGGCAACGCCCCCTGCTAGGAGCGGTGTTCGGGCTCCCGCCCACAACCACTCCCCTCTCTTTCAGGGAGGAGAGTCTTTACAGCAGTGAGTCGTCAAATTGAAAATCCTGAAGCCAAACAAATAATTATCAAACAATTGGCCTTTGAAAATGCCAATGAGGATTGTAAGGTTGCGTTACAACCGATGATACACAATCCTGCCACAGACACAGCAGCCATGCTTCGCATTTGTCAGTCTGTTGGTACAACCACCCACAAGGCTCATCTGCTGGCGGCAGCGCTAAATGAAAACCAGCCTGTAGCCACCGATACAACTTGTTTCCAGTGTGGCAAACCAGGATCACTGATACCCCAGTGGGGGTAGAACAGTGGCCTCTACCAAAAGAAAAATCAGCAGCAGCGGCACCAGCTATTTCTGAACAGCTTATTTCTGAACAATTGACTTTCGGCCACATTGAACCATCTTCATCCCACTGGCTCCAGCAGACAGGGAACGGTTTGCTTTTACATTGCCAGTATATAACAATTCGCAGCCCACCCAGTGATATCAGTGGGTTGTCCTGCCTCAAGGCATGCGGAACTCCCCTACACTTTGTCAACATTTTGTGGGTGAAGCATTGAAACCTTTCCGCATGCACCACCTAGAGGTGCTGCACACAAGCTGCATCTGGCAGTGTTTGCTACACCATTGTTGCCAACAGGAATTTATATGCTCAGACAGAAAAGAAGAAGACAATCTGCATTATAGAATGGCTACATTTACCACACACCCCACCTAAAAACATTTATTCCGTTGTTGAATCCACATCAGACATTGTTATCAAAGGACGTTCACGTGCTATAGCTTTGAGCGGTTCTGATGTTGCATCAATATATCTGCCCTTCTCACAGACTGAACAGCAGCATTTATTCATAACAAATGCTGCCGTGCAAATTGCCTTGGCTGATTTTATAGGTGTCATCACTTTAAAAAAAAAATCATATTTATTAAAGTTTCCAAAAAATATAGAAATACAAAGATAAAATACACTTAAAGCCTTACTTTCAATACCAACTTTCTGGGACTCCCCCTTCCCCCTCCCAGCTGTATTCCCCTTTCATGAATTTAGTTCTACAATCTCTCACTCCCCATTTAAAACTTAATTTGTTTAACCCACTATCCAATTTAAATTACACAATCTTACCTCCCTCCCATATCATTTACAAAAATAGAAAAAAAAGATTTTTCCCCCAGATCCACCCCAGTTTCCTTCCACGAATTCCCTTTTTTTAAAAAAAAAACATGTCCAATCAAAATGAAATGATATACAAGAGTTATATAAAGAGATAAAAGATATAAAAAGATTCAAAAAATAGTTGCACAGCCTTTGGATTCCAAATCTCCCCCCCCCCTTCCCCGGTTTAGATTCCCTATGTCCATCAGTCTGTATGTTGTCAGCCTGGAGGTCTCGAAATCCATGGCCAGATTTCTCCCCAGTTCCACCTTGCCGGTTTTCTTTTAATTTATTTATTTTAATAATGTTTAACTTCAAACGTCCAATCTAAAAAAGGCCTTTAATTTCCTTGGTCTTTACCGCTCCTCCCTTTTTTCTTTCCATGTCGTAATCAGTCCTTTGTTCTTTTTATTCCTCACTTTCTCAGGTTTCTTGTCCTGTTCAGCTGCGAAAACGTTCTAATTCGGAAATCTGGTATCTCTACAGAGGTTTGTTGTTCAGGAACAAAAACTTACGTCCAGTCCCTTCCTTTTTTTTTTTAATTTAAATTCATCATTAATATACATATACAAGCATACAAACATACATTTCTTACAATCCTTAAAAATGTTCAAACATACTTACACTCAATCCCACAAATAGTTCCTTTCCCCATCACCATCCACCAACCCTTCACCCCACCTTTGTGTTTGACTTCCAATCTACTCAATTACAATTTCTTTCCACTTCTATTACTTTCTTTCACACACCTTTACCCTAATTTCATACTTCTTTTTCTATTACACATTGTTTTCCATCTTATTTGATATATCAGTATTTGAAACGGAACTTGTTTATTCTAATAGGAGTTCTGATTTTTCGATATGATTTTGCAAGTATCTTTTAAACACCTTCCAGTCCCTATCTATCTTTTCTTTTGAAATCCTTCCAATTTCTTCCATTGTTTTGGATATATTGTAATACTCCAATAATTTGGCAAGCCACTCTGTTTTTGTCGGTATTATACCACTTTTCCAGTTTTTTGCAATCAATAGCCTTGCTGCTACTGTTGCGTATAAATATAAGGTCTTACCTTCTTCCCTTAGGCTTCCTGGTACAATTCCCAATAGAAAACCTTCTGGCGTTTTCCTAAATGAGTATCTAAACATTTTTTTCATTTCATTATATATTATTTCCCAAAATTGTTTGATGTTTAAACAATTCCACCATATATGTATCATGGTACCTTTTCCCGTGTTACATCGCCAGCAGATATCGCTACAGTTTTTATTCATTTTTGCTATTCTTTCAGGTGTTAAATACCATCTATGTTGCATTTTAAGGTAATTTTCTTTCAGTATATAACACATGGTGAATTTCATATCTTCTTTCCACAATTTTTCCCATTGTTCAAACATAATATTTTTCCCAATATCTTGCGCCCATTTAATCATTGATGCTTTAACCAATTCATCCTTTGTTTCCCACTCTAAAATCAGATTATACAATTTAGATATATTTTTTGATTTTTCTTGTATTAAATATTTATCGAATTTTGATATTTCTTTTTCAAATCCTAACTTTTTGTCTTTTGCTAATCTATACTTAATTTGAATATATTGGAACCAATCACTAATATGAGCTTTAATCTCTGTGTAGTCCTTTAATTCCAATTCTCCGTTTTCTTCCTTTAATACAGTTTTATAGGTAGCCCAATTTTCTTTCATATTTAATTTTTTCACTGCGACAATTTCTGCTGGCGATGCCCACCAGGGAGTTTTCGGTTCTAAGAGTCTCTTATATTTCTCCCATTTTTTATATATAGATTTTCTGATTATATGCCCTAGGAAGCCTTTATGTACTCTCACTTTTTCATCTATTAAATAGGCATGCCATCCAAATCTCGTCTCTACTCCCTCTAAATCCAATACATCCGAGTCATCTAATTTGATCCATTCCTTTAGCCAGGTCAGACCCACCGCATCGTGATATAACTCCATATCTGGGAGACCAAATCCTCCTCTCTCCTTCTTATCTATCGTTATTTTGTGTTTTATTCTTGGCTTTTTCCCTGACCATATGAATTTAGCCAAATCTCTTTTCCAGTTATTAAAACATTTATCTCCTCCTAGTATTGGGATACTTTGAAATAAAAACATCATCCTTGGTAATATGTTCATCTTTATTACCGACATTTTCCCTAGTAAGGAAAGATTTAATTTTCCCCATACTTGCAAGTCATTTTTTATTTCATTCCATGTTTTCCCATAGTTCTCATTACTTAAGTCTATAGTATTTGTTGTTAAATTTATTCCAAGATACCTTATTTTCTTTTTGATTTCCAATCCTGTAATTTCTTGTAATTTCACTTTATCCTTTTCTTCCATATTTTTCACTAGTATTTTGGTTTTCCCATAGTTTAATTTGAATCCTGCTAATCTGCCATATTCGTTTATGCATTCCAATATTCTAGGTGTACATTGTAGGGGATTTTCTGTTGTGATCATAACATCGTCTGCAAAGGCTCTTAACTTATATCTTTTTTCACCAACTGCTATTCCTCTTATTTGGTTGTCCTGCCTTATTTTCTTTAATAGAACCTCTAATACTATTATAAATAACATTGGGGATAGGGGGCATCCTTGTCTTGTACCTTTAAAGATGTTTATTTCTTCTCCAAACTCTCCATTAATAATAATTTTTGCTTTCTGTTGGTTATATATTGCATTTATACCTTTTTGGAATTTTTCACCTAGACACAATTCTTTTAATAGTTTTTTCATAAATTCCCATGAGATTTTGTCGAAAGCCTTCTCCGCATCGATTGAAATCAGGGCTGCTTGTTTGTCTCTTCTTACTTGTAGATATTCCATTATGTCTATTATATTTCTGATATTATCCTTTATTTGTCTACCTTCCACAAATCCAGCCTGATTTTTATGTACTATTTTTCCTATAATTTTTTTCAACCTATTAGCCAATAATCCTGCGTAAATTTTATAATCGGAATTTAACAATGAAATGGGTCTATAATTTGAGACCGATTCCAAATCCGTACCTTGTTTTGGCAGGAGCGTTATATACCCTTGAGTCCAAGAGTCTGGAATATTCCCCTTCTCTACTGCTTCCTCTATTACTTCTTTTAGTGGGTCAATTAATTCATTTAACATTTCTTTGTAATATTCTGCTGGTATGCCATCTGGACCTGGGGATTTCCCTATTTTTAATTTTTGAATTGATTCCTTAATTTCTACGGTTGATATTGGTTCATTTAATAATTTATGGTCTTCTTCTGCTATCTCTATTAATTTATTTTTCTTTATATATTCCTCTATTTCTTCTATTGGCACTTCATCTTTTTGATATAATTTTTTGTAATATTTTTCAAATTCTTTTTTAATTTCTGTCATATCCCTTATTGTCCTCTCTTCTACTTTTATTTTATTTATTAATTTTTCATTTCTTTGTTTCTTTAGCTGCCAGGCAAGGATCTTGCCTGGCTTATTTGCCCATTCAAAATTTTTATATTTCCAAAATTTGATTTCTTGTTCTACCTCCTGTTCTATAATTTTATTATATTCTACTCTCAGTAATTTAATTTCTTGATTTAATCTCTCTTTATTTTTGCTTGCATAGGCCAATTTTTCCTTCCTTTTAATTTCTTCTAAAAGCCCCCTTTTCTTTTTTTCTTTATTCTTATATGCTATTGAGTTTGGTTGTATGAAATATCCCCTAACAACCGCCTTCCCAGCATCCCACACTGTTTTAACATCTGTCCCTTTCCTCCAATTGTTTTCAAAATATTCCTTCATCAACTTCCTGGCTCCTTGTATTACTTTTTCGTTTTTTAATAAGAAAACATTCATTCTCCACATTTTTTCCCCTTTCTCCTCTTTTCCTTTAAGAGTTAATGATACTGGATTGTGATCTGTAAGTGTTTTTGGCAATATTTCGGCATTCTCTGCTTCAATTGTCATATCCTTAGTAATCCATATACTGTTGATTCGACTATACGAGTTTTTTGGTTCTGAGAAATATGTGAACTCCTTTTCAACAGGAAGTTTATATCTCCATATATCCACTAAATCAAAAATCTTTACCATTTCCATAAAGCTTTTTGGCAGCTTCCCTTCATTCCCCCCCCCCTAAAAGACCCACCATTACCCTCCCCACCGAAAGCAGCGACAAATGGCTGTATTTGCAAAAGACAAAATTCCTCGCTGGACTCAATAACAGAACTAGAATGACTAAATGCTGTTAACCAGCCACCAACTCAAAAACGGATTCTACGCTTACTGTCCTGGAATATTGCAGGGTGGGGAAACAAAGGCGGAGACCCAGACCTAATGAACTTCTTCAAAGATTTTGAATTAATACTTCTACAAGAAACATGGTCAACTAGAGATATTAAAATTAATGGATTCACCTCCTATACGAAACCCGCTTTGAAAACAAAGACGAAGGGCCGGCCGAAAGCAGGGTTCTGTTGTATGATCAAAGACAACTCAGGGTTTGAGATCAAGCAGCTAGAAAAATGCTTTCCACTTGCACAAGCTCTACTTTTAACACAAAAAGACGATACCTTGCTACTTGTAAACGTCTACATCCCCCCAACCAAAAACAACAGCAGCAGTGAAAATTGGTCACAGCTAACCTTCTATATAGAAAATTTGACCGATAAATACCCAAATGCTTCACTGATAATAGCAGGTGATTTTAATGCAAGAGTGGGAACCAACAATGAACAACTATGTAGCAAATTAAATTGGAATACTGATAATGATATCGCACATGCCCTGAAAATAGGACGTTTCTCCAGAGATAGGGTTGTAAACAACGAAGGCTTACGCCTACTCGAATTATGTAACAACTTTAATTTGCAGATTGTGAACGGCTCAACAGAAGGCGATAGAAGCGGGGAGTTTACATACTTCTCCCCCCGAGGATGCAGTGTCATTGACTATATTCTTGCCCCTTATAATATTATAAATTCGATCATGGACCTCAAAATTGGAACGCGTACTGAAAGCGACCATCAGCCACTATCGCTGTCTATAAACTTAAAGAACGAAACCAAAATAACTAAGTACAATATCATAGAACCTTCTCAATACAAACAAATGACTCAATTAAAATGGTCTCAGGAAATGAGTGCAGCAGTGGGGCAAAAACTCACAGCCAACCTGAGAAAACAAGTATTATCCAATTTAAAGACCACTAATCCCTGCAGTGATATTCTGAAAACTTATAATGAAATCTTCCAAATGTTTGTAGAGCTTAGTACTCCACTTAAAGGTTGGATACTTAAACATAGCGCTAGCCCCTGGTTTGACGATGAATGTTTCCAGCTAAAAAGAAAACTGCGTCAAACATTTAAAAATAATCGCATTAAACTAGAGCCCTCTTATCTCGATGAAAAAAGAAAATATCATTACATTCTGGCCGAAAAGAAACAGAAATATGCAACCCAAAAATGGCTACAACTATTTGACTCAATTCAGAGTAAAAACAACAAAGCGTTCTGGAACCTAGTGTACGGAGGACTGAAAGCCGAAAATCAACTAACCCAACCACCAATTGCAGAATCCAAATGGTCCCAATACTTTACATCTGTATTTAACAATCTACACAGTGAACTTAAAGGAAATGAGACCGCTATAAATAAAATCAATAAACTCCAGGAGTGGCCAAGGGTAGAAGAAGTGGAAATTAGAGAGATAGTTAAAAATTTCAAATCGGGGAAATCGCCTGGGCCAGACGGTCTACCAATAGAATTATTTAAGACCTATATAGATTGGTGGGCAGAACCCCTAGCTCAATTGTTTACTCTCATAGACAAAGATGGGATCATACCGGAGATATGGTTAAGATCAATAATTATCCCAATCTTTAAAAATGGCGACCCAAAAGAACCAAAGAATTACAGACCGATAAGCTTACTATCAGTGATAGGGAAAATCTACGCTAAGCACCTCCTATCCAAACTCCTTATATGGATGAAAAATTTAAATTTACCAGGGAAAGAACAAATAGGTTTCTCTAAAGGTTGCTCTACATTAGACCACTGCCTTATACTTATGCATTTGGTTGAAAAATATAGATCTCAAAGGCAATCTAAGATATATGCTGCTTTTGTAGATTTTCGTGGTGCATTCGACTCAATTGACCGCCCAAAGCTGTGGAGGAAACTCGCAGAACTAAAAATTGATCAGCGCTTATTGATTCTAATACAAAATCTATACTCTTCCAATGTCTGTCAAGTCAAACTTAACACCATAGGTCATCTTTCATCAGACATCCCAATCTCGAAATGGGTAAAACAAGGATGTATTCTTGCCCCCTTTCTATTTAACTTATTCTTATCAGACTTGCCAGATCACCTTCAAAAAATAGAATCACATGCCCCTAAACTTAATCAGAAACCAGTTCCTCTCTTATTATACGCAGACGATGCAGTCCTACTATCATTAACGAGCTTGGGTCTGAAACGTCTTATATCTTCTCTGACCCTTTACTGCGAATGTAATAAACTCTCTATAAATTACGAGAAGACAAAAATTTTGGTCTTCTCAAATGGTTGGAAACTAGAGAAATGGAAAATAAGAGGGCAAGAAATCCAACAAGTAAAAATCTATAGGTATCTGGGAATCTTATTCCAGAGCAATCTAGGGTGGGCAAGTCATCGCACAAATGCCATAAAACAGGCAAAGTGCACCTCATCAGCAGTTGCCCGTTTTTATTATCAGAAAGGTAATCAATTTATTCCTGCGGCCAATCAGATTTTCCAAACAAAAGTGCAAGCCCAGATATTCTATGGAATCCCGCTATGGATTCAAGCATATAACAGTGATTTAAATAAGATTCACTCCAGCTTTCTGAGACGTATTCTTGGACTCCCAGCTGCGATCAAATATGAGACAATGTGTGCAGAAATAGGCATACACACAATGGAATACTGGGCCTGGTCCACCTCAATAAAGTACTGGTTACGCTGCCACTTTCGCTGCTCTCCATCAAGCCTGCTCGCTGATCTGCTCAAAGACTCCTATAAATCAAGATGGTATCAGTACCTCGAAAAAAAGATTGAATCTTTAGGCATCGAGCTGGAGTCCCTGTATAATTCTAATGAGCAATACATTTTCCATAATATCCTAGCTAGACTAAAGGATGTGGAGAGACAAAATATTATGGCGGCTGTAAACAAAATTTGCTCCCCCATATTCTATGATTTAAATATCTTAGATAGCAGAGTCAATTACGTCACTAAATTAATAATCCCAGCCCAACGTAGGGCTTTTATGCTGGCCCGGTTGAATGTCTTTCCCTCAGCATTTGTCTGGGGAAGATATCAAAACATCCCTAGAAACAAGAGATTCTGCAGATGCTCTATGAATGTCCCGGACACTGTAGAGCATATTCTCTTTCATTGCCCATTGTACAGTACGCTCCGTCAACGCGTGCTGTCCCCTCTTTTGGGTGGTCTGGAACCCCAGCAAGGTGAATGTGCGGGATTCTGCCTATCCGACGTTGACCAAAGGGTAACGGCGGGGGTAGCCGAGTTTTTGGCTGCAGTCCTCCAAGGAGCAGGTTAACAAGGAAAACCACTGATTTTATATGTATATATATATATATATATATATATATATATATGATTGTAACCAACTGCTGCCTTTTTATATATATTTCAAGGCTTTTACATGTTATTTTCTTTCTTACGGTTTTTATTTGCATAATGCCTAATAAAGGTTTGATTTCAACATTTTGACTATTATAATCCTCCCCTCTTTGTCTTCATATATCAATTCCGGTTCATATTTGCTTTTAACATACATTACAACCCCCCTCTTTTTTCTTACATCAGATGCGATGAATTCTTCCCCTAACTTTGGTTTTACCAATAGTCTTTTATGCTTAGTATCTATGTGGGTTTCTTGTAAGCAAGCAAGGTCCCACTTCTGCCTCTCTAAGATACGTTCTATTTTCTGCCTCTTCCTCCTATTATTTAGACCATTCACGTTCCATGATAACAATTTAAATTTCATTATTTATTAGTTAAAAAATTCTAAAGTTAATGGAAAGAGTTTACGTTATCTGCAGTGGTAAAGGAGAGGGGTTTTGTAATAGTTATTGGTCTGATTGCCAATATCAAACCACTGGCGTAGTTCTTTATCCTTCCACCCTTTGCTGAGCTTTTTCTTCTTCTTCCGCCTCATCCGATAGCTCTCCCTTTCTTCCTTCCTCATTTCTTACTTCACTTTTCCCACCTCCTAATTCTCCTCGATACTTCCTCCAAAACATATCTGCTTCCTCAAATGTCTCAAATCGTCTTCTTTTTCCTTTGAAGTTGAAGGAAATCCCCACTGGGTATTCCCATCTGAAAGATATTGCTTTGGCCTTTAATGCTTTTGTTAGAAATTGGAATTGCTGTCTCTTTTTTATCAGCCTAGGTGGGACTTCTCGTAAAATTATTATTTCCTTTCCATCTATGGTTAATTTGTTCTTACTCTTTAGTTGGAGGATCTTATCTCTCATCCAATTCGATGTGAATACAATGATGCAGTCTGCCGGCCATTTGTTCATTTTTGCTTTTCTTGAGTTCACTCTGAAGATTTTCTCTGTCTGTTCTATTATGTCTTTTTCCTGTAAATGTAGCCACTTTGCTAAAGTTTCAATCATCTTCTTCCAAATATCCTCCTTCTCCTCTTCTGGAACATTTCTGAATCTCAAAGTCTTCTCTTTAATCTGCATCTGTATCATTGCTAGCGCGTCCCTTCCTTTCTTCAATAGAAAATTCTATTGTCTCCTTTAATGTAAACACCTCTGTAGACAAAATACTATTTCAGTTTTGCAGCTTTCCCAGAAGATAACAAGTCCTGTACGAATCCAAGAGTATTTTTCCACTTACGACCGTTTTTGTAATGTCCCGAAACCCCTCTAGGGGAATTGTAATAACTTTGTATCCTCTAATCCAAAAGTCAAATTGTTGTTCCTTATTTTCCGACAGTTTATATCCATATTGTATCAAATTGTAACAAAATTAACCAGCAAAGTCCTCCTAACAAAGTCCTCTTTATATTCTCCAACTTTGACAGCTACTTTGACAGCTGTCAAAGTCTCCGTCTCTCTTCGCCAGGCTCTGCGAATCGCCCCGGTTCCCAGGGGGGGTTACATTTTCCTTCTCACCCTCCACTCTTCTCCTCCAGCACAGTTCTTGTAATTTCCCATCGTGGAATTAATGATTTTTGTCAAGAGTATGCTTCTCTTTCGACCTTGGTTACCCAGTCCTTGTTTTAGAATGTTTACAGTAGGGGGGGGACTGACTTCCTTTTTAGATCACCCCCGCTCGTGCCGAATCCGAAAAAAAATTCTTTTTTTCTCCTTTTGAACCCGGTTTCCCAATTACTCACGGGTTGTTGTTAATAGTCCGAATTTCCAATGGAAGAAGTCAGCGCTCTCCGTCGAATGGCATGCGGCTTCGCTCGGCAGGGAAAGCAGAGGACTCAAAGCACCACGCCGCTCCCCGGCACCCGATCCGAAGCCTTTAAAAAGGCTCCTTCACGAGTCGGGAGGGCGCTAACGGTGCCAGCCGAGTCACCCATGTCCACGGGCTCCGTGCCCGTGGTTTTTAAGGGTCCCCGCGTCGCCGGCGCGGTAGGACCCAGCCCCTGCAGAGCAGACCCCCTCCGGAGCTCGGAGGGAGTCCGCCATGCGGCGATGGCGACAACCCGGAAGTCTATAGGTGTCATCATTTTTAACGCTCCAAAGGATGACGGTTTGACATTTCTGACACAGGTCACCTATGTTTTGGCTACCCCCTTGTCTCTCACACCTCTCCCCTCTGCATTGACCCTTTTCGCAGATGGAACAAGAAGTAGAGGGGGTAGTGACATGGGAGGAGGGAGGACAATGGAAATGTTTATTTACCCCCCCCCACAGTCTTCTGCTCAGCAAGCTGAGCTAGCGGCTGTGATTCTTGCATTTCAATCCTTTCCTACTCAACCTTTCAATCTTATTGTGGATACTCAGTATGTATATCACCTTTTTGCTATTTTACCAATATCTTATATAACTCCTTCCTTGGATTCTGACTTGTTTTCCTTGTTTCTTGCCCTGCAGGCCTTACTTCAGCACAGAGAGTTCCCTTATTATGTTGCACATCTTCGCTCCCACACATCGCACCCATGGTATTTAGCAGAGGGCAATGCAAGAGCAGATGCGGCTTTGGGGGACATTTCTGCCTTTTCTCTCTTTTCTGATCCTATACTATGTCATAACACCTTTCACCTTCCTGCGAAAGCATTGGCAAAGCAGTTTTCTATTCCCTTGGCCCAAGCAAGGGATATAGTTTCCCAATGTGCTTCTTGTTCTAAATCTCAGCTGGCCATTCATAGAATCATAGAATCATAGAGTTGGAAGAGACCACAAAGGCCATCGAGTCCAACCCCCTGTCAAGCAGGAAACACCATCAGAGCACTCCTGACATATGGTTGTCAAGCCTCTGCTTAAAGACCTCCAAAGAAGGAGACTCCACCACACTCCTTGGCAGCAAATTCCACTGTTGAACAGCTCTTACTGTCATTCCTTTTGATGCTGTCTGGGGGCTGCAGCAGGTTGCTCCGCCACTCACTGTGGGTGAGGACCAGGTCCAAGATAGATGATTCCCTTGTTGCTTCTTCCAACTTCTGGGAAATGAAATTGTCAGCTAGATAATGGAGGAATACAGTGGTGCCTCGCAAGACGAAAATAATCCGTTCTGCGAGTCTCTTCGTCTAGCGGTTTTTTCGTCTTGCGAAGCAACCCTATTAGCGGCTTAGCGGATTAGCGCTATTAGCGGTTTAGCGGCTATTAAAGGCTTAGCGGCTTAGCGGCTAAAAGGCTATTAGCGGCTTAGCGGCTTAGAAAAAGGGGGGGAGTGAAAAAAATTGCAAGACTCGCAAGACGTTTTCGTCTTGCGAAGCAAGCCCATAGGGAAATTCGTCTTGCGAAGCGCATTGAAAAATGGAAAACCCTTTCGTCTAGCGGGTTTTTCGTCTTGCAATCCATTTTCCCCAAGCTCACAAACTTCAAATGCAGAAAACAACACCTTAAACTTTTTCAGACCTGGAACCCATGCTTATTTCTTTATAAGAATATTTTTAAACTACCAACTCATTTTTAGAAATTGATGTGGTATAGCTTCCATTCAAACATGAATTTGTGGACTCTCCTCTTAGCTGGTCCCAGGACAGTTGTTGTGAGCCACCTTCTGTCAGCTGTGGCCGCAGACCCACCCACTGAAGATCCAAGCTTTGGCCCAAGTCTTCTGGAAAGCCATTTCCGAGCTAGAGAGGAGAGGGGGTTGCGGGCTAACCCCTCCCACACACTCCACTCGCGGGGGCTGGCCTTCTGCCCCCACGAGAGCAGGGGAATCCCCGGGCGTGCCGGCAACCCTGCCCGCCAATCGGCGGGGCTGGGGGGGGCATGGCCTAGCCCATTTAAGGCCAGGCACGTCCGGGGACCGCCCTCTTTTGCCCCATTCAGCTGAAGGTATTGGCGGCGAGCTTTGCTCAAGTGGCGGTTAGGCATTGGCAGGGGTTATTGTTAGGCAAATGAATGGGGGGGGGGAGGGAGCGCCATCACCTTCCCCCAATGAAAATGGGTAGTCCGGTAGAGGACTCCGGGGGGCATTGCCTTGTCCGAAACCTAGGGAGGTAAGGGCCTCCGGCACGCCCCCGAGCAGTGACACCCGTGGGATCCTAGTTGGCGTACTCCAACAGGACCCCCCCATGGCTTGTGGTTAACCCTTCCCAGTCTCCATGCCGGGTAGTCGATAGGAGCCAATGCCTAAGGCCAATACCTTCCAATTCTGTAATCAATACAGTTGTGGCCTTTTTATGCCCATTAACCTTAAATAATGTGTCACGTGTCTTTATTTCAATTGGGGGAGGGGACTTGCCACGCAAAGCCATTTCCGAGCTAGAGAGGAGAGGGGGTTGCGGGCTAACCCCTCCCACACACTCCACTCGCGGGGGCTGGCCTTCTGCCCCCGCGAGAGCAGGGGAATCCCCGGGCGTGCCGGCAACCCTGCCCGCCAATCGGCGGGGCCGGGGGGCGTGGCCTAGCCCATTTAAGGCCAGGCACGTCCGGGGACCGCCCTCTTTTGCCCCGTCCAGCTGACCGGTTTTCCCACCCCACCCACCCTTTAGGTTTAGGTAGGTTTGACCTTGCTATGGACTTCGGTTGGTCGCCGCAAGGGGCCTGGTAGGAATTTTTCCAACTTGGTGCACTTCCAGCCTTTTGGTTTTTTCGCCTACCTCATAGCAAACGTCACAACTTCTCGGTTTTGGCGGTTAGGCATTGGCAGGGGTTATTGTTAGGCAAATGAATGGGGGGGGGAAGGGAGCGCCATCACCTTCCCCCAATGAAAATGGGTAGTCCGGTAGAGGACTCCGGTGTTGTAATTGCAGAGTCTTGTACACAGCGGAATGATGAGCAGTATGTGCCACATGCTTAACTTTGCTTTATTTTCATTTCAATGTTGAGAGATTACAAACATGCAATCATCCTTTTCCTCGGAACAAAGAACACCGAGAGAAACAGTGAAAAACAGGAAACCAGTGTACATCACATCCAGTCTCCCATTCCCGTGGGAAACCCAACAGTACTCTGACCGTGGAATGCAAAACATTGTCCCGTGACTAGCACTTCGCTGCACAGTGAAGAAAGCAGAAACCAACATCCTCCCCCTTTCTGTGAACATCACTGGGCAGCGTGTTCGTACAATATCAGTACAAACCCAACTTCTGTACATAGGTACAGTGTTGATCCCTTGATACAATCTTGGACAATACATCAGCAGGAATTTCATTACCTGGCATATAGGACACCGTTACGAGTCCCTTCTGAATATGTTCCCTAGCATGTTGCACCTTCAATTGCAAGTGCTTCGTGCTTTGCTTACAACCTTCCGAATTCAGCAAAGCCAAACATGCTTTGTTGTCCTGGTAAACCTGGATTGGACATTTGACAGGAATTCTCATGTCTTTGCACAATTGTAACAACCATTCACAATCCTTAAGTGAATAAGACAGTGCATTCAGTTCAGCTTCACAAGTACTTAAGCTAATTGTTGTTTGCTTCTTGCATGACCAATCAAATAGATCCTGATTGTACATGTAGCAAACTCCAGACGTACTTTTCCTGTCTGTTGTGTCACTTCCCAAACTTGCATCTGCAAAAATCTCAAGACCACCAGACTTCTGATTGTTAAATCTCAGTCTGTAATGCATAGTGCCTTTCAAATAGCGTGCTATGCATTTCAGAGCTTTCCAATCCTTAACGGTGGGATTGTTAACTTGCCTGCTTAGCAAATTACAGCTAACAGCAATGTCAGGTCTTGAACATCTGGCAATGAAGTTTAGCTTGCCTAGCACACTTCTGTACAGTGTAGTGTCAGAAAATGCTTCTTCAGTGTCTTCTACCTGATAACCTGTTGTCATCGGTGTGTCTACAGGGTTAGCATCCATCAGGTTTAGTTTCTGCATTTGAAGTTTGTGAGCTTGGGGAAAATGGATTGCAGATGGGTTTCATGTAAGGTCCAACATACAGTGGTGCCCCGCAAGACGAATGCCTCGCAAGACGAAAAACCCGCTAGACGAAAGGGTTTTCCGTTTTTCTTTTTTTTTTTTATAAATTTTTTATTGGTTTTACAAGTTTTTATAAGACAAACAAACACTTAAAAAAGAAACAAACATACACACATAATTTCAAACATATTTTCATAAACCTTTTTTCTTGGACTTCCCCATACCTCCCCTTTCTGCATCCCAATGTCCAAACTTTTATAGCAACTCCCAATTGTTACTTTCCGACCTCTGTCATCTTAGTCCTCTCTGTATTCTAATCTTATATCCCTGTATCCCTTTGTTTCTAGAACCACAACATTTTAACATTCATTAAGTTTATAGTAGTCTTTAAGGTAACTTTTAAATTTTCTCCATTCTTCTTCCACCGTCTCTTTTCGTTGGTCACGGATTCTGCCTGTCATCTCGGCCAGTGTCATATAGTCCATCACTTTCATCTGCCACTCTTCCAGAGTAGGTAAATCTTGTGTCTTCCAATACTTTGCGATGAGTATTCTTGCTGCTGTTGTAGCATACATAAAGAAAGTTCTATCCTTCTTTGGCACCAATTGGCCGACAATGCCCAAGAGGAAGGCCTCTGGATTTTTAGAAAAAGTACACTTAAGTACCTTTTTCATTTCATTGTAGATCATTTCCCAGAAAGCCTTAATCTTCGGGCACGTCCACCAAAGGTGATAAAAAGTACCTTCAATCTCTTTACATTTCCAACATTTGTTATCGGGCAAATGATAAATTTTTGCCAGCTTGACTGGGGTCATGTACCACCTGTAAACCATTTTCATAATGTTTTCCTTTAAGGCATTACATGCCGTAAATTTGGTACCGGTGTTCCATAACCATTCCCAGTCATCTGACATGATGTTATGACCGACATCCTGCGCCCACTTAATCATAGCTGATTTGACTGTTTCATCCTGCGTGTTCCATTTCAGCAACAAGTTATACATTCTAGATAAATTCTTAGTACTGGGTTCTAACAATTCAGTTTCTAATTTTGATTTCTCCACCTGGAAACCAATTTTCCTGTCCTGTTTAAAAAACTCCATTATTTGGTGATATTGAAACCAATTTTGTACTTTATGTTTCAATTTCTCATGACTTTGTAATTTGAACTTATCTCCATCCTGTTCCAAGATTTCCCAATACTTCGGCCATCCGACCTCCATATTGAGTTTCTTCACTGCCTTGGCCTCCACTGGTGACACCCATCTAGGGGTTTTACTTTCTAACAAATCTTTATATCTTATCCAAACATTGAACAATGCTTTTCTAACAATGTGGTTTTTGAAAGTACTATTGACTTTATCGTACCATAAATATGCATGCCAACCGAAAGCATTGTTAAAACCTTCCAGATCCAAAATGTCCGTGTTCTCAAGAAGCATCCATTCTTTCAGCCAACAAAAGGCTGCTGCTTCATAATACAATTTTAAGTCCGGCAGGGCAAACCCCCCTCTTTCTTTAGCGTCTGTCAATATTTTAAATTTAATTCTGGGCTTTTTGCCCTGCCAGACAAATTTCGATATATCTTTCTGCCACCTCTTGAAACATTCCATCTTATCGAGAATCTGCAAGGTCTGAAACAAAAATAACATTCTGGGCAATACATTCATTTTAATCACTGCAATTCGGCCTAGCATTGACAATTTCAAATTTGACCATATTTCTAGATCTTTTTTAATTTCTAACCAACATTTTTCATAGTTATCCTTATACAAATTCACATTTTTAGATGTCAAGTAAACCCCTAGGTATTTCACCTTCTTAACCACTGTCAACCCTGTTTCCTCATGAAATTTCTCCTTTTCCATATCTGTCAAGTTTTTCGCTAAGACTTTGGTTTTTTGCTTATTCAGTTTAAATCCAGCTACCTGGCCAAACTGTTGTATTGTTTCTAATACCTTTTTCGTACTAGTGTTTGGCTCTTGCAAAGTCAATACTAGGTCATCTGCAAATGCTCTTAACTTGTAATGTTTGGCTCCGACCTGCACACCTTTAATCTGTTGGTCATCCCTTATCATATTCAGCAATACCTCCAAAACTGATATAAAAAGTAGTGGGGAAATTGGGCACCCCTGTCGAGTTCCTTTTTCTATCTTAAGTTCCTCAGTCACTACATTGTTCACAATCAATTTAGCTCTTTGTTCAGAATATATTGCAGCCATACCATTCTCAAAACCTTGACCTACCCCCATCCCATGAAGATTCTTTATCATAAAACTCCAAGAGATATTGTCAAAGGCTTTCTCTGCATCCACAAAAATCAATACTGCTTTAGTGTTTATATTCACCTCTAGCTTTTCCAGAATGTCTATTACATTCCTTACGTTGTCTGCCAGGTGTCTTTTAGGGAGAAAGCCTGCTTGGTCCTTATGAATCTTCTCCATCAAAACTCTTTTAAATCTTTTTGCCAAAATGTCTGCAAAAATTTTGTAATCCACATTAAGTAATGATATTGGGCGGTAGTTTTTAAGTTGAGTCTTTTCTGTCTCTGACTTTGGTATGAGTGAAATATATGCTTCTTTCCACGACTCCGGAGCCCTTTTTCCCTCAAGAATCTCGTTGCAAACCTCCTTTAGTGGTTGAATCAACCATTCCTTCAATGATTTGTAGTATCTGGAAGTCAAACCATCTGGTCCTGGAGATTTGCCCAGTTGCATATTCTGAATGGCGACCTCTATCTCTTGTTCTGATATTCTCTGGTTCAGATCCATCTTACTTTGCTGAGAGATTTTTTGTAATCCATATTTGTCAAGGAATTTATCTATGTCTTCTTCATTTTGTGGGCCTTGAGTATAAACCTTTTTAAAATAGCTCAGAAAGCAATTTCTAATTTCATTAGGTCTTGAAATATTCTTTCGGTTTTCCGTTTTTCAATGCGCTTCGCAAGACGAATTTCCCTATGGGCTTGCTTCGCAAGACGAAAACGTCTTGCGAGTCTTGCAATTTTTTTCACTCCCCCCCTTTTTCTAAGCCGCTAAGCCGCTAATAGCCTTTTAGCCGCTAAGCCGCTAAGCCTTTAATAGCCGCTAAACCGCTAATAGCGCTAATCCGCTAAGCCGCTAATAGGGTTGCTTCGCAAGACGAAAAAACCGCTAGACGAAGAGACTCGCAGAACGGATTATTTTCGTCTTGCGAGGCACCACTGTATTCCTCCATTATCTAGCTGACAATTTCATTTCCCAGAAGTTGGAAGAAGCAACAAGGGAATCATCTATCTTGGACCTGGTCCTCACCCACAGTGAGTGGCGGAGCAACCTGCTGCAGCCCCCAGACAGCATCAAAAGGAATGACAGTAAGAGCTGTTCAACAGTGGAATTTGCTGCCAAGGAGTGTGGTGGAGTCTCCTTCTTTGGAGGTCTTTAAGCAGAGGCTTGACAACCATATGTCAGGAGTGCTCTGATGGTGTTTCCTGCTTGACAGGGGGTTGGACTCGATGGCCTTTGTGGTCTCTTCCAACTCTATGATTCTATGATTCTATGAATGGCCAGCTGAGATTTAGAACAAGAAGCACATTGGGAAACTATATCCCTTGCTTGGGCCAAGGGAATAGAAAACTGCTTTGCCAATGCTTTCGCAGGAAGGTGAAAGGTGTTATGACATAGTATAGGATCAGAAAAGAGAGAAAAGGCAGAAATGTCCCCCAAAGCCGCATCTGCTCTTGCATTGCCCTCTGCTAAATACCATGGGTGCGATGTGTGGGAGCGAAGATGTGCAACATAATAAGGGAACTCTCTGTGCTGAAGTAAGGCCTGCAGGGCAAGAAACAAGGAAAACAAGTCAGAATCCAAGGAAGGAGTTATATAAGATATTGGTAAAATAGCAAAAAGGTGATATACATACTGAGTATCCACAATAAGATTGAAAGGTTGAGTAGGAAAGGATTGAAATGCAAGAATCACAGCCGCTAGCTCAGCTTGCTGAGCAGAAGACTGTGGGGGGGGGGTAAATAAACATTTCCATTGTCCTCCCTCCTCCCATGTCACTACCCCCTCTACTTCTTGTTCCATCTGCGAAAAGGGTCAATGCAGAGGGGAGAGGTGTGAGAGACAAGGGGGTAGCCAAAACATAGGTGACCTGTGTCAGAAATGTCAAACCGTCATCCTTTGGAGCGTTAAAAATGATGACACCTATAGACTTCCGGGTTGTCGCCATCGCCGCATGGCGGACTCCCTCCGAGCTCCGGAGGGGGTCTGCTCGGCAGGGGCTGGGTCCTACCGCGCCGGCGACGCGGGGACCCTTAAAAACCACGGGCACGGAGCCCGTGGACATGGGTGACTCGGCTGGCACCGTTAGCGCCCTCCCGACTCGTGAAGGAGCCTTTTTAAAGGCTTCGGATCGGGTGCCGGGGAGCGGCGTGGTGCTTTGAGTCCTCTGCTTTCCCTGCCGAGCGAAGCCGCATGCCATTCGACGGAGAGCGCTGACTTCTTCCATTGGAAATTCGGACTATTAACAACAACCCGTGAGTAATTGGGAAACCGGGTTCAAAAGGAGAAAAAAAGAATTTTTTTTCGGATTCGGCACGAGCGGGGGTGATCTAAAAAGGAAGTCAGTCCCCCCCCTACTGTAAACATTCTAAAACAAGGACTGGGTAACCAAGGTCGAAAGAGAAGCATACTCTTGACAAAAATCATTAATTCCACGATGGGAAATTACAAGAACTGTGCTGGAGGAGAAGAGTGGAGGGTGAGAAGGAAAATGTAACCCCCCCTGGGAACCGGGGCGATTCGCAGAGCCTGGCGAAGAGAGACGGAGACTTTGACAGCTGTCAAAGTAGCTGTCAAAGTTGGAGAATATAAAGAGGACTTTGTTAGGAGGACTTTGCTGGTTAATTTTGTTACAATTTGATACAATATGGATATAAACTGTCGGAAAATAAGGAACAACAATTTGACTTTTGGATTAGAGGATACAAAGTTATTACAATTCCCCTAGAGGGGTTTCGGGACATTACAAAAACGGTCGTAAGTGGAAAAATACTCTTGGATTCGTACAGGACTTGTTATCTTCTGGGAAAGCTGCAAAACTGAAATAGTATTTTGTCTACAGAGGTGTTTACATTAAAGGAGACAATAGAATTTTCTATTGAAGAAAGGAAGGGACGCGCTAGCAATGATACAGATGCAGATTAAAGAGAAGACTTTGAGATTCAGAAATGTTCCAGAAGAGGAGAAGGAGGATATTTGGAAGAAGATGATTGAAACTTTAGCAAAGTGGCTACATTTACAGGAAAAAGACATAATAGAACAGACAGAGAAAATCTTCAGAGTGAACTCAAGAAAAGCAAAAATGAACAAATGGCCGGCAGACTGCATCATTGTATTCACATCGAATTGGATGAGAGATAAGATCCTCCAACTAAAGAGTAAGAACAAATTAACCATAGATGGAAAGGAAATAATAATTTTACGAGAAGTCCCACCTAGGCTGATAAAAAAGAGACAGCAATTCCAATTTCTAACAAAAGCATTAAAGGCCAAAGCAATATCTTTCAGATGGGAATACCCAGTGGGGATTTCCTTCAACTTCAAAGGAAAAAGAAGACGATTTGAGACATTTGAGGAAGCAGATATGTTTTGGAGGAAGTATCGAGGAGAATTAGGAGGTGGGAAAAGTGAAGTAAGAAATGAGGAAGGAAGAAAGGGAGAGCTATCGGATGAGGCGGAAGAAGAAGAAAAAGCTCAGCAAAGGGTGGAAGGATAAAGAACTACGCCAGTGGTTTGATATTGGCAATCAGACCAATAACTATTACAAAACCCCTCTCCTTTACCACTGCAGATAACGTAAACTCTTTCCATTAACTTTAGAATTTTTTAACTAATAAATAATGAAATTTAAATTGTTATCATGGAACGTGAATGGTCTAAATAATAGGAGGAAGAGGCAGAAAATAGAACGTATCTTAGAGAGGCAGAAGTGGGACCTTGCTTGCTTACAAGAAACCCACATCAATACTAAGCATAAAAGACTATTGGTAAAACCAAAGTTAGGGGAAGAATTCATCGCATCTGATGTAAGAAAAAAGAGGGGGGTTGTAATGTATGTTAAAAGCAAATATGAACCGGAATTGATATATGAAGACAAAGAGGGGAGGATTATAATAGTCAAAATGTTGAAATCAAACCTTTATTAGGCATTATGCAAATAAAAACCGTAAGAAAGAAAATAACATGTAAAAGCCTTGAAATATATATAAAAAGGCAGCAGTTGGTTACAATCATATATATATATATATATATACATATAAAATCAGTGGTTTTCCTTGTTAACCTGCTCCTTGGAGGACTGCAGCCAAAAACTCGGCTACCCCCGCCGTTACCCTTTGGTCAACGTCGGATAGGCAGAATCCCGCACATTCACCTTGCTGGGGTTCCAGACCACCCAAAAGAGGGGACAGCACGCGTTGACGGAGCGTACTGTACAATGGGCAATGAAAGAGAATATGCTCTACAGTGTCCGGGACATTCATAGAGCATCTGCAGAATCTCTTGTTTCTAGGGATGTTTTGATATCTTCCCCAGACAAATGCTGAGGGAAAGACATTCAACCGGGCCAGCATAAAAGCCCTACGTTGGGCTGGGATTATTAATTTAGTGACGTAATTGACTCTGCTATCTAAGATATTTAAATCATAGAATATGGGGGAGCAAATTTTGTTTACAGCCGCCATAATATTTTGTCTCTCCACATCCTTTAGTCTAGCTAGGATATTTTGGAAAATGTATTGCTCATTAGAATTATACAGGGACTCCAGCTCGATGCCTAAAGATTCAATCTTTTTTTCGAGGTACTGATACCATCTTGATTTATAGGAGTCTTTGAGCAGATCAGCGAGCAGGCTTGATGGAGAGCAGCGAAAGTGGCAGCGTAACCAGTACTTTATTGAGGTGGACCAGGCCCAGTATTCCATTGTGTGTATGCCTATTTCTGCACACATTGTCTCATATTTGATCGCAGCTGGGAGTCCAAGAATACGTCTCAGAAAGCTGGAGTGAATCTTATTTAAATCACTGTTATATGCTTGAATCCATAGCGGGATTCCATAGAATATCTGGGCTTGCACTTTTGTTTGGAAAATCTGATTGGCCGCAGGAATAAATTGATTACCTTTCTGATAATAAAAACGGGCAACTGCTGATGAGGTGCACTTTGCCTGTTTTATGGCATTTGTGCGATGACTTGCCCACCCTAGATTGCTCTGGAATAAGATTCCCAGATACCTATAGATTTTTACTTGTTGGATTTCTTGCCCTCTTATTTTCCATTTCTCTAGTTTCCAACCATTTGAGAAGACCAAAATTTTTGTCTTCTCGTAATTTATAGAGAGTTTATTACATTCGCAGTAAAGGGTCAGAGAAGATATAAGACGTTTCAGACCCAAGCTCGTTAATGATAGTAGGACTGCATCGTCTGCGTATAATAAGAGAGGAACTGGTTTCTGATTAAGTTTAGGGGCATGTGATTCTATTTTTTGAAGGTGATCTGGCAAGTCTGATAAGAATAAGTTAAATAGAAAGGGGGCAAGAATACATCCTTGTTTTACCCATTTCGAGATTGGGATGTCTGATGAAAGATGACCTATGGTGTTAAGTTTGACTTGACAGACATTGGAAGAGTATAGATTTTGTATTAGAATCAATAAGCGCTGATCAATTTTTAGTTCTGCGAGTTTCCTCCACAGCTTTGGGCGGTCAATTGAGTCGAATGCACCACGAAAATCTACAAAAGCAGCATATATCTTAGATTGCCTTTGAGATCTATATTTTTCAACCAAATGCATAAGTATAAGGCAGTGGTCTAATGTAGAGCAACCTTTAGAGAAACCTATTTGTTCTTTCCCTGGTAAATTTAAATTTTTCATCCATATAAGGAGTTTGGATAGGAGGTGCTTAGCGTAGATTTTCCCTATCACTGATAGTAAGCTTATCGGTCTGTAATTCTTTGGTTCTTTTGGGTCGCCATTTTTAAAGATTGGGATAATTATTGATCTTAACCATATCTCCGGTATGATCCCATCTTTGTCTATGAGAGTAAACAATTGAGCTAGGGGTTCTGCCCACCAATCTATATAGGTCTTAAATAATTCTATTGGTAGACCGTCTGGCCCAGGCGATTTCCCCGATTTGAAATTTTTAACTATCTCTCTAATTTCCACTTCTTCTACCCTTGGCCACTCCTGGAGTTTATTGATTTTATTTATAGCGGTCTCATTTCCTTTAAGTTCACTGTGTAGATTGTTAAATACAGATGTAAAGTATTGGGACCATTTGGATTCTGCAATTGGTGGTTGGGTTAGTTGATTTTCGGCTTTCAGTCCTCCGTACACTAGGTTCCAGAACGCTTTGTTGTTTTTACTCTGAATTGAGTCAAATAGTTGTAGCCATTTTTGGGTTGCATATTTCTGTTTCTTTTCGGCCAGAATGTAATGATATTTTCTTTTTTCATCGAGATAAGAGGGCTCTAGTTTAATGCGATTATTTTTAAATGTTTGACGCAGTTTTCTTTTTAGCTGGAAACATTCATCGTCAAACCAGGGGCTAGCGCTATGTTTAAGTATCCAACCTTTAAGTGGAGTACTAAGCTCTACAAACATTTGGAAGATTTCATTATAAGTTTTCAGAATATCACTGCAGGGATTAGTGGTCTTTAAATTGGATAATACTTGTTTTCTCAGGTTGGCTGTGAGTTTTTGCCCCACTGCTGCACTCATTTCCTGAGACCATTTTAATTGAGTCATTTGTTTGTATTGAGAAGGTTCTATGATATTGTACTTAGTTATTTTGGTTTCGTTCTTTAAGTTTATAGACAGCGATAGTGGCTGATGGTCGCTTTCAGTACGCGTTCCAATTTTGAGGTCCATGATCGAATTTATAATATTATAAGGGGCAAGAATATAGTCAATGACACTGCATCCTCGGGGGGAGAAGTATGTAAACTCCCCGCTTCTATCGCCTTCTGTTGAGCCGTTCACAATCTGCAAATTAAAGTTGTTACATAATTCGAGTAGGCGTAAGCCTTCGTTGTTTACAACCCTATCTCTGGAGAAACGTCCTATTTTCAGGGCATGTGCGATATCATTATCAGTATTCCAATTTAATTTGCTACATAGTTGTTCATTGTTGGTTCCCACTCTTGCATTAAAATCACCTGCTATTATCAGTGAAGCATTTGGGTATTTATCGGTCAAATTTTCTATATAGAAGGTTAGCTGTGACCAATTTTCACTGCTGCTGTTGTTTTTGGTTGGGGGGATGTAGACGTTTACAAGTAGCAAGGTATCGTCTTTTTGTGTTAAAAGTAGAGCTTGTGCAAGTGGAAAGCATTTTTCTAGCTGCTTGATCTCAAACCCTGAGTTGTCTTTGATCATACAACAGAACCCTGCTTTCGGCCGGCCCTTCGTGTTTGTTTTCAAAGCGGGTTTCGTATAGGAGGTGAATCCATTAATTTTAATATCTCTAGTTGACCATGTTTCTTGTAGAAGTATTAATTCAAAATCTTTGAAGAAGTTCATTAGGTCTGGGTCTGCCAAAACAAGGTACGGATTTGGAATCGGTCTCAAATTATAGACCCATTTCATTGTTAAATTCCGATTATAAAATTTACGCAGGATTATTGGCTAATAGGTTGAAAAAAATTATAGGAAAAATAGTACATAAAAATCAGGCTGGATTTGTGGAAGGTAGACAAATAAAGGATAATATCAGAAATATAATAGACATAATGGAATATCTACAAGTAAGAAGAGACAAACAAGCAGCCCTGATTTCAATCGATGCGGAGAAGGCTTTCGACAAAATCTCATGGGAATTTATGAAAAAACTATTAAAAGAATTGTGTCTAGGTGAAAAATTCCAAAAAGGTATAAATGCAATATATAACCAACAGAAAGCAAAAATTATTATTAATGGAGAGTTTGGAGAAGAAATCAACATCTTTAAAGGTACAAGACAAGGATGCCCCCTATCCCCAATGTTATTTATAATAGTATTAGAGGTTCTATTAAAGAAAATAAGGCAGGACAACCAAATAAGAGGAATAGCAGTTGGTGAAAAAAGATATAAGTTAAGAGCCTTTGCAGACGATGTTATGATCACAACAGAAAATCCCCTACAATGTACACCTAGAATATTGGAATGCATAAACGAATATGGCAGATTAGCAGGATTCAAATTAAACTATGGGAAAACCAAAATACTAGTGAAAAATATGGAAGAAAAGGATAAAGTGAAATTACAAGAAATTACAGGATTGGAAATTAAAAAGAAAATAAGGTATCTTGGAATAAATTTAACAACAAATACTATAGACTTAAGTAATGAGAACTATGGGAAAACATGGAATGAAATAAAAAATGACTTGCAAGTATGGGGAAAATTAAATCTTTCCTTACTAGGGAAAATGTCGGTAATAAAGATGAACATATTACCAAGGATGATGTTTTTATTTCAAAGTATCCCAATACTAGGAGGAGATAAATGTTTTAATAACTGGAAAAGAGATTTGGCTAAATTCATATGGTCAGGGAAAAAGCCAAGAATAAAACACAAAATAACGATAGATAAGAAGGAGAGAGGAGGATTTGGTCTCCCAGATATGGAGTTATATCACGATGCGGTGGGTCTGACCTGGCTAAAGGAATGGATCAAATTAGATGACTCGGATGTATTGGATTTAGAGGGAGTAGAGACGAGATTTGGATGGCATGCCTATTTAATAGATGAAAAAGTGAGAGTACATAAAGGCTTCCTAGGGCATATAATCAGAAAATCTATATATAAAAAATGGGAGAAATATAAGAGACTCTTAGAACCGAAAACTCCCTGGTGGGCATCGCCAGCAGAAATTGTCGCAGTGAAAAAATTAAATATGAAAGAAAATTGGGCTACCTATAAAACTGTATTAAAGGAAGAAAACGGAGAATTGGAATTAAAGGACTACACAGAGATTAAAGCTCATATTAGTGATTGGTTCCAATATATTCAAATTAAGTATAGATTAGCAAAAGACAAAAAGTTAGGATTTGAAAAAGAAATATCAAAATTCGATAAATATTTAATACAAGAAAAATCAAAAAATATATCTAAATTGTATAATCTGATTTTAGAGTGGGAAACAAAGGATGAATTGGTTAAAGCATCAATGATTAAATGGGCGCAAGATATTGGGAAAAATATTATGTTTGAACAATGGGAAAAATTGTGGAAAGAAGATATGAAATTCACCATGTGTTATATACTGAAAGAAAATTACCTTAAAATGCAACATAGATGGTATTTAACACCTGAAAGAATAGCAAAAATGAATAAAAACTGTAGCGATATCTGCTGGCGATGTAACACGGGAAAAGGTACCATGATACATATATGGTGGAATTGTTTAAACATCAAACAATTTTGGGAAATAATATATAATGAAATGAAAAAAATGTTTAGATACTCATTTAGGAAAACGCCAGAAGGTTTTCTATTGGGAATTGTACCAGGAAGCCTAAGGGAAGAAGATAAGACCTTATATTTATACGCAACAGTAGCAGCAAGGCTATTGATTGCGAAAAACTGGAAAAGTGGTATAATACCGACAAAAACAGAGTGGCTTGCCAAATTATTGGAGTATTACAATATATCCAAAACAATGGAAGAAATTGGAAGGATTTCAAAAGAAAAGATAGATAGGGACTGGAAGGTGTTTAAAAGATACTTGCAAAATCATATCGAAAAATCAGAACTCCTATTAGAATAAACAAGTTCCGTTTCAAATACTGATATATCAAATAAGATGGAAAACAATGTGTAATAGAAAAAGAAGTATGAAATTAGGGTAAAGGTGTGTGAAAGAAAGTAATAGAAGTGGAAAGAAATTGTAATTGAGTAGATTGGAAGTCAAACACAAAGGTGGGGTGAAGGGTTGGTGGATGGTGATGGGGAAAGGAACTATTTGTGGGATTGAGTGTAAGTATGTTTGAACATTTTTAAGGATTGTAAGAAATGTATGTTTGTATGCTTGTATATGTGTATTAATGATGAATTTAAATTAAAAAAAAAAGGAAGGGACTGGACGTAAGTTTTTGTTCCTGAACAACAAACCTCTGTAGAGATACCAGATTTCCGAATTAGAACGTTTTCGCAGCTGAACAGGACAAGAAACCTGAGAAAGTGAGGAATAAAAAGAACAAAGGACTGATTACGACATGGAAAGAAAAAAGGGAGGAGCGGTAAAGACCAAGGAAATTAAAGGCCTTTTTTAGATTGGACGTTTGAAGTTAAACATTATTAAAATAAATAAATTAAAAGAAAACCGGCAAGGTGGAACTGGGGAGAAATCTGGCCATGGATTTGAGACCTCCAGGCTGACAACATACAGACTGATGGACATAGGGAATCTAAACCGGGGAAGGGGGGGGGGAGATTTGGAATCCAAAGGCTGTGCAACTATTTTTTGAATCTTTTTATATCTTTTATCTCTTTATATAACTCTTGTATATCATTTCATTTTGATTGGACATGTTTTTTTTAAAAAAAGGGAATTCGTGGAAGGAAACTGGGGTGGATCTGGGGGAAAAATCTTTTTTTTCTATTTTTGTAAATGATATGGGAGGGAGGTAAGATTGTGTAATTTAAATTGGATAGTGGGTTAAACAAATTAAGTTTTAAATGGGGAGTGAGAGATTGTAGAACTAAATTCATGAAAGGGGAATACAGCTGGGAGGGGGAAGGGGGAGTCCCAGAAAGTTGGTATTGAAAGTAAGGCTTTAAGTGTATTTTATCTTTGTATTTCTATATTTTTTGGAAACTTTAATAAATATGATTTTTTTAAAAAAAGTGATGACACCTATAAAATCAGCCAAGGCAATTTGCACGGCAGCATTTGTTATGAATAAATGCTGCTGTTCAGTCTGTGAGAAGGGCAGATATATTGATGCAACATCAGAACCGCTCAAAGCTATAGCACGTGAACGTCCTTTGATAACAATGTCTGATGTGGATTCAACAACGGAATAAATGTTTTTAGGTGGGGTGTGTGGTAAATGTAGCCATTCTATAATGCAGATTGTCTTCTTCTTTTCTGTCTGAGCATATAAATTCCTGTTGGCAACAATGGTGTAGCAAACACTGCCAGATGCAGCTTGTGTGCAGCACCTCTAGGTGGTGCATGCGGAAAGGTTTCAATGCTTCACCCACAAAATGTTGACAAAGTGTAGGGGAGTTCCGCATGCCTTGAGGCAGGACAACCCACTGATATCACTGGGTGGGCTGCGAATTGTTATATACTGGCAATGTAAAAGCAAACCGTTCCCTGTCTGCTGGAGCCAGTGGGATGAAGATGGTTCAATGTGGCCGAAAGTCAATTGTTCAGAAATAAGCTGTTCAGAAATAGCTGGTGCCGCTGCTGCTGATTTTTCTTTTGGTAGAGGCCACTGTTCTACCCCCACTGGGGTATCAGTGATCCTGGTTTGCCACACTGGAAACAAGTTGTATCGGTGGCTACAGGCTGGTTTTCATTTAGCGCTGCCGCCAGCAGATGAGCCTTGTGGGTGGCTGTACCAACAGACTGACAAATGCGAAGCATGGCTGCTGTGTCTGTGGCAGGATTGTGTATCATCGGTTGTAACGCAACCTTACAATCCTCATTGGCATTTTCAAAGGCCAATTGTTTGATAATTATTTGTTTGGCTTCAGGATTTTCAATTTGACGACTCACTGCTGTAAGCAGCCTGTCCATAAAGGAAGAATATGATTCTCTTGCCTCTTGCCTGATTGAACCCCACCTTGATTGAATACTGGTGGGTTCTGGGATTTTTCTCATTGCTTGTTTAGCAGCAAGAGCAGTGTCCCTCAATAATATTTGCAGCAGTGTGGCTTGCACTGAAGCTTGAGTGAAAGGACCACGCCCCATCATGGCATCTATGACGTCTGCAAGGGTAATATTTGGATTATTTCCCCTGATTTGTTGAAACAAAGCTGGAGCATAAGCACGGCAGGCAGTTTCCCATTCGTGGGCAAACAAAACACCTGCTGATGGGGGTAACACTGTACGTGCCAAAAGCTTGATGTCATCTGGAACCAAAAGCTGGGCTAATGTGGCTTCCAAAAGAGCCTGTGTAAATGGGGCTTGAAGTCCATTTGTCCTTACTGACAATTGCAGCTCTTTCAAGATTTTAAAGTCAAAAGGTTGGTGTGTCACTGAAAGTAGCTGGAGTGAGTGCCAAGCCAGGAATCATGCTTCTTTTCAAACCATGTTCTGAAGTTTGTTTCATGATCAGAACAATCCTCTCAAGTGATTGTTTTCACCCTGCTTTAAAAGCAACACTTCAAAGAACGGCTCAAAAAAATAAATACACAAAAAAAACCTTAGCAAAACAGGATTCCCAATGAAATGGTCTGCCTCACAGCCAGAGGCTCTACTCCAAGGAAGCACTGAGGAGGACTGTGACAGTTTGGAGCTTTGCTGTGTGTTCTCTGATCTGGTGACACATGCTGTCTGTTGAAGTTGAATGGGGAGGGGCCCTTAGATGTCTGAAAGAGTTCTGGGACTTGCTGGTTAATGGGATTTTCTGCCGTCCTCAGCGGATGCTCAGCCCTTCTGTCTATTCCAGCTGTAGTGTTTCAGAAAGTTGCTTTGAGCCAAACACACTCCCCTTTGAAAGTTTCAAGATCTCAAGTCTCAAATGTTTGGTAGCCAAGAGCATGGCTTAATTAGAATTGGAAACACTATTGAAAAGGTTTACTTTTCAAATACATTTAAGTAGGAATTACTCAGCCTTGGAGAAGCCCCTTCCTTGGGTCTCGGTCACTCACCTGTCAGTCACTCATCCATTCTGAATGGGTAGAAAGAAGCACAGAGCTATGACATACAGAGAGGCGTCAGGCAACCTCACTGGAGGAGGACTGGTGATTCTGGCCATGTATCTGAGTCAGTAATCACAACGCAGAGAATTGCCAGAGTTAGAATTAATCATCCTAGCAGAGACTGCTTAGAAGTATGGAATTCAACAACAATCAATCATGCAGAGATGCAACGGAGAACATTTTCTGAAATTAGAAAAAGCTGCCCAGTGCTGGGGAATGACCCCAGTCATGTCCAGTGTGGGAGAGACATGGCAGGATTAACCACCCTGTGCTCTTTCAGCAACTTTCTCTGTGGTCAAGAGCTGTAGGTGCTCATCAAATGGAAGCCCTACTTCCATCTACTGCTCTGAAGTAGGGTCATCTCTGCCTCCAGGTTTTCAACTTTTATGTACATCTTCTGAAAATGCACAAACCTTTTCTCTTGTATGAATGATGCCAGGTTTTAGCTCACTGGTTCCTTTATTTTATCCAGTTTTCTGTTTGGAATCTTAATGGCTCCCCCTTTGTATTTTTTTTAAAATAATTTTTATTAACTGGCTAATCACATCAAATTAAATCACATCATATAAATTCCAAATTACAAAGCCAAATTTTTAAATTTTGTTGGGGGAACCCATACTTCAAGATCCAAAGGGGGATTCAGATCATCTTCTTTACTGCGTTAATGTCCAAATCAGTCCCAATCAGTCCAAACAAAGTTCATAATTCTATCCAGTCTTATCTTGGTGTTTCCACATCATATCTTATTCATATAATTTCTCTTTTTCCTTTACGATCTCTTCTGTTGGTCTCCTTAAGCCGATAGCAAGTATAATAATCCTGTGTGGATTTCCCGTTCCTCCACTAAGTCCAGATGGTTTCCATATATCTCCTTAGTAGATAACCTCGTTCTTTCCATCGTAAATTTTGGCATTTGTCGCTCTTAAGTCCCACCGAGGAGTTGATCCACGATATGTAAACAACTCTATTTCTCTCTTTCTCCTCCCAGACCCAAGAGCTCCAACAATGCCTCCCAAAATGGCGACGGCATTTTTAACTGCGTCATTCCAGAACTCTTAGCTTTCCAGCTTCATCTTGAAACATTGCTTTGGATCGAAAGTTTATCTCCACACAGCCTTAAATCCACAGCTTAAGTCCTTAGTTTCTGACTCATTAGGGGAGGGGATTCTTGTTAAATCACATAAAAAAAGGAAGGCAGGTTTTCTCCCCCCTCCCCCATTTGTCATACCATATCTTGACGTATCTTCTCATATTTTATTCTTGTCTTGTTATCAGAGATCTCTTCTGTCAGCAGTCTTTACTCCCCTTTTTCCTTGAAGCATGTGCAATTAATCTTGTCCAAATTGTTTCTTTTAAAGATCATTTGCAACTAGCGGCGCGAATCAGGAACGGCGTCCAGGAGAGCCGGAAATCCCACAGGAGGGCTTTGTGCCTAGTGCCCCCACCCCCATAAATTCGGGGGTGGTATAGGGCACAGCAGGCAAGGGCCGTCCCCCGCACAATTCTGCACCTCCTCCCAATTGCTTAGCCCAGCCATACTGAATTCTGTCTGTTGATCACACTCAAACACAACAAGGGACTAGGGATGGAGGAGAAATGTGATTCAATTTGCATTTAAAGGCAAACCTACTTAATTTGCACTTCCCAAAACAAAATGAGTACTGAAGTGCAGCCATTGTTTGAAATCCACACTTGCTGAATTTTGCAAGGTTGTCCTCCAGTCAAGCCATGTGTCCAGAAATGCATGTATTAGGGAAATAACATACAGAAATGTATTACATTAATTTAAATTGTTTTACAAAAATACATTAGGCAAGTTATACATACAAACTATGTGCATGTTATGAGAAATTTGCACTAAAAATGCTGGTGATTTTTTCTTTTAATTGCAAACTGATGTGGGAATGTGGCAAAATATTTTTAAGGTGACATGGAAATGAGGAGAGCTAAACTTAAGACATGGGTATAGCCAAGGAGGGGCAGATCCAAAAATATTATTGAAAAGCATTGAAAGTACTCAATTATCTGAGGTTCTGCTCCCCCTCAGCAGAAGCCTGGCCCCCACAATGTCTTATTTATGGTGTATTTTTGCCTGTGACTTAAGAAACTGAAACTGAAAGATTCTACCGTCCTTACAAGGGAAGTAACCTAGGCACTATCTCTCATTCAGTTCTGTAGCTTGGGGGTTCCTTCTACTGGACCCTTCGCCAACCTGGGGCTGGAAGCTTGAGCTTGGGTCCTGCTCATGGGTTTCCCTTTGGGGCATTCACTGTGGGAGCAGGATCCTGAATTAGATGGGCCATTGGCCTGACCCAGCAGGTTTTTCTTAGTTTCCTATGTTCACATGCTGGTTTAAGAATAATCAATGTAGGTGATGTATTTTGGAGAGGTTCTGGCCCTATCGGGTTCTTTATAAGGGTGCTTTGTATGCTGCCATTCTTTCTGAAGGCACCTTGGTATCTCTGGTCCCAGCCCATGCCCTCATGCCATAGACCTGGCTGTTCCTTTCTCTCCTTGCAGGCTGAAGAGAAGCAGAAGGCCTCAGCTGCATTTGCTCAGCTCCACACTGCCATGGAGATCCTGGGAATTGTGGTGGAGGAGCAGAAGGCCATCTGGCGAGTTTTGGCCGCCATCTGCCACCTGGGTGCTGCAGGGGCTTGCAAAGGTAAGACTAACGGCTGGCAAAGGTGGCATTTTGGGCTGGGTGGTTCTACAAGGAGACTGCTGTGCTGGATCCATCTGCTGCAGCCTGAGAAAGGAGATGATGGAGATGTCCCTGCTTTGCAGGCTGCATGGTGCAGCATTTCAGAAAATCAAGCCATCTGCTTGGGCTCATTTGTCTGAATTCCCTGCCCCCTTTTAGCCTATCCTTCTAGGAGCATTACAGAAAGTCAATGGATCTCAGTTCAGCCTCTCTGCTTGAGAGGCTGCTGTTTTCATATAATGCTGGTCTTGCACAAGGCCTGCTCTTGGAGATCCCTGGAGTGGGAGGAGAGCCAGAGAAAGTGCAAGACCCTCCAATATGTGTTCTGTCTGAGCCAGCAAGCAGAGTGTGCCACCCACTGCAGAGTTGGCAAAATGTTAAGCCACTTGCTATCTTACATAGAACCATAGAATTGTAGAGGGCTGCCTCATGGAAACAAGCCTGTTTTTTGCTGCTCCAGAGAGTGGTACCCAAACCAACAGATTCAAATAACAAAAGAGGAGATTCTGATTAAACTGGGAAGAACGTTCTGAAGATAAGAGCCATTTAACGGTGGAACAGACTCCTTGGAGGCTTTTAAGCAGAGGTTGGATGGCCATCTGGCATGGATACTTCAGTTGAGATTCCTGCATTGCAGGGGGTTGGACTAGATGACCCTTGGGGAGGCCCTTCCAACTTTACAATGCTATGATTTCCTCAACACCCCTCAGCCTCCCAGGCTGCTCACACGTCCTGATCTGAATATGCCTCCTAGTAGGAGTTGCCTTATTGTGGCGTTCCCTGGGCTTTGAAGAGTGGTTGCCTAGGAAAGCTGCAGAATGCAAATCCCTGGGGTGATAATTTTAGAATGAGAGAAGGGACTCTCACAGCCACCCCTTGGCTCCCTTAAAATTAAAATGTGGGCTAAATGTTCAGCACAACAGTAGTCCAAGAGGATAGCAAAATCATACAAGGATCATGAAAGTGTATTATCAGAGATGGCTACAAGCAATGCTACTGTTCCAGAGTCATAGAATCATAGAATCATAGAGTTGTTATAGACCACAAGGGCCATCGAGTCCAACCCCCTGCCAAGCAGGAAACACCATCAGAGCACTCCTGACATATGGTTGTCAAGCCTCTGCTTAAAGACCTCCAAAGTAGGAGACTCCACCACACTCCCTGGCAGCAAATTCCACTGTCAAACAGCTCTTACTGTCAGGAAGTTCTTCCTAATGTTTAGGTGGAATCTTCTTTCTTGTAGTTTGGATCCATTGCTCCGTGTCCACTTCTCTGGAGCAGCAGAAAACAACCTTTCTCCCTCCTCTATGTGACATCCTTTTATATATTTGAACATGGCTATCATATCACCCCTTCACCTCCTCTTCTCCAGGCTAAACATGCCCAGCTCCCTTAACCGTTCCTCATAAGGCATCGTTTCCAGGCCTTTGACCATTTTGGTTGCCCTCCTCTGGACACGTTCCAGTTTGTCAGTGTCCTTCTTGAACTGACATGTGCTGCCTATGCACTGGTGGAGGAAGAGGGGACGGGCGGAGCGCACCACCCCCGGCAGAGCAATCCCAGTGGGGTTCCATCGTGGTTGCCCCCCCCCACACTGGGCGCCCCACAGGCGGCATACCGCGCCCCCAGGACGCGTGCCAGCCCTGCCCCCGCCTGCTCTCTGCCCTCAGTGCCGGAGCATGAAGCTCTGCCACTGTGCCTATGCACTTGTTTATCCATCTGGCTCCATTTTGAATTTGCACCCTCAGCCTTCATTACCATTTTATTATGGTAATGAACAGAGTTGAGTCTGATACTGCTGGCTCCTCTATCAGCTCCTACCCATCAGTCTCCCAGGTGCCATCAACACTGCCTGGCTTTGCAACTGTATTTTATTTTCTTCTGATTATGATTTGGTGTTGCTGTGTCTGAATTATAGCAAGAAGAATCTTCATCTCTGTAGCATGTCACAGCACCATTAATCAACTATAATTATTTTAAAATTTGGAAAGTTCACTGCTTAGGATGATGTCCTTCACCTGCCAAATGCTTAATACCAGAGTTTCCTGTAGATAGTATGAAATATCCAGGAATTTTAGTGAGGCTCTGGGTTCAGTTCTGGAATCAAGCCTTTGATACCCTGTCTAAGGCAACATCCCTCCCTTTTGACAGCAGTGGCTTGTTGATTTCTAAACAGAGGATCACTTCATTGCCCTGTAATGCTTCATTCCAGATTTTTGAAGATTACTTGGGAATTGCAAAGAGTGTGATTGCATCCCCATGTTCCTGCTTTTTTATTGCTGCAATTGTCACATGATAGTTTGGTGATTATGGGTGACACACTGCATGGAGATTTCCCTTGCATTTTGAATAGTTGGAGCTTGGTTTCCAATAGTAAAATTACCACTAAAGTTCATGGGTTATTACTAAGGTGGTGGTTGCTACTGCGGCTTCTGCTTCTTCTCCAGCTCATTGCACACAGCTCTTTACAACAAAAGTCTTATCAGTGGCAACCTGCCCATTCTGTCCATGGCCAATGCTTAGGCCACATTCAAGTCATACCTTTAAAGCACTATGATACCTCTTTAAACAGTCATGTTTTCCCCAAAGGATTATGGGAGCTGTAGTCTGTTAAGGGTGCTGAGCATTGTTAGGAGCCCCCTATACCCCTCCCAGAACTACAGTTCTCAGAGTTTCCTGGGAAGAGGGATTGATTGTATAGCTACTCTGGGAACTGTAGCTCTGGGAGGGTAGGGGAGGAAGTTTCAGACATACGTAGGTGAGTTCATCTCTGTTATAATCTTTTCCAGCAAGGTCACATCAGGAAAAGTTTGGTTCTCACGAAAGTCGCTTGACTAGGCCAGATACTTCCTAGTTTATATCTTCACCATATTGCGGGCAACGGAAGGGTGTTGTCTCTGCAAACTAATGAAGTTCTGTGAGGGGGCTACGAATCTCCTGACAGCTCTCAGCATCCTCAACAAACTACAGCTCCCAGGAAGCCATGACTGTCTGGAGTGGTGTCATAGTGCTTTATAAGTGTATGCCGTGGGCACAGGAGCTGAGTAGACCTTTGCTCCCCAAAAGATTCCTTGTGATTGTGCCTTCTGGCAGCCAAGCAAGTACCTGTGTTGCAGCTCTGAGCTTCCCATCAGGGTCCACTGCCATCTCCTGAGGTCCGGAGAGGGAGCATCAGGGATCAAAAGAGGGCTCAGAATGTGGTCAGGGTGGTTTTCGGTGGTGGTAAGAACAGCCAAGGCGGTTCAGGTTGCCTTGTGGGGCTTCTGAAGGTTCTTCCAGGTCCTCATTTGTTCTCTGTGGGGTTTCTTGCCTCTTTCATATAGGAGGTCTCCATGAGATCTGGGCTAGGCAGAATCTTGGCCTGTTTGGAAGAACTGAATACCAGGCTGCTTCAAGACCAGCTATTTAGTGAGGCACATCCTGCTTCATTCAATCACTTTACAGGGCATCCACATGTCTGCACAAAATCTGACATTTTTCAGGGGTTTGGGAGTGGAAAAATAAATAGCTCTCCTTTCAGCAGCTCACCCTTTGCTCCAAAACTCGATTCTGTTGCCAAAGGGAATCAAAGGACTCACAGATTTAAAAATGGATCAAAGTAAAATAGAAGTGGACTAAGAGGGAAAAAGATGAATTAGTTCCTATAACTCCAGTCCTCTGCTCTTCCTGCATTCAGTGGTATTCTTGTCAGGGACTTTTTTTTATGAATGTATTTGTTTGTTTGGTTGGTTTTTTTTGTTTATTAAACTTCTATCCCAAAGTTGCCCAAGGCAGCAAACGTGATAAAATGATAAAAACCTCTTAAAAACATACCATTCCAGTAGAGATGCAGACTGGGAAATATTTAATCTTAAAAGGCTTGTTGGAAGAGGAAGGTCTTCAACTGGTACCAAAAAGAGGTGGCACCTCTCCAGTCATAGAATCACAAAATTGTAGAGTCGTCTAGTCCAAGCTCCTGCTAAATGTAATATTCAAGGGAAGGGCATTCCAAAGGCCAGGTGCCACAAAACTAAAGGTGCGACTCCTGTATTTTGCAGAACACACCTCTTAATAAGAGGGTATCTGCAGGAGGCCTTTTCCTGCAGAGCACAGTGATTGACAGTTGGGGGGGGGTCTAAAACCCTAGGTGCCTAGGGTCAAAACGATCCCTTTGAGTAGTTGTCGAAGCCAGCCTTCGACAATCTTTGGGGTTGGCTAATTTGAGTAGCCAACCCCAAAGATCAAAGTCTGACAGTCCTTCATGTTGAATGTGAACAGCTGGCTTCGCAGATGGTGTAAACAGGAACGGTTTGGATTCTTAGATCACGGACTGCAGTTTCTTGAAGATGGACTTCTGGCAAGCGATGGGCTGCACCTCACAACGGTTGGGAGAAATGTTTTTGCCAAAAATCTCAGAAACCTCATCAGGAGGGCTTTAAACTGACTAATGTGGGGGAGGGAGACAGTGCTCCTGAAGGCAGGAGCCTATCAATTGATGAAGATGATCATCCAAATGTCATAGACCAAATGGAGCAAACAGCACGCGGACCTAGTGGTGGGAGGAAAAAATCCTTAAATAAGAGACACGGGGGAATGATTAATGGACTTCAATGTCTGTACACTAATGCGCAAAGCATGGGAAATAAACAAGATGAGCTTGAGCTCTTGGTACAGCAAACTAAATATGACATAATAGGCATTACTGAAACCTGGTGGGATAAGTCCCACGATTGGAATGTAATAATGGGGGGATACAATCTATTTCAGAGAAACAGACCAGACAAGAAAGGAGGAGGAGTGGCGTTATATGTCAGGGATGTGTATACCTGTGAAGAGATCCAAGATTTAGAACCTCAATGCCAAAGTGAGAGCATTTGGGTCAAAATTAAGGGAGAGAAGAATAACAGGGACCTCATTGTGGGAGTTTACTATAGATCCCCAAGCCAAACTGAGGACATAGATGATGCCTTCCTGGAACAGATGGCCAAGCATGCAAAAGGAAGGGAGATAGTAGTAATGGGGGACTTCAATTACCCAGATATTTGTGGGATGTCAAACTCAGCCAAGAGCATAAGGTCAAACAGATTCCTCACTGGCCTTGCAGACAACTTCATTGTCCAGAAAGTGGGAGAAGCAACAAGAGGAACAGCCATTTTAGATCTGGTCCTAACCAATGTTGATGATCTGGTTAGTGGGGTAGAAGTGGAAGGATCATTAGGCGCGAGTGATCATGCTCTTCTGAAGTTTACTATACAGCGGAAAGGAGCAGCCAAGCATACTAGGACTCAATTTCTTGACTTTAAGAAAGCCGACTTCATAAAACTTAGGGAAGTGCTGGGTGAGATCCCATGGACAGTAATACTAAAAGGAAAGGGAGTTCATGATGGCTGGGAGTTTGTTAAGAGGGAGATACTAAAAGCACAACGTCAGTCAATACCAATGAGACGGAAACATGGAAGGTGCCTAAAGAAGCCAGGGTGGCTATCTAAAGAACTTTTAACTGAGTTAAGATTAAAAAAGGATGTGTACAAAAAATGGAAAAGGGGGGAAACCACCAAAGAGGAATTCAAACAAATAGCCAGCACGTGTAGACACAAAGTCAGAAAAGCTAAAGCACAGAATGAACTCAGGCTTGCTAGAGAGGTTAAAAGCAACACAAAAGGATGTAGCCTACCTTGATTTCAGCAAGGCATTTGACAAGGTGCCCGATGATATTCTTGTAAAGAAACTGGTAAAATGCGGTGTGGACTATGCTACCACTCAGTGGATTTGTAACTGGCTGACTGACCGAACCCAAAGAGTGCTCATCAATGGTTCCTCTTCATCCTGGAGAAGAGTGACTAGTGGGGTGCCACAGGGTTCTGTCTTGGGCCCGGTCTTATTCAACATCTTTATTAATGACTTGGATGATGGACTCAAGGGCATCCTGATCAAATTTGCGGATGACACCAAACTGGGAGGGGTGGCTAACACCCCAGAGGACAGGATCACACTTCAAAACGACCTTGACAGATTAGAGAACTGGGCCAAAACAAACAAGATGAATTTTAACAGGGAGAAATGTAAAGTATTGCACTTGGGCAAAAAAAATGAGAGGCACAAATACAAGATGGGGGACACCTGGCTTGAGAGCAGTACATGTGAAAAGGATCTAGGAGTCTTGGTTGACCACAAACTTGACATGAGCCAACAGTGTGGCGCGGCAGCTAAAAAAGCCAATGCAATTCTGGGCTGCATCAATAGGAGTATAGCATCTAGATCAAGGGAAGTAATAATGCCACTGTATTCTGCTCTGGTCAGACCTCACCTGGAGTACTGTGTCCAGTTCTGGGCACCATAATTCAAGAAGGACACTGACAAACTGGAACGTGTCCAGAGGAGGGCAACCAAAATGGTCAAAGGCCTGGAAACGATGCCTTATGAGGAACGGTTAAGGGAGCTGGGCATGTTTAGCCTGGAGAAGAGGAGGTTAAGGGGTGATATGATAGCCATGTTCAAATATATAAAAGGATGTCACATAGAGGAGGGAGAAAGGTTGTTTTCTGCTGCTCCAGAGAAGCGGACACGGAGCAATGGATCCAAACTACAAGAAAGAAGATTCCACTTAAACATTAGGAAGAACTTCCTGACAGTAAGAGCTGTTTGACAGTGGAATTTGCTGCCAGGGAGTGTGGTGGAGTCTCCTTCTTTGGAGGTCTTTAAGCAGAGGCTTGACAACCATATGTCGAGTGCTCTGATGGTGTTTCCTGCTTGGCAGGGGGTTGGACTCGATGGCCCTTGTGGTCTCTTCCAACTCTATGATTCTATGATTCTATGATTCTATGATTCTAATGTCACTGAGCCTCCCTGCCAATTCGTGTATGTTATTTAAGTGTCCGGTGATGTTCAAGGATTGGTCAGTCACATATGTGCAACATTCGGCGCCTATCAAAGCACAGGTCCCCCCTTGACTTGACAAAAAAAAGTCTGTAGCAATCCTCGTTTGTAACCTACCTCAGAGAAGTCAGATACCAAAGAGTCTGTTATCTGAGTGGCTTCTTGCATGAACTTCAGGAGGATGTCGGTGAGTCTGAGAATGTTGACGTGGTTAGATCCAGCTCCGTAAGCAGGGAACAGTGCCCGACTCACAGTCTCTCCATTGACAGCGATGTCAGAGAGATCTGACAGGTCCTTTTGTTCCCTTTTATTCCCCTGTCTCCCGGGTGGTAGATGCGGGGTGACCCTAATCCCAGGGACAATGTATCCGACAAAGCAGGACCCAGACATGTGTGGGCTTATCCAGGTGTATGCCCGGTGTCTGCACACCCAGAACAAGCCACTGAGGAACGATTCCATTCTGCCAGATGCAAAGGTCTGCAATAGCATAAGGTCTGAGTGTTGTGGCTTCCAAGTGGGTGGGTGGCCGATTGCGTTGGCCCAGGCGAGGGTGAGGTTTGGAAAGGTCTGGGAACGCGTCGGGTTGGTGACAGTCACTTGTCCTGTGGCTAGAATCTTTAATAATAATAATAATAATAATAATAATAATAATAATAATAATAATAATAATAATAATAATAATAATTTATTATTTATACCCCGCCCATCTGGCTGAGTTTCCCCAGCCACTCTGGGCGGCTCACAATCAGTGTTAAAAACAGTACAGCGTTACATATTAAAAACTTCCCTGAACAAGGCTGCCTTAAGATGTCTTCTGAATCTCAGGTAATTATTTATCTCTTTGACATCTGATGGGAGGGTGTTCCACAGGGCGGGCGCCACTGCCGAGAAGGCCCTCTGTCTGGTTCCCTGTAGCCTCACTTCTCGCAATGAGGGAACCGCCAGAAGACCCTCGGCGCTGGATCTCAGTGTCTTGAGGTTGACATTGCAGGTGCTAGTTCCGATAGAGGTCCCTTCTCCGGTGAAGCGGCGACAGAGGGGTCCCTTGGTGGGACCTGTGAGGTACAGATATTTGTGGGTAAGGAGGCAACATCTCTTTTTTTATAACATTTTTATTGGTTTTTCACAGTTTTTATAAACACAAACAATACACACTACAAACAAACAAGTACACAAACAAACATGCATAATTTCATATCCCTTTTTCTTAAACCTTACTTCGCCGACTTCCTCATACCTCCCCTTTCTGCATCCCAATTCCCAAACTTATTTCAGCAAATCCTAACTTTTAGTTTTGTCAAATTTTTCCCTTATTCTTTTCTTTTACTTAATCTTTTACAGCTGTAATCGCCTTTTTTTCTAGAACCTCGACATTTTAGCATTCATTAATTTTATAATATTTCTTAAGATAAATTTTAAATTTCTTCCAATCTTCATCCGCCGTCTCTTTCCCCTGATCACGGATTCTGCCGGTCATTTCAGCCAGTCCCATATAGTCTATCACCTTCATCTGCCATTCTTCCAGAGTGGGTAGATCTTGAGTCTTCCAATGCTTTGCGATGAGTAGTACTCTTGCTGCTGTGGTCGCATACATAAAGAAAGTTCTGTCTTTCTTTGGCACCAATTGGCCGACAATGCCCAAGAGAAAGGCCTCTGGTTTCTTAGGGAAAGTACATTTAAGTACCTTTTTCAATTGATTATATATCATTTCCCAGAAAGCCTTAATCTTCGGGCACATCCACCAAAGGTGATAAAAAGTACCTTCAGTTTCTTTACATTTCCAACACTTATTATCAGGCAAATGGTAGATTTTTGCTAGCTTGACTGGGGTCATGTACCACCTATAGATCATTTTCATAATATTTTCCTTTAAGGCATTACATGCCGTAAATTTCAAACCGGTGGTCCACAACTGTTCCCAGTCAGCAAACATGATGTTATGACCAATGTCCTGTGCCCACTTAATCATAGCTGATTTAACTGTTTCATCTTGTGTATTCCATTTCAGCAACAAGTTATACATTCTTGACAAATTCTTAGCATTGGGTTCTAGCAATTCTGTTTCTAATTTTGATTTCTCCACCTGGAAGCCAATTTTCCTGTCCTGTTTATACACTTCCATTATTTGGTAATAATGGAGCCAATCTCGTACTTTGGTCTTCAATTTCTCATGGCTCTGAAGTTTCAGTTTGTCACCCTGTTGTTCCAAAATTTCCCAATATTTTGGCCATTTAGCCTCCATCTTGAGTTTTTTCACAGCTTTAGCCTCCATTGGCGACAGCCATCTTGGAGTTTTATTTTCCAACAAATCTTTATATCTAGTCCAGACATTATATAATGCTTTCCTATAAGGAGGCATCTCCGGAACGGTATTGTTCCAGTGTTATGACTACTGGAACTAGTGGAAGACTTTGCTGGAGGTGGCTGGGTGCGTGGGCACAGATCCAACAGTTGAAGTAGGGACTTTCTTTAGCCACCTGGCTAAGAAGTTTGATGTAAGAGTTCTGCTCCCAGGACAAAAGGAGATCTTCTCCCGGGAAGGAGAGGTCTGTGCCAAGCTGCCGGGGCGCGATGCCAACTGGGTATAGTGGGTCAGTGGTATTCAGGAGCCGCCTGTCCTTAGCAATCCCGCCACATCTCAAAGGACCGGCGTTGTCCCACACAGGGGTGTGGGAGGGGTGTATAGGATGGTGCCAACCCTCCAGGTACTCTGCCCCTCTCCAGTCATGAGTGAGTCCAAGGCTCCATAGGCAACAGAATTGTCTTAGGCGGAGTCCTTGCAGTTAGGGTTTTCATGGCTCAGGGGTCATAAAAAGGCATTGGAAACCAAAGATCAAATTTTCGGAAGGGTGGTGTGAGTCTGTGTACACGTGTGTAGCCCCTCCGGCTTCGATTTCGGTCCAGTTCAGATTTCTAGAGATCTCTCCCTGGCCATAAAGTAGGTAAGTCCCATTGTTGCATCTCAGGCAGTAATAATAATAATAATAATAATAATAATAATAATAATAATAATAATAATAATAATAATATTTTTATTTATACCCCACCCTCCCCAGCCAAGGCCAGGCTCAGGGCGGCTTACAAGCAATAATAAAAACAAGTTGAATTATTACAACTTAAAAACAAAATTAAAAATACAACAATAAAATATTGAAACATTAAAATATTAAAATGTAGTCTCCTCGCAGGAGGAGAAGGAAAAGAAAAAAGAAAGAGAGGGAGGGAATCAAATTGGCTCCAAGCCAATGGCCAGGTGGAACAACTCTGTCTTACAGGCCCTGCGGAAAGAAATCAGATCCTGCAGGGCCCTGGTCTCATGAGGCAGAGCGTTCCACCAGCCAGAGTTGAAAAGGCCCTGGCACTGGTTGAAGCCAATCTAACTTCCTTAGGGCCCAGGACCACTAGAGTGTTACTATTTATGGACCGTGGGGCATACCGGGAGAGGCGGTCCCATAGGTACGAGGGTCCTAGGCCGTGAAGGGCTTTAAAGGTCAAAAGCAGCACCTTAAATCTGACCCTGTATTCCACCGGGAGCCAGTGCAGCTTGAAAAGCACTGGGTGAATATGTCCCCATGGTACATATCAGTACCAATACTGATGGTTGAGAGTGAGGACGGCTGACCCTATACGTTGGAGATTTTGGTCTCGTATAAAGAGTTCCCAGTACTGGTTATTGGTAAGTCTGGGTACTAATGAATGGTGCAACAGAGTCAGTGACACAGAGAGACAGAAGTCCAAGTCCCCCATTCAGTCAGGGTTGGATTTCCCCCCAGATTCGATACTGTGAAAGTCCAAGAAATGGTAGTTTGTTTGTAATCCAGTGCAGTGGCTCGACGCGAAAGCGGAGATCCTGGTCAGGGAGGAGAGGATAAAAAGGGTGGGCAATATTCCATGTTCAGCAGCGGGGTGGTAAACAGGATGAACGGAGGGCTGGGTTGGCGCTCGGAAAAGAGGAGTTGGGCTATGAAGTGGTGAGCTGTCAGTGGAGCTGTCGGTTGAGCTGTCAAACGGAGCGCTGAAGGAAAGCGACGAAGCAATGAGCTGTCAGTGGAGCTGTCAGTTGAGCTGTCAAACATGTTTGAGGTGTAGTTTGATGGCGGTTGTGTCCAGGACAACTTCGGAGGTCCAGATGGGCTCAGAGGTGGTATCTGGTCCAGTCTGTTGGGCCCAATCCTGACTCTGATCTGGTCCGGTCTGTTGGGCCCGATCCTGACCCCGATCTGGTCCGGTCTGTTGGGCCTCGTCCTCGTTGATGTAGGAGGTTGCGGCAGGAGGCGGGGCATCAAAGGTGTAGTCCTCTCCCTGGCTCTCCTGCGCCTCCTGGGGCAGTGGTGCTGCCTTGCACCTAGTGTGATGTAGTCAGGCGTTCTTTTCTCCCACCTTCACAGCAGTAGGCGAGGTTAGAAGTACTTGGTACGGGCCCTCCCAGGCAGGTTGAAGGGGCAGCTTCTGGTACACTTTAACCAGGATCCAGTCCCCCAGGTGGAAGGAGTGTGCTGGGACGTTGATTGGTAGATTCTGTCCCTCTATGGCAGCATACTTGTGGAGATGTTGTAGCTGTTTTTGGAGCTGAATGACATAATTAGTAAGTTCTGCTTCCCCCACCTCAAGTTCCAAGAGGGGAAATAAAGTGTTATAAACAGAGGGAGGGGGTCTCCCAAACAGAAGTTCAAAGGGGGACAGTTTTAACGGTCCAGTGGGGGCACTCCGAATATTATGGAGAACTAGTGGGAGTGCATTTACCCATTTTAGTCCGGTGGTACTACAAAGTTTCCCTAGCTGTACCTTTACCTCTTGATTCATGCTCTCTACTTGTCCTGATGAGGCTGGGTGGTAGGGTGTATGGAATTCCCACTTTATTCGAAGAGCTTGGGCCTCCTGTTGGACTGCCTCTGCAGTCACTGTCCAGTCGATGGGGTACTCCATACCGGGGAATGATATCTTGTAAAAGGGCCCTGGCGAGTACTGAAGCAGTTGCCTTCTTGCAAGGGAATTCCTCCACACAGGAGGAGAATTTGTCCACTATGATTAGGGCATGTTTGAACCCCTGACACTGGGGTAAGTCGATGAAATCCAGCTGTAAACTCTCATGTTATGCATGTTATGCAATTCTTTGAGGCTGCTGTGGCTGCAGCCGCTATCCCTGGAGCATACCAGCACCTTTGGACATGGTCTATTAGTCTTCCCTTTCCCCAATGTGTCTGTTGGTGGAGGACCCTCACAAATTTTGGAGTCCAGGCTTTTGGCATGACGGTTCTGCCGTCTGGGAGGAGCCAGACGCCACCCGTTTTGTTGGCGCCCATGGATTCCCACATTGTTTTTTCCTCTTCAGTGGCCGATTGGTACATTTGTTTGAAGTCAATGTTGGCAGGGAGTTGTATACCTTGGAACTCAGTCTCGTCCTCTGGGGGATGTAGTGAGGCCATTTGGGCTGCCCTGTCGGCTTGCCTGTTACCTTTGGAGACTGAGTCCCTCCCCTTTGTATGTGCTTTGCAATGGACGATGGCTATTGCTTTGGGCATGTGGATGGCTGTTAGTAACCTTTCCACTAGGGCGGCGTGGGAGAGCTGAGAACCAGCTGCGGTCAGGAAGCCTCTTTGGAGCCATATCTGGCCAGTTGTGTGTACTAGTCCGAAGCAATATTTGCTGTCAGTGTTGTCCTTCTTCCTTCGCTAATCTCACAAGCCCTTATGAGGGCAATTAACTCTGCCGCCTGGGCACTATATTGAGGGTTTATAGGGTTGGCTTCTAAGACTTTGAAGTCAGAGACTACGGCATATCCAGTCTTCCTTTCCCCGTTTATGACTTTGGAACTGCCGTCTGTGTAGAGTATTAGATCCGGGTTTTCTAGAGGGAGGTGGTCTAAATCTTCTTGGGGTTTCTCAGCTTGTTGGACTATCTTTGTACAATCATGGTGCAGGGTGCCATCATCTGGGTGGGTGTAGGAGTGCAAATATCCAGAGATGTAGTGATCAGGTGGGATTGCTATGAGGAATTATAACAGATATAGGGTAAGCCATCTGTGTCAGCAATGAAAGCATTGCGTTGACTGGGTTTATGTTGGATTCTTAAGCCTTATCAGAGGGAAAACTGGCCACTCTCCAGGCACTCGGCTTAAGATCCTTGTTGACCTCCCCGTCTGCGTCTCCCGGCAGGATACAGGCTAGGTCACTATCGGCGATCCCACTCAGCGTGAGAGGGACACACCACTCCTCCCTCCTCCCTGCCTCCCTCAGGGAGGGGGAAAGAGACAGACAGAATTCTATTTACATCGCTTTATTTCTGTCTTTGCAGCAGTACAGAGAAACGCGTCTGCACTCATCAGACTCCAACAGTAGAGAGAAAAAACTCCACCCCTGTACTTCCAGTACAGGTCAGATGACACTCTGAGCTAACATCCGGTGCTCAGAACAGTGAATAGACTGCCCCTTCGTTCCCATGGTACAGTCCCAAACATCAACATCCTGTTTTGCTTTGCAGCCACCTGCAGCTCGCTCTCACATTGCTGCTTTTTTCCTGACATATCATATTTTGATATGATTCTTGATCAATCTACACCCCTGCATCCCTGTTCCATTCCTCTCTTCCTCACATGTCACGTACACAGCAGTTGCTTCACCAGGCAGGCATCATGGGCCATAAAGATAGTGGGCAAGTTTCTTTGAAGCAGTTTCTTATATATTAATCTTAGGATGTTAATCTTAGGGCCAGGAAACAGATCTCACATGAAGGTGATAATGATCCGCTGTCCTCCTGGTCATCCTTCTTATCATATGTACTGATTGTTTATTACCTCCGGGGTTGCCATATGCTCTTTGTAGTTCTGTTCTTTGTTTACCCCAGAAATATTTGTGCTTAATTAGTTTTAGTAGTTTAACTTGTCCCCACGTGGGTTTGTGGAAATGCTCAGAAGAAATCTGATTGGTTCTTACGAACACTCTGTAAAAAGTTCTTTTGTGAATAAAACGGCCTGGGCCAGGGGCTGCACATGGACAGGCACAGAGAGAGAGAGAGACAATTTATATGCACCCTTCCCAGAGTCTTGCTGGTTCAAGCCTCTGTGTGTATTCTTATTAATCAGAGTTCAATCCTTCCTTTACTTTGCGAACGCAACAGGAGGGGTAGTAGGGTTGCTGGGTTTAGGGAGTTGACCCGTTTAATAGTGACATTGTATGGAGTTAACAGGAGGGCTTCATAACGGTTTAGACGTGGGTTTGAGAAGTGGTGGCAGCCCCTTAGAGCTAGAAGGGTTGAGACTGCGTGGGGAACGTGTATTGTGATCTTATGTCCCAACACTGTCTCTTGAGCCTTTTGAAGGAGGAGTGCAGTGGCAGCAATGGCTCTCAAGCAACTCACTGCTCCCTTTGCAGTATTGAGTTATAGACTGTAATATGCCACTGGCCTTTCTTGATCTCGGAAGGGCTGGGTAAGAACTCCTGAGGCTACCCCCATTTGTTCATGAATGAATAGGTTGAAAGGGATGCGATAGTCCAGGAGGCCCAAGGCGGGGGCAGATCGTAATTCCCTCTTAAGGCTTTCAAAGGTGTTATAGGCTTCCTCTCCCCAAACCAGTTCATCAGGATGATCTTGGCGGGTCATAGTGGACTGGGGTTTAGTTATTTCGCTGTAGCAGGCAATCCAAGCTTGGCAGAAGCCTGCCATACCAAGGAAGCCTGGCAATTGTCTCTTTGTTTTGGGGAGGGGGATTTTGGTGACTGCCTCTATTCTGTCAGTTGCTAGGCTTTGGGTGCCTATCCCCAGGATATGTCCGAGGTATTTTACTTCCTGCTTGCAGTATTGCAGCTTCTTAGGGGACACCTTGTGTCCTTTATATGCTAGCTCGAGAAGGAGGTGTTTTGTGTCTAATTTACACGCCTCCTCGCTGGTAGAACATATTAAAATGTTGTCTACATAGAGCAGATAGGTAGACCAGACAGATGTACATCCTGTAAATCCTGGTGTAATATTGCAGAAAATATAGCGGGTGATTCCGCATAACCCTGGGGTAGTCTGGTCCAGGTTAGTTAACTAGGTCCCCAGGTGAAGGCAAAGAGGAATTGACTCTCAGGGGCTAGAGGGAGACTGAAGAATGCAGAGCATAGATCTGCAGCGCTGTACCATGTAGTTCCTGCCAGGAAGGGAATTTAGAAGGGAATTTGGGTTGCCCACCACTGTCTCAGGTCCTGAACAAATTGTTCATTCACCCACAAATAGCAAAGCGAAGTGTAATAAGGCTAAACAAAGCAAAACAGGTTGTTTTGGGTTCCATCTACATAGAAAGAAGAATCCTCTGTGGGCCTGAGGTGTTTGAGATGGCCTGAGCATTGCTTGCACCTGAAGCAGCTTGCACCTGAAGCAGTCCAGGCAGCTCCGTGGGACACGATTCAAGAGAAGCTCCGCAACCACTACGCGCCAAAGCCATCCAAGATTGCTGCCCGCCATGCGTTTTACCACCGGTAAAGACTCCTGAGAGGCAACGCGATCCCTTACAGGTGGGAGTTTCCCCAAGGCCTATCCTTTAACTATAAAGGAAAGAAAGTTAAAATTAAAACAATAGAAGACAACAAGAAGTTCCTGCACGACTACGGAGAGGACTTGCAGAAGGGAGCAGCAATTCCTTGGCCACCGTCACAGCCTGGTATAGTACCAACTCCCACACCCCCGGGTTCGGACGAAAAGAAGGACACCCCATAAAGAGAAACAACAGATTGATTCAGGATGTCTCTGCAGCTGTATAGTTGGAATATTCATGGAGCAAATTCCCCGGAAAAAAGAAGAAGGATCTTTCATATCTTGAAAAAAGAACACTTGGATATTATTTGTCTGCAGGAAACACATGTGACTAGACTCCACAGGAAAGTGTTAATCAACAAAAGACTAGGCCAAGAATTTATTTCATCAGATAGAGTTAAAAAGAGAGGCGTGGTGATCTATGCTAAGGAGAACTTGTCACCGAAATTTTTGTTTAAAGATGAACAAGGAAGAATTTTGGCAATTGAGATACAAACTCAAGGAGAAAAAGTTTTGATATTAGGAATTTATGCACCAAATGAGGGGAAATCGGAATTTTACAAGAAGCTACATGAGACATTGCTGGACTATCTGGATTATTCCAACATCATTGTGATGGGAGATATGAACGGGGTGGTTTCTACCTATATGGATAAGTCACAAAACCAAAACTTAACCAAGGAAGGCAGACTACCAAAAACTTTTTTTGAACTAACCGACAATATGGATTTGATTGATATCTGGAGGACAAGAAACCCCTTAGGTAAAGAAGGAACCTTCTTTTCTGAGGCCCACCTGTCATGGACAAGAATCGACCAAATTTGGACAACTAGAGGGCTGGCTCCTAAGACTAGAAGAGTGGAAATCTGCCCAAAGACTTGCTCCAACCATAACGCTTTGAAAATGGAATTGAGACTTACTCCAGCCGGTTCCTTCAGATGGAAAATGAATGACAACCTACTAAGAGATCAAGAGATTGTAAAGAAGGCCCAAAAAACTTTAAAGGACTATTTTGAAATCAATTTGAACACCTCGGTGGAAAAGAGAACAATCGGGGACGCAAGTAAAGCTGTAATGAGAGGGTTTCTGATACAACAGAATACGATCAAGAAAAAACTCTGGAATGGAAAAAAGGATAAGATATTAGAGAAGATAAGAGACGGAGAGAAAAAATTGAGATTAAAACCAAAATCAAAAGAGATTCTAAGAGAAATTAAATTCCACCACCACCAGAAATTGACAAATCAAGAATTGGAATGGAAAATTAAACAAATGAAACAAAGATCTTTTGAATCGGCAAATAAATGTGGGAAACTGCTAGCATGGCAGTTGAAAAAGAGACAAAAATCGAACTATGTTACCAATCTAGAGGTTGAAGGGAAAAACATTCAGAAACCAGATGAAATTAGAAAGTGTTTCCAGAAATATTTTAAAAAACTGTACACGCAAGGACCCGAGGAAGTGTTTGAGATGGATCAATTTTTAAAAGCAAATGGCCTACCAAAACTATCTCAGGAGAAGAGATCAATCTTGAACTATAGAATAACACAACAGGAAATTGAGGATGCCATTCAGAATATGCAGCTGGGCAAATCTCCAGGCCCAGATGGACTTACCTCCAAGTATTATAAGATATTAAAAAATTATTTGACACAACCACTAATGGAGGTTTGTAATCAGATCATGGAGGGAGGGAGGGCACCGGAAACGTGGAAAGAAGCTGTCATTACATTGATACCTAAAGTGGAAACTGAAAAGAATCAGCTTAAGAACTACTGTCCCATCTCACTCCTAAATGTGGATTACAAAATATTTGCAGACATTTTGGCGAGTAGATTTAAAAAGGTATTAAATGAAGTAATTCACAAGGACCAGGCAGGCTTTCTCCCAGGCAGACATTTGTTTGACAACACTAGGAATATTATTGACATTTTGGAACTTTTACAAACTAACATCAACACTAAAGCAGTGTTAATTTTTATTGATGCGGAGAAGGCCTTTGACAACATTTCCTGGAAGTTTATGAAGAAAAACTTGGAAGGGATGGGAGTGGGACGGGGGTTTGAAAATGGTTTAGAAGCAATTTATTCAGAACAAAAAGCTAAGTTAATAGTGAACAATGTGGTGACAGAAGAGTTCCAAATTGAAAAAGGAACACGGCAGGGGTGCCCTCTCTCCCCCCTATTATTTATCTCAGTCCTGGAGGTGCTCTTGAATATGATTAGGGAGGACCGGCTGGTACAAGGAGTACGGGTCGGAGCGAAACAATATAAACTGAAAGCTTTTGCAGATGATTTGGTTTTAACATTACAGGAGCCAGAATCTAGTACAAAAAGAGTTTTAGAACTGATTCAGGAGTTTGGTCGGGTGGCGGGATTTAAGTTGAATAAACAAAAAACCAAAGTTTTGGGGGAAAACTTGACATCTTCAGAAACAGATGGGTTTCAGAGGGAAACAGAGTTAAATGTGGTTAAAAAAGTGAAATACCTGGGGGTTAACTTGACTTCCAAAAATTTGAATTTATTTAAAGATAACTATGAAAAATGTTGGTCAGAAGTTAAAAAAGACCTAGAAACTTGGTCAAGACTGAAACTTTCCTTGTTGGGCCGAATCGCAGCTATAAAGATGAACGTATTGCCAAAGATGTTGTTTTTGTTTCAAACTCTACAGATCTTGGACAGAGTGGAATGTTTTGGAAAGTGGCAGAAGGATATCTCAAAGTTTGTTTGGCAGGGCAAAAAGCTCCGAATAAAATTTAAAATACTAACTGATGCAAAAGAAAGAGGGGGGTTTGCCCTGCCAGACTTAAGGTTATATTATGAAGCTGCAGCCTTCTGCTGGATGAAAGATTGGTTGCTTTTAGAGAACACTGATGTCCTAGATCTGGAAGGTTTTAATAACTCGTTAGGATGGCATGCGTATTTGTGGTATGACAAGGTAAAAACCCATAAAATGTTCAAAAACCATATTGTCAGAAAAGCAATATTTATGGTCTGGACAAAATATAAAGACTTACTAGAAAGTAAGACCCCGAGGTGGCTATCACCAGTGGAGGCTAAGGCCCGAAAAAACCCAATATGGAGGCCGGTTGGCTGAAATATTGGGAAATAGTAGAAAAAATTGGAGATAATTGGAGGTTGCAGAGCTATGAAAAACTAAAGAATAAGGTGCAAGATTGGTTCCATTATGCTCAAATTCAAGAGGTTTTTAAGTTGGATAAAAAAATAGGATTCCAGGTGGAAAAATCGAAACTAGAGACAGAACTGTTAGAACCAAGGACCAAGGTATTATCGAGAATGTATAACTTGCTGCTTAAATGGAACACTCAGGATGAGACAGTTAAATCAGCCATGATAAAATGGGCTCAAGACATTGGGTACAACATTATGTTGAAGACTGGGAAAGGTTATGGACCACCGGTATGAAGTTTACGGCATGTAATGCCTTGAAAGAAAACATTATGAAAATGATATACAGGTGGTACATGACCCCAGTCAAGCTTGCTAAGATATACCATTTGTCTGATAATAAATGCTGGAAATGCAAGGAGGCTGAAGGGACATTTTTTCACCTTTGATGGACTTGTCCAAAAGTGAAGGCCTTCTGGGAAATGATCTACAATGAGTTAAAAAAGGTGTTTAAGTACACCTTCCCTAAGAAACCAGAGGCCTTCCTCCTGGGCATTGTCGGCCAAAAGGTGTTAAAGAAGGATAGAACGTTTTTTATGTATGCAACCACAGCAGCAAGAATTCTTATCGCCAAATATTGGAAGACTCAAGATTTGCCCACACTGGAAGAGTGGCAAACGCAATTGATGGACTATATGGAGCTGGCTGAGATGACTGCCAGGATCCGAGATTTGGGAGAAGAAGCAATGGAGGAGGATTGGCAAAAATTTAAGGACTATCTGCAAAAACTTTATAAGTTATATGAATTATAAGATTTCGCATGATTTTGAAAGGCTAGCTCCAGCAACGAGATTGGACGGTTTATGAAACTAAATTATATTAATGAAAGGACTAATGTTTAAAATAACATTTGTTTTTAGAGTAAATTGATAATAAGGAATTTAAACACAAAAAGCAACTATCTGAAAGTACAAAAGGAACGCATGAAACAAGGTTATAATTTGCTGATATTTTTATTGTTAAGAATGCATGGTGAGGGAGATGTGGGGAAGTCCGGTAGAAGATTGAAAAAAGTTCTGAAATGACGAATTTTTCTTTTTTCTTTTCTCTTTGTTCTTGTTTCTTTGTATATCTGACTGTGTCTTTATCTGGGAAAAAATGCAATAAAAAATATTATTAAAAAAATATAATAATTTACACGCCTCCTCGCTGGTAGAACATATTAAAATGTTGTCTACATAGAGCAGATAGGTAGACCAGACAGATGTACATCCTGTAAATCCTGGTGTAATATTGCAGAAAATATAGCGGGTGATTCCGCATAACCCTGGGGTAGTCTGGTCCAGGTTAGTTAACTAGGTCCCCAGGTGAAGGCAAAGAGGAATTGACTCTCAGGGGCTAGAGGGAGACTGAAGAATGCAGAGCATAGATCTGCAGCGCTGTACCATGTAGTTCCTGCCAGGAAGGGAATTTAGAAGGGAATTTGGGTTGCCCACCACTGTCTCAGGTCCTGAACAAATTGTTCATTCACCCACAAATAGCAAAGCGAAGTGTAATAAGGCTAAACAAAGCAAAACAGGTTGTTTTGGGTTCCATCTACATAGAAAGAAGAATCCTCTGTGGGCCTGAGGTGTTTGAGATGGCCTGAGCATTGCTTGCACCTGAAGCAGCTTGCACCTGAAGCAGTCCAGGCAGCTCCGTGGGACACGATTCAAGAGAAGCTCCGCAACCACTACGCGCCAAAGCCATCCAAGATTGCTGCCCGCCATGCGTTTTATCACCGGAACCAGGCAGCAGGGGAGTCAATCAACAACTACACCACCACCCTGCGACAGGCTGCAATGCACTGCAAGTTCTGAGACTTAGACGATGCCCTGATGGATCGATTCGCCTGCGGGGTCCGGGACATCTGTCTGCAACGGTGTCTCCTCGCCAAACCAGACCTCACGCTGCAGAAAGCCATTGAGGAGGCCGTGGCCTCGGAAGCTGCTGATCCTCAAGCCAGCAGCCCACGTCTTGCTAGGAAGCCAGTTCCAGTGCATCATGAAGAGGCCAGCAGTGATGAGGCATCCTCCAGTGAAGACGATGATGTGCACCAGATAAAGCGGGAGCGCAGGAAGTTCCAACAGAAGTCCAAAGGTCAATCGGAATATGCCGGCTGCGGAGGCAACCATTCCCGTGCCAAGTGTCGATTCAGAGATGCCATCTGTCAGAAGTGTTCCAGAAGGGGCCACATTGCTAAGGTCTGCCGATTGGCTCCGTCCGGCACCCCCCCTTCACTGCCTCACAAGTCCAAGTCTTCACTCCAGTCCGCCAAGGAAAGCTGTTTCGCTCTCACCAACTGCCACTGCCCGTCTGGAACCACTATTGGCCAAACCGACTCGCCTACGCGACGCAAGCTAAACGTCACGGTGCTCATTGAAGGAGCTCCATGTGACATGGAGATTGACACTGGGTCTGCCCTGTCCATCGTGTCTTGGAGCACCATCAAAAGACTGGTACCCAGAGTGTCTAAAAGGCAACTCGACTCTCACCGTGTACACCTGAGAGACTACCAGGGAAACAACATTCCCGTGGTAGGCGTTGGCCGGTTCCAGATCACCTTCAAGGATTTTTCAGGCCTGCTCTGACTGGTGGTGGTCGAAGGTCAGCAGCCAAGCCTCCTAGGGCTAGACTGGTTTGATGGAAGTCACCAGCATCAACTGCATCTCTAACGCAGAGACTGAGGATCTGGTCAAAGACTTTGCTGAGGTTTTTGACGGCACTTGGGGCAATATACAGGTACGCCCATCTCCTTTAGCCTTGATCCACAAGTCGCCCCCATCAAGCTAAAGCCACGCCGGGTTCCCTTTGCTCTCAAGGCTAAGGTGGATGAACAATTGGACAAGCTGATCGCCCAAGGAGTTTTGGAGCCAGTTGACCACGCCAAGTGGGAAACCCCCATCATCACGCCTGTCAAGCCGGATGGGTTGGTGAGAATCTGCGCCGACTACAAGTGCACAATCAACAAGGCACTTCAGCAGCACGCTTACCCGGTTCCTATTGTTCAACACCTGCTGCGTTCCTTGGATGAGGGTAAGGTCTTTGCTAAGCTGAACCTTGCCCAAGCCCATCAACAACTGCCCGTCGATGATGCCACCGCTGAAGCCCCGACAATCGTCACCCACCGAGGGGCATTCTGTTGCCGCCGTTTGTAGTTCGGAGTAAATGTGGCTCCTGGGATCTTCCAAAGCCTTATGGAGCGTCTCCTGCAAGGGCTTCCGGGCATGGTACCATATTTTGATGATGTCTTGGTGTCCGCAGACTCACACCAGCAGCTGTTCGAGCGCCTCCACACCGTACTGACCAGGTTCCAGGAGGCCGCGCTCAAGGTAAAGAGGGAGAAGTGCCAGATCGCCGTTCGCAGGGCAGCAGTTGAAGGAAGAGCAAAAAGGGTTTTCTTGTGTGTGTGTGTTTCTTTGTGGCTGATTAGCTGTTCTCCCTGTGCAAAGGTCAGAGGGGGCAGGGTTTCTGTTGAGGCAGGTGATTAGCTGTGGGAAGAGCTTATCAGAGCTTGCAGGGCAGCAGCGCGCGCAGTTTGATCCATCGTGTAGATTTAGGGGAGCTAGTCTCAAACGTTCGTTGGGGGAGACCTAGGGTTTTTTTGTGGGAGGAGTTATTTGTCCTGTCTTCACGCTTTTTATGATGGAGGACCGCTGTAGCCACCCCCAATGACACATTCTCAAGATGGAGGGGGAGGGAACAGCTGCAGTCGCCTGCGGTTCCTGCGCAATGTTTGCCATCTTGCCAAAGGTTGCAGGCAGCTTTACCTGTAGCAATTGCATGTTGATTGCCCTCTTAAAAGACAAAGTCCAGCAACTGGAGGAACGTGTAGCTACGCTCCAAAGAATTAGAGAGCTGGAGCTCTTCTTGGAAGCAACAGAGCACACCGTCTCCACCAAGGAGGAGACAGGGGACTCCCCTGAGAAGGAGGCTAGTTCACCAACACAGGAGCCAGATATATGGAGAAACGTGACTCAAAGAAGTAGGAGGCCCAGGGTTCGCTCTGATTGTTTAGAAATACACAATCGCTTTGAGGTCCTCTCCCCTAGCATGGAAGACGAAGAGCAGACTCCATTTGAGGATCTCTCCCTCATTACAGTCGATCAGGTATATGAAGACGAGCAGCAAAGTCAGTCCTCAGGGAATGTGCAGGCGACCTTGGAACGGACAGCTCACGGAAGAACCCCGACCAAACCTAAGAGGAGGCGTGTAGTGGTGATAGGGGATTCCCTACTGAGGGGAACAGAAGCAGTGAACTGTGGGCCTGACAAGATGTCTCGGGAAGTGTGCTGACTCCCCGGGGCTAAGATCCAAGATGTAACTGAACGACTGCAAGGAATCATAAAACCCACTGACAAATACCCCTTCCTCTTGGTTCATGTGGGAACCAATGACACTGCAAGCAATAGCCTCCAGAAGATCAAAAGAGACTACGAGGCCCTCGGCAGGAAATTGAAGCAACTAAATGCACAAATTGTCATCTCATCTGTCCTCCCAGTTGAACGACGTGGCCCAGGGAGAGAGGGAAAAATAGTGGAAGTGAACAGCTGGCTTCGCAAATGGTGTAAACAGGAACGGTTTGGATTCTTAGATCACGGACTGCAGTTTCTTGAAGATGGACTTCTGGCAAGTGATGGGCTGCACCTCACAACGGTTGGGAGAAATGTTTTTGCCAAAAAGCTCAGAAACCTCATCAGGAGGGCTTTAAACTGACTAATGTGGGGGAGGGAGACAGTGCTCCTGAAGGTAGGAGTCTATCAATTGATGAAGATGATCATCCAAATGTCATAGACCAAATGGAGCAAACAGCACGCAGACCTAGTGGTGGGAGGAAAAAATCCTTAAATAAGAGACACGGGGGAATGATTAATGGACTTCAATGTCTGTACACTAATGCGCAAAGCATGGGAAATAAACAAGATGAGCTTGAGCTCTTGGTACAGCAAACTAAATATGACATAATAGGCATCACTGAAACCTGGTGGGATAAGTCCCACGATTGGAATGTAATAATGGGGGGATACAATCTATTTCAGAGAAACAGACCAGACAAGAAAGGAGGAGGAGTGGCGTTATATGTCAGGGATGTGTATACCTGTGAAGAGATCCAAGATTTAGAACCTCAAAGCCAAAGTGAGAGCATTTGGGTCAAAATTAAGGGAGAGAAGAATAACAGTGACCTCATTGTGGGAGTTTACTATAGATCCCCAAGCCAAATGGAGGACATAGATGATGCCTTCCTGGAACAGATGGCCAAGCATGCAAAAGGAAGGGAGATAGTAGTAATGGGGGACTTCAATTACCCACATATTTGTTGGATGTCAAACTCAGCCAAGAGCATACGGTCAAACAGATTCCTCACTGGCCTTGCAGACAACTTCATTGTCCAGAAAGTGGGAGAAGCAACAAGAGGAACAGCCATTTTAGATCTGGTCCTAACCAATATTGATGACCTGGTTAGTGGGGTAGAAGTGGAAGGATCATTCGGCGCGAGTGTTCATGCTCTTCTGAAGTTTACTATACAGCGGAAAGGAGCAGCCAAGCATACTAGGACTCAATTTCTTGACTTTAAGAAAGCCGACTTCATAAAACTTAGGGAAGTGCTGGGTGAGATCCCATGGACAGTAATACTAAAAGGAAAGGGAGTTCATGATGGCTGGGAGTTTGTTAAGAGGAAGATACTAAAAGCACAACGTCATGCAATACCAATGAGACGGAAACATGGAAGGTGCCTAAAGAAGCCAGGGTGGCTATCTAAAGAACTTTTAACTGAGTTAAGATTAAAAAAGGATGTGTACAAAAAATGGAAAAGGGGGGAAACCACCAAAGAGGAATTCAAACAAATAGCCAGCACGTGTAGACACAAAGTCAGAAAAGCTAAAGCACAGAATGAACTCAGGCTTGCTAGAGAGGTTAAAAGCAACAAAAAAGGCTTTTATGGGTATGTTCGTAGCAAAAGGAAGAACAAAGAAACAGTGGGGTCACTCAGAGGAGAAGTTGGTGAAATGCAAACAGGGGACACAGAAAGGGCTGAACTCCTCAATGCCTTCTTTGCCTCAGTCTTCTCTGATAAAGAAAACAATGCCCGACCTGAAGAATTTGGAGCAAATGATTCAGCAAAGGAAACACAGCCCAGAATAACTAAGGAGATAGTACAAGAATACTTGGCTAGTTTAGATGTATTCAAGTCTCCAGGGCCAGATGAACTGCATTCAAGAGTATTAAAAGAACTGGCAGATGTGATCTCAGAACCACTGGCAGTCATCTTTGAGAATTCCTGGAGAACAGGCGAAGTCCCGGCAGACTGGAGGAGGGCAAATGTTGTCCCTATTTTCAAAAAGGGGGAAAGAGAGGACCCAAATAATTACCGCCCAGTCAGTCTGACATCAATACCAGGGAAGATTCTGGAGCAGATCAGCATGGATTTCTGAAAAATAAGTCGTGTCAGACTAACCTGATCTCGTTTTTTGACAGAATTACAAGCCTGGTAGATGAAGGGAACTTATTTTTCAGACTTATTTTTCAAACTTATTTTTCAGACTTATTTTTCAGAAATCCATGCTGACTATTGGTGATCACAGCATTCCTTTCTAGGTGCTCACAGACTGTTTGCTTAATGATCTGCTCCAGAATCTTCCCTGGTATTGACCAGATCTAAAATGGCTGTTGATCTACTCCAGAATCTTCCCTGGTATTGACCAGATCTAAAATGGCTGTTCCTCTTGTTGCTTCTCCCACTTTCTGGACAATGAAGTTGTCTGCAAGGCCAGTGAGGAATCTGTTTGACCGTATGCTCTTGGCTGAGTTTGACATCCAACAAATATGTGGGTAATTGAAGTCCCCCATTACTACTATCTCCCTTCCTTTTGCATGCTTGGCCATCTGTTCCAGGAAGGCATCATCTATGTCCTCCGTTTGGCTTGGGGATCTATAGTAAACTCCCACAATGAGGTCACTGTTATTCTTCTCTCCCTTAATTTTGACCCAAATGCTCTCACTTTGGCATTGAGGTTCTAAATCTTGGATCTCTTCACAGGTATACACATCCCTGACATATAACGCCACTCCTCCTCCTTTCTTGTCTGGTCTGTTTCTCTGAAATAGATTGTATCCCCCCATTATTACATTCCAATCGTGGGACTTATCCCACCAGGTTTCAGTGATGCCTATTATGTCATATGTAGTTTGTTGTACCAAGAGCTCAAGCTCATCTTGTTTATTTCCCATGCTTTGCACATTAGTGTACAGACATTGAAGTCCATTAATCATTCCACCGTGTCTCTTATTTAAGGATTTTTTCCTCCCACCACTAGGTCTGCGTGCTGTTTGCTCCATTTGGTCTATGACATTTGGATGATCATCTTCATCAATTGATGGACTCCTACCTTCAGGAGCACTGTCTCCCTCCCCCACATTAGTCAGTTTAAAGCCCTCCTGATGAGGTTTCTGAGATTCTTGGCAAAAACATTTCTCCCAACCGTTGTGAGGTGCAGCCCATCACTTGCCAGAAGTCCATCTTCAAGAAACTGCAGTCCGTGATCTAAGAATCCAAACCGTTCCTGTCTACACCATTTGCGAAGCCAGCTGTTCACTTCCACTATTTTCCCCTCTCTCCCTGGGCCACGTCGTTCAACTGGGAGGACAGATGAGATGACAATTTGTGCATTTAGTTGCTTCAATTTCCTGCCGAGGGCCTCGTAGTCTCTTTTGATCTTCTGGAGGCTATTGCTTGCAGTGTCATTGGTTCCCACATGAACCAAGAGGAAGGGGTATTTGTCAGTGGGTTTTATGATTCCTTGCAGTCGTTCAGTTACATCTTGGATCTTAGCCCCGGGGAGTCAGCACACTTCCCGAGACATCTTGTCAGGCCCACAGATCACTGCTTCTGTTCCCCTCAGTAGGGAATCCCCTATCACCACTACACGCCTCCTCTTAGGTTTGGTCGGGGTTCTTCCGTGAGCTGTCCATTCCAAGGTCGCCTGCACATTCCCTGAGGACTGACTTTGCTGCTCGTCTTCATATACCTGATCGACTGTAATGAGGGAGAGATCCTCAAATGGAGTCTGCTCTTCGTCTTCCATGCTAGGGGAGAGGACCTCAAAGCGATTGTGTATTTCTAAACAATCAGAGCGAACCCTGGGCCTCCTACTTCTTTGAGTCACGTTTCTCCATATATCTGGCTCCTGTGTTGGTGAACTAGCCTCCTTCTCAGGGGAGTCCCCTGTCTCCTCCTTGGTGGAGACGGTGTGCTCTGTTGCTTCCAAGAAGAGCTCCAGCTCTCTAATTCTTTGGAGCGTAGCTACACGTTCCTCCAGTTGCTGGACTTTGTCTTTTAAGAGGGCAATCAACATGCAATTGCTACAGGTAAAGCTGCCTGCAACCTTTGGCAAGATGGCAAACATTGCGCAGGAACCGCAGGCGACTGCAGCTGTTCCCTCACCCTCCATCTTGAGAATGTGTCATTGGGGGTGGCTACAGCGGTCCTCCATCATAAAAAGCGTGAAGACAGGACAAATAACTCCTCCCATAAAAAAACCCTAGGTCTCCCCCAACAAACGTTTGAGACTAGTTTCCCTAAATCTACACGATGGATCAAACTGTGCACGCTGCTGCCCTGCAAGCTCTGATAAGCTCTTCCCACAGCTAATCACCTGCCTCAACAGAAACCCTGCCCCCTCTGACCTTTGCATAGGGAGAACAGCTAATCAGCCACAAAGAAACACACACACACAAGAAAACCCTTTTTGCTCCTTCTTCAACTGCTGCCCTGCTAGGTCTGATAAGCTCCTCCCACAGCTAATCACCTTCCTCAACAGAAACCCTGCCCCCTCTGACCTTTGCACAGGGAGAACAGCTAATCAACCACAAAGAAACACACAAGAAAACCTTTTTTTCTCCTTCTTCAACTGCTGCCCTGCTAGGTCTGATAAGCTCCTCCCACAGCTAATCCCCTGCCTCAACAGAAACCCTGCCCCCTCTGACCTTTGCAAAGGGAGAACAGCTAATCAGCCACAAAGAAACACACACACACACAAACACAAGAAAACCCTTTTTGCTCCTTTTTCAACTGCTGCCCTGCTCATTGATGTTTTGTAATGTGTTCCTACCCCTTCATGGATCACTGCCTTGCCGTGGCGAAGGGGCTTGAAGAACTCAGAGAAGCTATGAACGATGCCGAGCAGGGCACCCAAGATGAACAGGTCATAGTGGAGAGTTTTGACCAAACGTGATCCACCTGGAGTAGGAACCGGCAAGCCACTCCAGTATCCCTGCCAAGAAAACTCCATGGAGAAAGACAACAGGCATATAAAAGTTATGACACTGGAAGCCGATTTCCAAAGAATAGCAAGGAGAGACAAGAAGGCCTTCTTAAACGAGCAATGCAAAGAAATAGAGGAAAGCAACAGAATGGGAAGAACCAGAGATCTGTTCAAGAAAATCGGAAATATGAAAGGAACATTTCGTACAAAGATTACCATAATAAAGGACAAAAGTGGTAAAGACCTAACTGAAGCAGAAGACATCAAGAAGAGGTGGCAAGAATACACAGAGGAATTATACCAGAAAGATATGGATGTCTCGTACACCCCAGGTAGTGTGGTTGCTGACCTTGAGCCAGACATCCTGGAGAGTGAAGTCAAATGGGCCTTAGAAAGCACTGCAAATAACAAGGCCAGTGGAAGTGATGGTATTCCAGCTGAACTGTTTAAAATTTTAAAAGATGATGCTGTTAAGGTGCTACACTCAATATGCCAGCAAGTTTGGAAAACTCAGCAGTGGCCAGAGGATTGGAGAAGATCAGTCTACATCCCAATCCCAAAGAAAGGCAGTGCCAAAGAATGCTCCAACTACCGCACAATTGCACTCATTTCACACGCTAGCAAGGTTATGCTTAAAATTCTACAAGGAAGGCTCAAGCAGTATGTGGACCGAGAACTCCCAGAAGTGCAAGCTGGATTTAGAAGAGGCAGAGGAACCAGAGACCAAATTGCAAACATGCGCTGGATTATGGAGAAAGCTAGAGAGTTCCAGAAAGACATCTACTTCTGCTTCATTGACTATGCAAAAGCCTTTGACTGTGTTGACCACAGCAAACTATGGCAAGTTCTTAAAGAAATGGGAGTGCCTGATCACCTCATCTGTCTCCTGAGAAATCTCTATGTGGGACAAGAAGCTACAGTTAGAACTGGATATGGAACAACTGATTGGTTCCAAATTGGGAAAGGAGTACGGCAAGGCTGTATATTGTCTCCCTGCTTATTTAACTTATATGCAGAACTCATCATGCGAAAGGCTGGGCTGGATGAATCCCAAGCCGGAATTAAGATTGCCGGAAGAAATATCAACAACCTCAGATATGCAGATGACACAACCTTGATGGCAGAAAGTGAAGAGGAATTAAAGAACCTTTTAATGAGGGTGAAAGAGGAGAGCGCAAAATATGGTCTGAAGCTCAACATCAAAAAAACGAAGATCATGGCCACTGGGCCCATCACCTCCTTGCAAATAGAAGGGGAAGAAATGGAGGCAGTGAGAGATTTTACTTTCTTGGGCTCCATGATCAGTGCAGATGGTGACAGCAGTCACGAAATTAAAAGACGCCTGCTCCTTGGGAGAAAGGCGATGGCAAACCTAGACAACATCTTAAAAAGCAGAGACATCACCTTGCCAACAAAGGTCCGTATAGTAAAAGCCATGGTTTTCCCAGTAGTGATGTATGGAAGTGAGAGCTGGACCATAAAGAAGGCTGATCGCCGAAGAATTGATGCTTTTGAATTATGGTGCTGGAGGAGACTCTTGAGAGTCCCATGGACTGCAAGAAGATCAAACCTCTCCATTCTGAAGGAAATCAGCCCTGAGCGCTCACTGGAAGGACAGATCGTGAAGCTGAGGCTCCAATACTTTGGCCACCTCATGAGAAGAGAAGACTCCCTGGAAAAGACCCTGATGTTGGGAAAGATGGAGGGCACAAGGAGAAGGGGACGACAGAGAATGAGATGGTTGGATGGTGTTCTTGAAGCTACCAGCATGAGTTTGATCAAACTGCGGGAGGCAGTGGAGGACAGAAGTGCCTGGCGTGCTCTGGTCCATGGGGTCACGAAGAGTCGGACACGACTAAACGACTAAACAACAACAACAACAACAATGTGTTCCTAATGTTGTACACCACCCTGAAATCTTTTGCTAAAAGATTATTAAAAAAATTGAATTATTAATATTAATAATAATATTTCACTCATGCACTTGCAAAGAGGTTGGATAAAGTTGGCTGGAAGTGCTGTAAAAATGATACACGGAGCAAGAGCAGCAAACAAATGAGAGAAAGGGGGTCAGCTTAGTTCCCATCTGGTTTATAGAAGAATAGAATAGTGGGAAAACATTCCTGTTACAGGATAAATAATACATTGAAAAAAGGCAGTTTAGAGCCTGGTTCTTACGCATTCTTATTGTGAAGTGAGTGAGTTCAGTGAGTCTTCTTCCCAAGAAAGTGGTTTTTGGCTTGTGGTGCTCATCTAGATTAGGAGGAGAGAGCTAAGAACCAGCATTTCTCTTAGAGGAAATTCTGTGTATGTGTTGTGGGCAAGAGGCACCCTCAACCTTGAGACTGATGTGAAGTGCCATAATTTCACCACCAGCAGACAAGACAAATAACATATTTGCTGGCAGGAGACAAACTGTAGCAGAACAGAAATGGTGCTGCATGCAACAAATAAGAGGTTAGGATAGAAAACGATACCTAAGCAGCCCAGTCTCACTCTCCCTTTCATACATTGAATCACCTGGGTATGGAGGGGGAAGGGATGCACAGAGCTCATAAACATAATCAATGTAGCCTACATTTATCAATTGAGAGCATAATGAATGTGGTTTGATGATAGGCATGTTAGAAGGTACATTAGTCATCCCAAGCTGACAAAATCCAAAACTGCGATCTAAATTGGATTTATTTATTTACTTACTTACGCAAAGCAAGTAACATGTAAACAAGTTACATAGACTGCCCTATAAATTCACTCTTTGGAAGGCTCTTCAATACACACTGGTAAAACACAATATTAAAAACAGCTCTCTCATTTTGCATTTCATTCTCAGTGTAAATAGAATAGTAGCAAGGAAAATAAATATTTATGGAGCTTTGTAAAAAAAAAAAGGTAATACTTATAAAATTATAAAACTATTTCTTATATGAGCAAAAAGAGCATTTTAGCCTTCTTCCCAATAATCTTCTGTAACAGAAAGCGAATTAAGTGGTGGGGTGAGAAACACTTCACTAGTAATGCACACTGGAAGGAGGAAGGATAGAGAAAGGATTTTGCCAAGAACCAAGGCAGACCCCCTGTCTCACCAAGGAGGGCTATCTAGTCCCCCTCCCCAATTACCTGACCCTGGCATAGCCCAAACGTGTTCAAAGTTCATCAGAATCTCTCCCTCTGAAACAAGCTATTTACACCTGCTTCCTGACACTGTGTCACAATGGAATTATTTGGAGGTGGGTCTACCCAAAGGGGCAAGTCACCTCTGTGGCCTGTGAGTCCACCCTCACTCTTTGAGTAAACAAACTGGAGGTGTGCCATGAGAATACTCAGAGTGACGAATCCCAAGACTGAACTGTGGGGCTCTGGGTTTGTCGGTGGTGACCAGCTCCGCATTGTAGTCAGGGGGTCCTGGTGTATAGTTCTTGCTGGAGGAAGCAAACCTTTGGGAGATGCTGTAGGATGGCTGGTGGCACAGGTAAACATCTGGTTCAGGTATGGTATTCATTGCCGGGCCAGGCCCTCTCACCAGGTCTTTAGCATAGCCCCACACAGAGGCACTGGATGCCATTGAGAGGCAGGGAGCTGCAGGTTTGACAGGCAGCTTTGGACCCAGTGTCTGTGGAAGGGTGTATTGGTTGGGTGCTGGGTTTGGGCTGCTCACCCAGTAGTGCGTTCGAAGGCCCATAGTGTACGCTGGTGCATTCGACTCTTCAAGTGGGTGTATCTTCTCCACGTAGTACTCATTTGGGGCAGGCGTACAAGATATAACGGCAAGCCAAGAGCAGATAGGAGGTGACACCCCTCACTTGGTGCTCCCCACTGTCGAGCATGTGGATAAACCTGTGGATACTGTTGGGAATCAAGCCTTTATCAGGAGAAACTGGCAACTCTCCAGGCACCTGGCTTGATCTCCTGATGACCTCCCTGTCTGCATTGCTAGGTCGCGATAGGCGATCCTTCTCAGCGTGAGAAGAACACACCCCTCTTTCCTGCCCCCCCCCCCCGGCAGGGGAAAGAGATAGACAGAAACTTATTTACATGCCTTTATTTCTGTCTTTGCAGCGTTACAGAAAAACACGACTGCTCTCTTCAAACTCCAACAGCCGAGAGACAAACTCCACCTGTACTTCCTGTACAGCTCATATTACACTCTCAGCTAATTCCGGCGCCCTCTGCACTGTGAATTGACTGTCCCTCTGTTTCCCATGGAACAGTCCCAACATTCCCATTATGTTTTGCTTTCAAGCTACCAGCTCGCGGCCGCATTGCTTCTATATCGTAACATACTCCCCCATATGAATCAATGTGCGCTGCGAGCAAAGCGTGATCCAGAGAAGAAAACAAACAGTTGTTATACATATAACACTCCCCTGTTGTTTCAGTTCCACCCTTGGAACTACCCGCCACTGGTTTCCCCAGTGTACCTCTCTGGTAGTCTGACTTCCAAGGAATGAGTGCATCTGCATTACCTTGGCTAGGGAATGTAGTGTTACACTTAGCAACTCCCTGTTGTGTCTTTGTCTCTGACTTAGACACAGCTTCAACCTGTCTTGACTTGTCAACAATAGTAACACATGCAACAGCTAAGTTAGCAAACTCTTTTGAATACCTCTTGGGTGGTACACCCTTTGTAACTCTCTCAGACCTACGTATGAGGTGCTGATCCTCTTTGCTCACTGGTTCAGTCTCAGGACTCTTTGGAGAACCAGTTCCAATAGTAAACAGTGGTTCATCCTTCATTTGTGAAGGTCTAGCCATTGTGTGAGATTTCCTCTCAATGACTGTGTCAACTGAGCTCTTTGAGCTATCACTGTCACTCTGAGTACCACTGTAATCAGTAAAATCATCATCAACATCTGAATTGTCCTCAGTGGGAAATGTGTGAACAATTACTCTCTCCTGTTCAGGAGCACTCTCTAGAAATTTTCTGAGAATCACCTGACCAGATTCAGACAAAATTACTCTGTAGAGACCCTTTTCATAACCCACAAAAATGCCTCTAGCATTCTTTACTCCACCTGGAGCTTCTGTCTTCACATGAGACCCAAAAACCTTAAAATGGGCAACAAAAGGTTTTCTACGGAACAGCTTCTCAAAAGGAGAACTTCCCAAATCTTTTGAAACCTTTCTCAATCAAGACTAACAATAACACAATATCGACTCCGCCCAATACTCATGTGGCAAATGTGAACTCAGCAATTGTGCCTTCATGCCATTTTACAATTCTTTGTTCACTTGCACACAGACACTTCTGTTCCATGCTTCTGCAGAAACAGCAGTCTTGTGCCTTATCCCTTTCTTATCCAGGAAATCCTGAAAATCCTGTAAAAGAAAAACTGGCTTTTCATCTGTGAAAAGACAATCAATGTTAGCATTATGAACATTCTTAACCTTGTCACAAAATTCTTTAAACCTTTCTAAGGCTTCTTGTGGTTTCTGCAATATATATACCCACACATAATGAGAGAAATAATCCACACACACAAGATAATATCTTGCATTGCCTCTAGATGGTGCTAGAGGACCAATCACATCAGCATACACTCGCTGAAAAGCTTTGATTACTTGCGTCGTCTTCTGGACGTTTTTCTACACACCTGCGAAAGAAATCATGTTAGATTCAGATGCATTACAATTTATGCAATCATTTTGAATAAAAGTCAACAAATACAGCCCATCTTTCTCTCTGGCAGAAAGATACAGCTCTCCATCTTTGAAGATTTTGCAGCTTTCTCTATCATAGGACAAAGTCAGTCCTTTCTTTGTGATCTGCGAAACACTCAGCAGATTGAACTTTACATCAGGAACCAAATACACATTGTTTATAGTCAAGTTCAGACTTTCAAGATGCACAGTTCCAAACCCGGTCGCTTTCAGCTCCTGGCCATTGGCCTGTTTCACAGTGAAGCTTTGCTTCTTAAATGTTGAAAACAGATCTCTGTGCGATGTCATGTGCTGTGTGCATCCCGTGTCAAGAACAAAAGCGTTCTCCGTTGAAAATGCGGCTTTTGTTGACAGCAATGCTTTTGCAGGTTTCTTTCCTTTTTAAAAAAAAAATTATTAGAGTTTCCAATTTTTACAAACAAAAAGAAAAAAGAACAAAAACCCCAAAAACACATAAATTTCACAGCTTATTTTCTCATAACATCTTTCCCCGACCTCCTCATACCTCCCCTTCTTGTATATCCAATTCAGATTATTCATACAGCAAATCCTTATCTCAAAGCATTACAGCTTAAAAAGAAAAAGAAGAAAAAAACACTTTATTTTCTTAGATTATTATAACTTTGAATAAAAGAAAACCATTTTATCAAATTCCTTTTACCATTACAGCTGAAAACCGCTTAATTTCAATCCAACATCATTCAACATTCCTTAATTTTGCAATATTTTTGTAAATAGTCCTTAAATTTTTCCCAATCTTCCTCTGCCGACTCTTCTCCCTGGTCACGGATTCTGCCAGCCATTTCTGCCAGTCCCATACAGTCAATCAGCTTCATCTGCCATTCTCCCAAAGTGGGCAAATCTTGCGTCTTCTAATACTTTGCAATAAGTATTCTTGCTGCTGTCGTTGCATACATAAAAAAAGTTCTGTCCTTCTTTGGCACCAATTGGCCAGGAGAAAGGCCTCTGTTTTTTTCAGGAAGGTATACTTAAATACCTTTTTCAGTTCATTATATATCATCTCCCAGAAAGCCTTAATCTCTGGGCACGTCCACCAAAGGTGAAAGAATGTACCTTCCATTTCTTTACATTTCCAACATTTGTTATCGGGCAAATGATAGATAGATTTTTGCGAGCTTGACTGGGGTCATGTACCACCTGTAAATCATTTTCATAATATTTTCTCTTAAGACATTACATGCCGTAAATTTCATTCTGGTGGTCCACAACTGTTCCCAGTCAGCAAAATTAATATTATGTCCAACATCTTGTGCCCATTTAATCATGACAGATTTAACCGTTTCATCCTGAGTATTCCATTTCAACAGCAAGTTATACATTTTTGACAAAAATCTTGGTTTTGGGTTCTAACAGTTCTGTTTCCAGTTTAGTATTTTCCACCTGGAAGCCAACTTTTTTATCCAAATTGTAGGCCTCCATTATCTGATAATAATGGAGCCAATCTCTCACTTTACTTTTTAATTTCTCGAAACTCTGTAATTTCAGTTTATCTCCTTCTTGTTCCGAAATTTCCCAATATTTCGGCCATTTGGCCTCCATATTGAGCTTTTTCTGGGCCTTTGCTTCCATCGGTGACAACCACCTTGGGGTTTTATTTTCAAGTAAATCTTTATATCTTATCCAGACATTAAACAATGCTCTTCTGACAATATGATTTTTAAATGCTTTATGTGCTTTAACCTTGTCATACCACAAGTATGCATGCCACCCAAAAACGTTATTAAAACCTTCTAAATCCAAAATGTCTGTGTTCTCAAGAAGCAGCCATTCTTTCAGCCAGCAAAATGCCGCTGATTCATAGTAGAGTTTAAAGTCTGGCAGGGCAAATCCACCTCTATCCTTTGCATCAGTTAATATTTTAAATTTTATTCTGGGCTTCTTGCCCTGCCAGACAAATCTAGAAATGTCTCTCTGCCACTTCTTGAAACAGTCCATTTTGTCCAAAATTTGCAATGATTGAAACAAAAATAACATTCTTGGCAATACATTCATCTTTATAACAGCAATTCGACCTAACAAGGAAAGCTTCAAGTTTGACCAAATTTCTAAATCTTTTTTAACTTCCGTCCAGCATTTTTCATAGTTATCTTTAAACAAATTTCCATTTTTAGCTGTCATATTAATCCCCAAGTATTTCACTTTCTTAACCACAGTCAAACCTGTTTCATTCTGGAACTTCTCTCTTTCCAATGATGTTAAGTTTTTCTCCAAAACCTTAGTTTTTAATTTGTTCAATTTAAATCCTGCCACCTGACCAAACTCTTGAATTAATTCTAATACTCTTTTGGTACTAGACTCTGGCTCCTGTAACGTCAAAACTAGGTTACCTGCAAATGCTCTCAATTTATATTGTTTAGCTCCGACCTGTATACCTTTAACCTGCCGGTCTCTTCCGATCATATTGAGCAGAACCTCCAGGACCGATATAAAAAGCAATGGGGAAATTGGGCACCCCTGTCGTGTTCCTTTTTCTATCTTAAATTGTTCCGTAACCACATTATTTACAATTAATTTAGCCTTTTGTTCAGAATATATTGCACCTATACCATTTTCAAAACCTTGGCCTACCCCCATACCCTGCAAGTTCTTTTTCATAAAACTCCAAGATATATTATCAAAGGCTTTCTCTGCATCCACGAATATCAAAACTGCTTTAGTGTTTATATTCACTTCTAACTTTTCCAAAATGTCAATTACGTTCCTCAGATTATCAGATAAATGTCTTCCCGGCAGAAAACCCGCTTGGTCCTTATGAATCTCTTCAATCAGTACTTTTTTCAGCCTCTTAGCCAAAATATCAGCAAAAATTTTGTAATCCACATTTAATAAGGATATGGGACGGTAGTTCTTAAGTTGAGTCTTTTCAGTCTCTGTTTTCGGTATAAGTGGTTCCTCTTCATCCTGGAGAAGAGTGACTAGTGGGGTGCCACAGGGTTCTGTCTTGGGCCCGGTCTTATTCAACATCTTTATCAACGACTTGGATGATGGACTCAAGGGCATCCTGATCAAATTTGCAGATGACACCAAACTGGGAGGGGTGGCTAACACCCCAGAGGACAGGATCACACTTCAAAACGACCTTGACAGATTAGAGAACTGGGCCAAAACAAACAAGATGAACTTTAACAGGGAGAAATGTAAAGTATTGCACTTGGGCAAAAAAAAATGAGAGGCACAAATACAAGATGGGGGACACCTGGCTTGAGAGCAGTACATGTGAAAAGGATCTAGGAGTCTTGGTTGACCACAAACTTGACATGAGCCAACAGTGTGACGCGACAGCTAAAAAAGCCAATGCAATTCTGGGCTGCATCAATAGGAGTATAGCATCTAGATCAAGGGAAGTAATAGCGCCACTGTATTCTGCTCTGGTCAGACCTCACCTGGAGTACTGTGTCCAGTTCTGGGCACCACAGTTCAAGAAGGACACTGACAAACTGGAACGTGTCCAGAGGAGGGCAACCAAAATGGTCAAAGGCCTGGAAACGATGCCTTATGAGGAACGGCTAAGGGAGCTGGGCATGTTTAGCCTGGAGAAGAGGAGGTTAAGGGGTGATATGATAGCCATGTTCAAATATATAAAAGGATGTCACATAGAGGAGGGAGAAAGGTTGTTTTCTGCTGCTCCAGAGAAGCGGACACGGAGCAATGGATCCAAACTACAAGAAAGAAGATTCCACCTAAACATTAGGAAGAACTTCCTGACAGTAAGAGCTGTTCGACAGTGGAATTTGCTGCCAAGGAGTGTGGTGGAGTCTCCTTCTTTGGAGGTCTTTAAGCAGAGGCTTGACAACCATATGTCAGGAGTGCTCTGATGGTGTTTCCTGCTTGGCAGGGGGTTGGACTCAATGGCCCTTGTGGTCTCTTTCAACTCTATGATTCTATGATTCTATGAAATTTTGGTAGCAATTTCTCCTTTGCATATATCACCAAGCCTCTCTTTTTAACTTTGTCATACGAAATAAATTCTTGTCCCAATCTCTTATTAATAAGCATTTTCCTGTGTAGCCTCATTACATGTGTTTCTTTTAAACAAATCAAGTCCAATTGTTCTTTCCTTAATACATGAAAAACAGATTTCCTCTTCCGAGGGGAATTCAGTCCATTACAATTCCAGGTTAAAAGTTGCAGAGCCATGGTAAGTTACTTAGCTTTCCCTCCAACTGCACCGAGTTGTTGTTGTCTTTCCCTGGGCCCGGGAATCCAAATGACAAGTTTGCTATGTCTAGAATTCCTTTTCCTGATGCAGTCAGCTCCTCTCCTGATTCCACTTCTTTCTGTAAGTCCTCCTCGTGATCTTTCAGAAACTTGTCTTTATCATTCACTGTCCTTATTCTTATTTTCCTTCCTTTGTATTTAAAAGATAAACCTTGGGGAAATTCCCACCTGAAGAGTATTTTATTTCTTCTAAGTAGGCCGACAAGATCTTTATAATAAGCCCTTATATCCAAAATGTGTTTAGGTATATCCTTGAAGGACTCAACAAATGAGTCTTCAATTTCCAAGGTTCTTTGGTAGTGCAGATTCAAGATTTTATCTCTTTCTTCTTTTGTTCTTAAGGTGATCAAACAATCTCTTGCTCTGTTCTTTCCTTGTCTTTTGCTGAGTCTAAATGCACTCACTATCTTGAATTCATCTTTCCCCAGGTCTTGTAGTCAAAAGTCTGTGAATTCCTTTGTAAGGAAGTCTATCAAGTTGTCTTTCTCACTTTCAGGTACTGCTCTAATTCTTAGGTTTCTCTCCTTTCTTTGTAATTCAATCATAGAGAGTGTCAGGTCGTGATCCTCTAATTTCTTATATACCGGTGGTATCTTCTCTTGAACAGCAGTTGCAATATCCTTAGCTTCCTCTGCAATCTGTCGAGTCGAGGCTGATTCCTCTAATAGTTTTTCAATGGACTGTGTATTGGAGTTCACCTTGTTCCCCAGTTCATTAATACTTGGAGTGTTCAAATCTATTTTTGCTGAGGCCCCAGCTACTTGTTTATTTGTCTCTGCAACCTGTTTGGCTAATTTTTCCAAAGATGCATCAATTTTGCCAAGTGCCTGAGCCAATAGCTCTTCAGATGACATAGCTTTTGATTTTACTTGCGAAGCAGCAGCTCCTACTGTGCCTGCCGCTCCAGATGTTGAGGCCCTTCTCTGAAAAGTAATATCAGTCTTGTATTGTCTGCCGGATCTGGTAGTTTTATCCTGTATGCCACTCACCAGCTCTATCTTCCCTTTCCCATCTGCCATAACAAGCCCAAGGTCAGTCACACGCTTGGTGAGTTTGTTTTGCAAAGTAATTTTCCAGAGCTTGGTAACTTGATGACAAAATAGTTGTTACAACGTAGTCTCCTCTAGGGGGACACCCTTCCAACTTCACTATGCAACTGTTAAAAACAAGTATAGTTCTTAAAAGTTCCAATATCCCTCAAAAGCCAGAGTTTCAATGCTTTTAGAAAAGTTTCAGTGTCTCTAAAAAGTTACTTTATAGTCAAAGGCAGATCTATAAACACTGTATCTTTCTCAAAGTGTCAATATTCTTTACCCTTAACATGCAGACAATTCTTCCCACTGGTCGACCTTCCCTGTCATAGGCAGTCCGTTCCCAGATTTCCGAGACAGCAGAAATATGTTTACACCCTCTTTTCTTGCAGGTAAAATAATGCTTGGTTCTCCCCCCTCCACTCCTGCAAACCGGAGGGGAGTCGTCTTTTTTGGTGCTGGATTTGACCTTTAAAAGTCGTCTTTCAGGGTTACAGCTTTACAGTCTCTTTACTTTAATCTATTTACAAGTCGGAAGAGGCAGCCTTCCTGTTTGTGCCTTTCCCGTTTCGGTGCCAAATTAACTAAATTTTTCTTCCAATTACTTGCTTACTCCTACTCACGGGTAGTTGCTTTAGCTTCCAATTGTCCAGAAAGAAATCAGTGCTCTCCGCGCCACACACCCCCTTTCCGTTCCGGAGCCTTTAAAAAGGGGGGCGCAAACGGAGCCCGCCGAGTCTCCAAGTTCTCAGGCTTCCCCGCCTGAGATTTCTTCGGGTCCCGCTTCGCCGCAGCGGTCAGACCCTGTCCCCGTGGAGCCGATTCCCTCCGGAGCTCAGAGGGAATCCGCCATTTGTCGCTGGTGCTGACCGGAAGTCTTTTGCAGGTTTCACCTGGGACTTGGTACGACTTTTGCCTGACGCTTCAGGCTTTGCAGAGTTCCCCTTAGCTCCTTTGTGTTGACATGGCTTCTTACAATTCCGCTGAAGATGCCTAGTCTGTCCACAATTGAAACAATGGACAACATTCAAAGCAACAGCCTGTTCTTCACTAGCAATAGCAGTGGGGGTGTCAGAACTCCGAGCTTCTCTCCCCCTGTCTTTGACATCTATTGCAGCAAGGCGATCTTTCTCATTGAGAATCACGGCGCAGATTCTCTCCGTCGTGAGTTCTGCGGCAAGTAGAGAACCAAGCTGACTTGCAACCGTTTTATAATAATAATAATAATAATAATAATAATAATAATAATAATAATAATAATAATAATAATTTTTATTTATATCCCGCCCTCCCCAGCCGAAGCCGGGCTCAGGGCGGCTAACAACAATCAAATAATCAAACAGTAAAATAGTTACACAATCTAAAAATATTTCATTATAAAAATTAATTAAATCAAATTGAAGGCAACCAATTAAGCAAAATTATGTGCAGGTTGCCAGAGGAGGGAGTCAGGCTGCGCCCTGACCAAAGGCCTGGTGGAACAACTCTGTCTTGCAGGCCCTGCGGAAAGATGTCAGGTCCCGCAGGGCCCTAGTCTCTTGTGACAGAGCATTCCACCAGATTGGGGCCACAGCCGAGAAGGCCCTGGCTCTAGTTGAGGCCAGCCTAACCTCTCTGAGGCCTGGGACCTTGAGGATGTTATTATTGGCAGACTGTAGGTTTCTCTGTGGGGCATACCAGGAGAGGCGGTCCCGTAGGTACGAGGGTCCTAGGCCGTATAGGGCTTTAAAGGTTAAAACCAGCACTCTATAAACACTGTATCTTTCTCCTGTACTCCACCGGGAGCCAGTGCAGCTGGTATAGTACCGGGTGAATGTGATCTCGCAGCGAAGACCCCATAAGGAGTCTCGCCACGGCATTCTGCACCCGCTGGAGTTTCTGGGTCAGTCTCAAGGGCAGCCCCACGTAGAGCGAGTTACAATAATCCAGTCTGGAGGTGACCGTCGCATGGATCACAGTGGCTAGGTCAGGGCGAGAGAGATAAGGGGCCAACTGCTTAGCTTGGCGGAGATGAAAAAATGCCGCCTTTGTTATAGCTGTAATCTGCGCCTCCATGGAGAGGGAGGTATCGAAGATTACACCCAAACTCTTAACGGACGGTGCTGGCACTAATTGCACCCCCGCAAGAGATGGGAGTTGCCCCCTCAATCCCATATCGTCCCGCCCCAGCCAGAGGATCTCTGTCTTCGAAGGATTTAACTTCAACCGGCTCCCACGTAACCATCCAGCGACAGCTTCCAGACATCTGGTCAGTGTGTCTGGGGCCGAGTCAGGATGGCCATCCATCAACAGATAGAGTTGGGTGTCATCAGCATACTGATGGCAACCCAGCCCAAAACTCCGGACAAGCTGGGCGAGGGGGCGCATAAAGATGTTAAAAAGCATCGGGGAGAGAATCGCACCCTGAGGCACTCCACACACCAAGGAGTGGCGCGATGACAATTCCCCCCCAAGCGCCACCCTCTGTCCCCGACCAGAGAGAAACGAGCGCAGCCATTGAAGGACTGTGCCCTGGATCCCCACGTCGGCAAGGCGGTGGTCCAGGAGTTCGTGATCGACCATGTCAAAGGCTGCTGACAGATCTAGAAGAATCAGCAGCCCCGACCCGCCTCGATCCAGCTGCCTGCGGAGATCATCTGTTAGGGCGACCAGAGCCGTCTTGGTCCCATGACCAGCGCGGAAGCCGGACTGGAATGGATCCAAAGCAGATGTTTCATCCAGAAACCTACCAAGCTGTTCAGCAACCGCTCTCTCAATCACCTTACCCAGGAATGGAAGATTCGAGACCGGGCGGTAATTGGATAGATTTGAGGGATCTAATGATGTTTTCTTTAAGAGCGGACGCACCACCGCCTCCTTCAGTTCCCCTGGGAATATCCCGGTGCCAAGGGACAAATTGATGATATCCCCCAGGGGGGCCCGCACCTCGTCTGGACACGCTCTAATCAGCCATGACGGGCACGGGTCAAGAGGACAGGTGGTGGGCTTTCCAGCTTGGAGGAATCTGTCCACATCGGCTGGAGATATCCGGTCAAAGTGGTCCAATACTGGACCCGAGGACAGTCGAGGGGCCTCCAGTTCCTTTATTGTATCCAAATTGGCAGGGAGGTCATGGCGGAGCAACAGGACCTTCTCCGCAAAAAAGCTCGCAAATGCCTCACAGCTGTGTGTCAGATTGTTATTTAAATTTGGCTGTCCTTCAAGGGATGTTAAAGACCGAATTATACTAAATAATTGCGCCGGGCGAGAGCTAGCGGATGCAATGCAAGCCGAGAAGTAAGACTTCTTAGCGGCCTTCACTGCCATCTCATAGGTTTTCATAAAAACCCTATAAGATGTTCTTGAGGCTCCGTCACGGGCACCCCGCCATACTCGCTCTAGCCGTCTGAGGTCCCGCTTCATTTTCCGAAGCTCCTCGGTAAACCAGGGAGCCCGGTTTCTGCGGGGTCGTAGAGGGCGCTTAGGTGCAATCTCATCGATGGCTGCCAGGAGCTGGGTATTCCAGCCCTCAACAAGCTCAGTCAATGAGTCGCCAGGGGGAGAAAGGTCCCGCAAGGCTTGACGGAATCTATCAGGGTCCATCAGCCTCTGCGGGCGAGCCCAAATCGGCTCGCCACCTAAGCAGGGTGGGGGTGGAACATCAATCCTGGCTTTCAGAGCATAGTGATCAGACCATGGCACCTTCATCGAAGGAGACATGATCACATCTATACCGGCGCCAAAGATCAAATCCAGCGTGTGGCCTGCTTGATGTGTGGGGCCCGAAACAAACTGGGAGAGCCCTAGTGTCGCCATGGAAGACACCAGGTCCAGAGCCTGTGAGGAGGGAGTGGCATCAGCGTGGAAGTTGAAGTCTCCCAATACCAATAGGTTAGGGAACTCCAAGGCCCAGCCGGCCACCGCCTCCAACAGGCCTGACAGGGTGGCTGCTGGTACGCTAGGTGGTTGGTACACCAGCCAGACAGCCAAGCTCTCCTCGGAGCCCCACACTAGGCCAACACATTCAATGCCGGGGATCAATGGCGATGGTAGAGCCCTGAAAGAACAATCTTCCCGGATTAATACTGCCACCCCTCCCCCCCGGCCCACAGTCCGTGACTGGTGGAGGACGGAGAAACCCGGGGGCGGCATCTCTCGTAAGGTAACAGTTACCCCTTCGTGCACCCAGGTCTCCATCACACAAGCCAGGTCAACCCCCTGCGAGGTAAAGAAATCTCGCAGGGTAGCGCTTTTGTTGCCTATAGACCTGGCATTGCACAACACCAGTGAAGGAGGTGAGTAATCCTTGCTCACCCTACCCTCGTCCCTCGGGATGGGGCGCAGATTGGAAGGGGTACGAGCATATCCGTATCTCAATCCCCTTCGCCTATAACATCTGCCCCCACCTCCATACCTCCCTCGCCCCTCCACGGTAGCAATCCCAAGCCTCATACTAACCTCCATTTACAAATTAGAAAACAAAACAACCAAAACAATTATGCCCAAACAAAACCAATCCCCACCCCACTTGATGTCCAACCCCAAAAACAAAACAAGACGGAACAAACAAAAATACATAGATAAAAACCACCATTCACGGTGGTACAACAAAGTAAACAATAAAAACACCTTAAAATATATATAAACATCTTCAACATTTGCTGCAGCAGCACCAGTGTCCTTAAAGCTATTACGGGGGTGAGCCTGGGCCCCGCCCCCTAGGCCGGATGGAGTGAGCCTGAGGAGGGAGAGGCCTTCTCCGACACTCCGATGCAGCAGCAGCGATGTCCCAGACCCCAATGAGGCCTCTTAAAGCTGTGGCGAAGGTGAGCCTGGGCCCCGCCCCCTAGGCCGGATGGAGTGAGCCTGAGGAGGGAGAGGCCTTCTCCGACACTCCGATGCAGCAGCAGCGATGTCCCAGACCCCAATGAGGCCTCTTAAAGCTGTGGCGAAGGTGAGCCTGGGCCCCGCCCCCTAGGCCGGATGGAGTGAGCCTGAGGAGGGAGAGGCCTTCTCCGACACTCACGATGCAGCAGCATAAGTCCCATTAAGGCTGTTAATAATCATGAAGCAGAATATCTCTTCCTGTAGAGGGAAATTGCATTCCGCCATCTGCTGGCGTAAGAATTTCATCTCTGTCAGATGCGCTTGTACATCTCCATCTGGCACTAGCCTTAGATTGGTCAGCTTTTCAAAATGCAGCAACGCTGAAGAACCAGCATCTCTTTGATGTATTCTACGCAGCTGTCAGAGCCGCTTCCAGGTCCCAGCTCACAGAGGACCACGCTAGCCGGCAGTATTGTACAAACTTCTTTATTGAGCTACAGTTTCCATTTTCAAGCCGCAGCGCGCAGCTCTACGTCTTAGAAGCTAGACCGGCGAAGCTCCGTCTGAGTCTCCGCCTCCTGTACACCAACTTAATACTCTAGCCTTACTCCACCTCTTCCGTCTTTCCTTTCTCCTCTGGGTCCCTCTACCCCCCGTGGTCTCTTCCTTCCTGGACTCTTCTGACGCTGACCCCCCCGACTCTTCTCCCTCCTTGCGGCGGGCTTTAGGACCTGGCTCCCTATCCGGGCTGCTTACTGTGCCGCCTTCCTGTGCATTTGAACTTGGCGCGCGCGCGCAGCCTTCAACCTTCCTCTTGACCGTTTCCTCGCTCCCCGATGGAGGTGTGGCCAATCCTAACTCCTGCCCTCCCGCTTGCGGCGAGCCGCCAGATCCCGATACCTGGGACCCCTCCCCCCTACTGCGCTCTGGTGGGGAAGCTGGTCCCGATTTCCAACTTCTGCTCCCTGAGTCCCCTCTGGTCCCTTCTACCTGGGGTGTCCCCCTAGGCGCCCCCCTTGCTCTGACCACTGGCGCCCCTTTCTGTGAATCTTCCGACTCACTGGAAAGACTCGGAGATCTCGGGCCGCTGTCATCGCTCATATTACCTCCGGATTCCTCCCCCTCGCTCTCTGTTTCCTCCCTTTCCTGTGCCTCTGCTCCTGAACCCCTGACAGCAGCGTTTGCCAAATCTCACGCGCGCATTGCAAATTCTGAATATGCACGAGTTGATCATCTGAGATACAGAGAATTATGGCCATCCTGGCTCTCACATTCTGTGAATTCCAACCTGGCGTTGGTGCAGCAGGGATGGGGTTTTCAATCACCCCAAAAATCCTCTGATTCTGAAGCAGGGCTTTCATCTTTACAGACCATGAGGAATAATTGTCATTAGTCAGTGGAGGTGGGTAAGGTAAGCCTCCTCCCTTCTTGGCATCCATTTTGAATCCAAGCCTCAGCTCTCACTCTCGAGCCTGTAAAATTCCAAGAGTCTATTGGCTGTTTACTGCCTCACTTGGCAGTTAAACACAGGCTGTTTTGAAAGTCCTTTCAAGAGCAGTGAGATATTAGACAAAACAAACGCTGTTTACCAGCCTCTCACAGTCCCAGCCCCTCTTCCGTTGTTGGCCGGTAACTTTCCACTTTACTGACGTTTCGTTGCTTAGCAACTGGACATTCCAGGCTTATCAAGACTCAGGTATGCGAAATATGTGGCTCTCTTTCAGTGCTGGTTTCATCCAAAAGCAGACACTCAGTGAACCGAAGAATGTCTCAATTCGCGTTCACTCTCACAGCCATAAAATTAGCATACCTTAGGGGTTCCGTTGCTCAGCAAAAACACCTCCTCCGGTGCTTCCATCCGCACGCTACCATATCTTCCTTATCTCCTTGCAGAGGATGAAGTACGCTCCATCAACCTCTCTTGTTGCTTTCATGGATCAAAACCATCCTCTGCTACCAGATGTTGGGAATCAAGCCTTTATTAGGAGAAACTGGCAACTCTCTAGGCACCCGGCTTGATCTCCTGATGACCTCCCTGTCTGCATTCCCCAGCAGGATACAGGCTAGGTCGTGATAGGCGATCCTTCTCAGCGTGAGAAGAACACCCCCCCTCTTTCCTGCCCCCCCCCCAGGCAGGGGAAAGAGATAGACAGAAACGTATTTACATGCCTTTATTTCTGTCTTTGCAGCGTTACAGAAAAACACGACTGCTCTCTTCAAACTCCAACAGCCGAGAGACAAACTCCACCTGTACTTCCTGTACAGCTCATATTACGCTCTCAGCTAATTCCGGTGCTCTCTGCACTGTTAATTGACTGTCCCTCTGTTTCCCACGGAACAGTCCCAACATTCCCATTATGTTTTGCTTTCAAGCAAGGATATGGCAGCAGGGGGATCTGACACTCTTCTAGATCAAATGCTACAACAATTTGCAATTTTGAATAAGAAGGTTGATGACCAAACAGCAAAAATCGACTTAGCCACATCCTCAATTACTAAACTATCTGAACAAGTGGCTAAGCATTCACAAGAAATTGGGAATTTAAAAGACGCAACATCTGACCGGAAATTGGCCGAGGCTGCAAACGAAAAAGCAAGTCAAGCAATTCAGAAAGTGGATGAATTGAAAGGAGAGGTAAGGCCGCTACATAAACACATCACCGACCAGCAGGCCTACCTGTCTATGGTGGAACTGAGAAACAGGGAAAATAATTTAAGATTACGCTCTATCCCAGAGATTGAGAAAGAGGATTTGACCGGCTTTTTGACAGCAGAATTCTCTAAATTCTGGGGTATAGAGGAAGATACAGACTTTAAAATAACAACTGCATTCAGATTGGGAAGAGTTGTCAAGAAAGACAGGCCTAGAGATTGCTTGATCATCTTAAGGACCAAGCAGGAGAGAGACAAACTACTTGACCTACATTTTAATAAAGCACTTGAGATCCAGGACAGAAGAGCACAAATCTACAAGGATATTCCTAAACAACTACTAGATCTCAGATCTAACTATACTGATCTAGCTGGACTTCTGAGAAGCAACGGAATACCTTACAGGTGGGAGTTTCCACAAGGCCTATCATTCAACTACACAGGAAAGAAGATTAAAATCAGGACGAAAGAGGACAGCCAGAAGTTTCTACACGACCACGGAGAAGACCTGCAGAAAGGAGTAGCTGCTCCTTGGCCACCACCTGACTCTGGAAAAGAGCCAGCACCCTCGGATTTGGACAAGAAAGAAGACGCCCCATAAAGAGCAACAACAGATTGTTACAGGATGTCTCTGCAGCTGTATAGTTGGAACATTAATGGTGCAAATTCCCCGGAAAAACGCAAAAGGATTTTTCATATTTTGAAGAAGGAACATTTGGATATAATCTGTCTGCAAGAAACTCATGTGACTAGGCTTCACAGGAAAGTGTTAATAAACAAAAGATTAGGCCAAGAATTTATCTCATCAGACAGAGTTAAAAAGAGAGGAGTGGTGATCTATGCAAAAGAGAATTTATCACCAAAATTTCTGTTTAAAGATGAACAAGGAAGAATCCTGGCAATTGAAATACAAATCCAAGGAGAAAAAGTTTTGATCTTAGGAATCTACGCACCAAATGAGGGGAAATCAGAATTCTACAAGAAGCTTCATGAGACATTACTGGACTATCTGGACTATTCTAACATCATCATGATGGGAGACATGAATGGGGTGGTCTCTACCTATATGGACAAGTCACAGAACCAGAATCTGACTAAAGATGGAAGACTACCAAAAACTTTTTTCGAACTAACTGACAATATGGATTTGATTGACCTATGGAGGACGAGAAACCCCCTAGGTAAAGAAGGAACTTTCTTCTCTGAGGCTCACCTGTCATGGACAAGAATTGACCAAATTTGGACAACTAGAGGGCTGGCACCAGACCACAAGAGTAGAAATCTGCCCAAAGACCTGCTCCGACCACAACACTCTGAAAATGGAAATGAGATTTACCACTGCCGACTCCTTCAGATGGAAAATGAATGACAACCTGCTAAGAGACCAAGAGATTGTAAAGAAGGCCCAAAAAGCTTTAAAGGACTACTTTGAAATTAACCTCAACACCTCGGTGGAAAAAAGAATAATCTGGGACGCAAGTAAAGCTGTTATGAGAGGGTTTCTGATACAACAAAACACGATCAAGAAAAAATTCTGGAATGGGAAAAAGGACAAGATATTAGAGAAGATAAGAGATGGAGAGAAAAAATTAAGATTGAATCCAAAATCAAAAGAGACTCTAAGAGAAATTAAATTCCATCAGTCACAATATACGAAATTGATTAACCAAGAAGTGGAATGGAAAATCAAACAAATGAAACAAAGATCTTTCGAATCTGCGAATAAATGTGGGAAACTGCTAGCTTGGCAGTTGAAAAAGAGACAAAAACTAAATTATGTCACCAAT